>NW_020941197.1:30977072-31196637 GCF_900497805.2 Vombatus ursinus
AGCACTGAGCCTGGCATCAGGAACACCTGAGTTCAACTATGGTCTCAGACACTTACTAGCTGTGTGACTCTGGTTAAGTCATTTAACCCCAATTTTCTCAACTGTAAAAAAGAAATAATAACGATAATGATAAAACCTACCTCCCAGGGTTGTTGCTGGGATCAAATGAGATCATATTTATAAAAAGTGCTTAGTACAGTACTTGGTACATAGTAGGTATTTAACCCACGCCTATTCCCTTCTCTTCTCCCCTAGACTTGGCTTTCATTGTCAGGTCTTATGGCCATCATCCTAAAGCAGGCCCTTACTTGCGTTAGACAGCAGAGTGTGGCTAAAAGAACATAAGACTTGTGGTCAGAAGAATTGGGTTTTGATTCTCAGTTCTACTACTTACAAGCTAGAGACAGCTAGGGTGGCACAGTGGATGGAGTGCTAGGCCTGGAGGCGGGAAGACTTGAGGGCAAATCCAGCCTCAAATACTTTCTAGCTGTGTGACCCTGGGCAAATCACTTCTCTGCCAGGCTTAGTTACTCACTATAAAATGGAGGTAATAAAAGCACCTTCCTTACATGGTTGTTGTGACATCAAATAAGCTATTTGTAAAGCACTCAGGACACTGGCATGTAGCAGGTACTCATCTGCTTGTTTCCTTCCTACTTCCTTTCTTCCTAGTAACTTTGAAAAAATCATGGAATTTCTACTTATGAAATGTCTTCTCATGGAATGGGAATAATGTGTATATCAAACAACAAGAGTTTACTCTATATAATGTTATACAATTTATAAAACTCTTTCCCATAACCACTCAAATGTGATTATCTTTACTTTGTAATGAGGCAGCTGAATCTCAGAGGTTAGGTGACCTGCCCTGAGTCACACAGCTAATGAGTGTCAGATGCAAGAACTCCATGTCCAGTGCTCTTTTTATTATATTTTACTACTGTAAGAATTAAATAAGATAGTATAAATGCAAGGTATTTTATAACCTCTATAAACGTTATTCATTTTCTCTCATCTGAAGTATGTCTCCTGAATTAGTCTCTCTGGCTTAAAAGCTGCTCATATTTATATTATGCTTTAACATTTATAAAACACTTTCCCTACGTAACAGGTAGATAGCTCAGATGCTACCAATTCATCTTAGAGATGAGGAAATTGAAGTTCAGAGTTTAAGTGACCCATCCAAAGTCACAGAGCTATTTAAGGTGGGAAATAGAACTTGTACTCAGCTCTTCTGACTTAAAATCCAATGAGCTTTTGCCATTATACCATATTGTCCTGTCTCTTCCTTTCTCCTCTTCTATATCACTGTTATGAGATTCCTAAAGGATAGTTTGGATCACGCTGCTCCAATGCTCAAAAACCTCCAGAACCCTCATTCATTCATTTATTCATTCATTCATTTAAGAAACACACATTAAATGCCTACTGTGTGCAGAGAACACAATGATAAGCTTAGATGCTGGGTGGGTGAGATTAAAAATTCTGATAAAAATTTTGTCCTCATGGAGCCTGAAGGCTAACAATATAGCTACGATATATAACAATATATAAGCACATCAGAGGCAGAAAATCAAGAGGTACATATTTAAGGGGGAATTAGTGAAGAGGAATCTGGAGTAGAAAGGAATCAGAAAATGTTTCATAGAAGGGATGGCACATAAGATGGAATGAAGGAATTCAACAGATGAAAAGTAGAGAGGATATTTCTAGCCTAATAAATATCATGAAAAGAGGTATGAAAGATTGAGAGTACATTGTGTCTTTGGGTGAGGAGGGAATAAGGGAGAAAGCAGACTCCAGCTTAGCTGGAGTGTGATGGTTAGAGGGGAGCAACAGATGAGGTTGGAAAGGTAGGCTGTGCCAGATTCAGAAGGCCCTGAATGCCAAGCAAAGGAGGTTGAATTTACAGTGGCATTTAAATAAGTAACCCCTAAATATTTTGAACTGATAAGTGTTGTAAGCAGGTTTATATAAAGAATATTATGGCAGCAATATAAAGACAGATTTGGATGAGAATGGGGTTAGGGAGATGAAGAGTGGAGGAAAGAATTACTTAATTGGGTATTGAAAAAACATCCAAGCTTCTTTGCCTGGCACTTAGACCCTTCATCATTTGGTCTCAATGTAACTTTCTGGCTTTATCTATCTTCTACTATTCCCTTTTACATACCTTACACTCTAGTCAAACTGTTTTCCACCCAAGTTTCCTGTACCATCCTACTTCCCTAGATTGCTCAGACAGGGAGAGAAGAGAAAAGGTCAGACAGCCTTTGGAAAATGCTTCCTGGAATGCCCTCCTATCTTTACCCACTTTTAACCTATCCTCAATTTTTTTGGTCAATTACCATTTCTATGAGTACTTAACTTGATTTACGGCCCCCCCCACTTTAGAACAAATTTCTCTTACCTTGTTCTCATAGCAACTTTTTTTTCATCTACTTAATAAAGCACTGAAAAAATCTGTCTTGGTGTACTTTCACATTCTACTGTGCAGTGAAGTCATTCAATTCTTACCTTCCGTGTTACACACTAGGTAGTTCAAGAGGGCTGGGACTGTCATTTCCCTTCCGTATCTCGGCAAAGTGCATTATATATGGTATACACTAAGGAAATATTTGTTGCTGCACGAATTAATACATGTGGGAAAAGAATCTTACAAATAAGGTTTTTTTTAAAATTTTTTTTTGTTTTGCATGAACAGATATCAAAAAATGCTGTGCTGGCATCTTTCCTAACATACTAGTGTTCTATACAGGTTTTACTCCTATCACTTGCTTTACCTTCTGCCTGGAATGACTTCAAATAGAAGAATGTTAGAATGGAAGCTCCTTGAGCAAGATTTTTTTCAGGCTTTGCCTTTGTATTCCTGACTGACACATTATGAAATGATTTTCCCCTTCTCTATTTCCATTGTATAAGTCCTATGATCTTTCAAGGTTCAACAAGTCCTGGTTCTTCTGTGGAGACTTTCTCCATTGTATTTTTGTCCATATAAATATCTCTCTACTCTGAACTTATCTGTCCCTGTTATTTGGGGACTTGATGATAGCCTGCTTACAAATGAGGTTATTGGGCTCCTGGACAACAGGACTGTGTGTTATTTTTCTTTTAAGCCTTCTTGATTTGACAGCACTGAACAAATATGAATAAACACTTCCTGTATTGAGTTTGAAATGGTTTTCCTATGTCTCATTGAGACTATCCTTTAGGTAAAGGGAAAATAGGATGTTTCTTTGAAGTCTTGCTGGTATCTGGAAGAACTGTTATTTTCCTTAGGAATGAAACTTCTGCCCTTCTGATTAGCACTTTAGATACTGGAAGGTACTGAATTAATTTAGTAACATAAGCAACTTTACAATACACGGTAATTGGATTAGTTTTGAAATTCCAAATTTAATCTTGAAATATTTTATTTTCTATGAAATCTGTGGACTTGGGGAACATGTCAAGATTTGAAATGGCTTTTAATATAACCATCATAATAATATTTAATATTATGCTTAACATAATGAATTAATTATGTACTTTAGGGGATGTTATATTGTAATCTCAAAATCATACACACATACCCAATGTCTACATGTAGACACATACACATAATACGTGCTCCCTTATGGAATGTTATAAATTTTGGATTCAGGCTTGCAATTACAAAACTTGCGAGGTATAGAACGGTATCTACAGGTCTGATTTTAGCTGGCTTACAAATGGTATAATTTTGGTTAAGTTATTTTTCTTCTTTCTAAATATAAATATGCATAGAACATATTTTTAAAATGAAAGCTTTCTTCTCCCTACTGATTTCTTAAGTCTGAGCTGTCAGAAGGCGTATAAACTCAGTTCTACCTCAAGAGAAAGGATTTATTCATTTACATTTATATAGCTGCCATGATCTTTTGAAATTCATAGGCCCACTAACAAGGAATATGTTTTTAGCAGTGAAGATTTAGTTGCTAGATAGTTTTTCTGAAACAGTTTCACATGCTGTGTTTCTGCAAGCAAATTTCATGGTTTCACACAAAATTTAGGTAAAACCACGTTTTTCAGACTAGTTATGTTGTAAAGGAGATGACATATAAGTGAACAAAATGAGTTCAATGAAAAACTGCATAAATGGGTTGAAACTGCAGCAATTTTGCCCTGCCTCTCTTCACTCTGAGGCTAGGGATACAAGGTCTTCAGGTTTATTTGCTTTCCTAGCAGAAGCTACAGCAAAAAGACAGCACCCAAAGCAAAACATCTAGAAAATACTTGTAGAAGAGAAAGTTTACTTTGCCAACAGGTCAAAGAGAAAGAAAAGATTATGCTAAAAAAAGATACAGGGACTATTTCAAGTATTTACATTATTTACAGTTGTGGATACATAATTTAATGCCTCAAAACAAATTTGTACACATATAAGATACCCTAAATAAAGCTTTTGTCTAAAGAAAGCATAAAATAATAAATATTAAAGAGAAAATGAGGTAGGAAAGCATTTTGTAAACTTAAAAGTTCCAGTATCAATCAACAGGCACTTATTAAGCACCTACAATGTGCAAGGCATTGAAATGTCAATGTGAACTATTATTACTAACAGAGCACCATACAAGCCTGTAAGATGAATGCAAGAAAAATAGTAGTTAATGCTGTTCTTTTCAAATTCGGTCCCCCCGCCCCCAGGCTGGGGGGGTGGTGGTGGTGGTGGAGAGGGGTGGGAGAGTAGATCTGATTATTTTCTACCAATATCAGAGCTCCACTGCATGACATCAACCTTAAAAAAGCCTTTTCTTATTCCCTAGAAGTTCTGTGGGGAGGGAGCGAGAATATCAGGGTTGGAATCAGAAAACCCAGGTGCCAGTCCTAGCCCTGACACTGACAAGCTGCGTGATCTTCAGCAAGTCAACCTCGTTGTGCCTCAGCTTCCACTTGTTAGATGAAATGGCTGGGTTAGATTTAACGTCCCTTCTAATTCAAAATCGAATGAGTTTAATACATAAATATTCCAATGGATCCATAGTGTCGCTGAGATAGGTATTCCCTTAAATGATGCTAATCACGACCCATCCATGAAGCACTGTTCTCTGAGATTCTTTTTGTATCTTCCCATAAATTCACTACAGGAAACCTACTCAACATGCAGGGAGCCTTCCTTGCTTACTAATGACATCGTAAGACTACTAACAGAACGTGTGGGTTATCTCTTGGCCAGCAAATATTTTGCATATAACTTCTTTCACTATATGCTTTATACTGCTGCTTCTTCGTAACACCATTATTTCTGATGTGTTACAACCTGTGCATGGCCCACCACGGCCTTCTCTGTCTCCATTTTGACAAATGCAGTACATTGCTGGCTGTGGTGTTGCATGACTGAGCCAAGCAACAATAGAGGAAGAATAATGAAAAGGGCCATTTTTTTTTTCAGGGAGAAGGCTAAGGTCACTAAAAACAGCAACAAAATATAACCCGACAACCTCTACGTTTTCCAAAAACAATCCAGCTTGTTTTTCTCCTCCTATTCAGTTCTGTCCTTCCAGTTGCATTTCATAGTCTGGATGATACATTTTTTTTTATCCCCTTGGTCCCTGTACATAGTTAGGTCAAACGCTTCAGAGTAATGGCAGATCTCATTTAGCATGTTCTGCAATGTTTTAGGGTCTGATGTAATCAATCAGCACAATCTCCTCCTGAAAAGGAGTATCTGGAAGCCTCCTTGACTTGAACTCCATGCTCGATCTCCTCAATGGCAGTGAAGAACCTTGGGAGAGCAAATGTCTTTGTTATCTCTTTCAAGGAATCCCATCTAATTCTCATATATGCCAAGAGCAGAGCTTTGTTGGGGGTGAGCTTTTAAGCTAGTATTTTTGCTTTATCAAATCAAATGCCTCCTTACAACCAACACATAAGTACAGTTGAATTATATATTTTCTACAACTTTTAATTGATTGTGATGGCAAATATTTGGTCTTTAGCCATTACAATGTAAGCTCTTCAAGATTAGTGTTGGGCACCTGATGAGCATTTAACATGTGCTTGTAGACTGATTACACTATCTCCTATAAAGACCTGACCATTACTTCCTAATATTCCCATTGATGAAGTTCTTGCTACTTTTGTAGACAATGCTCAGAAAAGTTTTATAGAGATGGGAAAGTAGGCATATGGGTCAGTATGTGCTCTCGGTTGCCTTATTTTGGGGTAATAAGATCCAAGGCTTTTTTCCCCCCTTCTTCTGACCTTTGGTACCTTCCCTTCCTCTTCATATATCTTGAAAAGTCACCCCTCAATGCTCTCAGAACTGTACTACTTACAGCATAGGCTGACTCTCCCTTTGTATAAATGCTAGGTCTAGCTCAGTAGCTTTTCCAACTTTGTTTTTTTTCCCCATCATTTGTACTTCCTTTGTAAACTCATCCACTGTCCACGATGGCAAGGAGCTTATAACAAAAATCGTTATGAATCTTTTATCTATTTGTTTGTTGTGCTTCCAGTTTCATTTATAAATGCCCTCAGGATGACTTAGGGCAGATAGGGCAAAGCAGATAGAACAATGGACTAGAGAAGGCAGATCTGAGTTTGAATCCTGCCTCAGACAGTTAAAGCTATGTGCCCCTGGGGAAGTTATTTCACCTCTCTGGGCCTCAGTTCCCTCATCTGTAAATAGAAGAGTTGGACTGGATAACCTCAAAAGTCCTTCCACCTCTAAATTTATGATTCTATGACTTTGCTTATGTGGGTCTCTCATTGAAATTGGGTTTTCTGTCCCTTTCATCTCACTGTTTTATGAGGTAGAACTGTTCACAATCTCTCACTTTCCATTTCCATGAGATTTAACAATTAAGTTTATAATCTGAATTGGTGGTGTCTTTCGCTAGCATTTCTTTCTGCTCAGCAAGTAAGTTAAGTGTTTGCTTTGTAGTTAGTGGATTTTAACCACTTCTGTTCTCATTATGGCAATTGATTTGCAATGGTTAAACTTTTGAATGAAAATATTAAAATCAGGACAGATATCCTTTCCATCATCCTTTTCTCTCTTTCTCTTTTAGCATCAATAACTTGTTTAAATAAGTCATGTTGCCATATCTTTTCCTTATTTTTTATTCATTTTCCTAGTTTTATATTAATTTGGAAATTTGGTCTAATAAACCAGTGACATGACGACACAGAGATCTGATTCACGAATGACTTTTGTATCCTCAATGAGTTGTTTTCTGCCTTTTAAAATTTTTAAAAAATTATATTTGGGGGGGGGGGGTGATTTTTTTTAGTGCTTGCCATCTCCTATTGCCCATGCTCATACGAGTATCAGACTTCTACGAGGCCTACATGTTTTTGGTCTCTTTCATTCTTCAATCTACCAACCAATAGGGATTCATCAAGTGTCTAGTACATGCTGGGCAGTGGGAGAGCACAGACAAAACTGAAGCTGTTGCTGCCCTGGAGATTATATCACATCAGTGGAAATATCAGGCATATGGATAAGTACATATAAAATACATAAAGGTCATTTTCGGGGGGAAGGCAGTGGCAGCTGGAAGGAGAACTCAGAAAAGTTCTCTTGTAGATGGCCTGAGCTGTGTCTGGAAGAAAACAGAGATTGGAAGAGGTGGAAGTGAGAAGACAGCATGCTCCACAAAGGGCAAAGCAGATAGAAATGCAACGGCACAGGAGGAACAGCATAAAGACTCAGCTGCTGGATCACACACTGTGGGAAGGAGATTAATGAATAACAGGCATTGAAGGAAAGTTTGGAGCTAGGTTGTGAAAGGCTTGAAAAGCTCCACAGAAGAATTTAAATTTGATCCTAAAAGTAATAGGGTGGGCAGTGGGGGCTAGTGATTTGGTCAGACTTTGGCTTTAGGAAAATCACTTTTGTCAATTGTGCGGAGGATGGATTCAAATGAGGAGAGACTTGAGGCAGGGTGACCAATTAGGAGGTGAATGCAATAACAGTACAGATGAGAGGTGACGGGGAATAAAACAAGGGGATGGCTGTGTAAGAAAGAAGGGGATGGATTCGAGAAATGTGGTGGAAATAGAAATGACAAGACTTAACAACTGACTGGATATGGGAGGTGAAGAAGAGGTGAGGAGTGGATAATAATGACAAAGTTGGAAACCTGGATGACAGGAAGCACGTGGGGTCTTTGGCAGAAATAGCTAAGTCTGGAAGGAGAGGTAGGGGGCTTTAGGAGAAAGATGACAGACAATTTTGGTATGCTAAATTTGAGATGCCTATGGTATATCTAATTTGTAAATACCCAAAGGTAGTAGTTGTAGATGCATGACTGGAACTCAGGAGAAAGACTATTTAGGGCTGGATATGTATATCTGGGAGTCATATGCATAAAGACTGTAATTGAACTTAACTCCTGAACCATATTTTACAACATTTTTGGTTATCATTACCTATTCCTATGTCTACAATGAAATCACCAAACATCAGAATTTATGTTGATTTAATTTGGAGGGTCTTAATCTATTTTGAACAGGTTCTTCTCTGTCCCTTCTGAAGTAAGATGCCTAAGTTGCAATTATTTTCATATTAGATTGTTTGCAAATATTTATCATGACTATTTCAATAAGATGACCAAATATAACTTCCTTCCTGGAACTTATAATAAAATCAATGCTGCCAATTCCTTTATTTGCCTCTCCAAAGAGAACCTGGGAACCATTCTTCATTTAGTTGTAACTTGTCTTCTTCTTCTTCTTTTTTTTAATTAAACAGTGAGAATGGCAAGATTAACAGTTCTTCCAAAATTAAGTCGGATCAATGGTCAATGGGTAAGGATTTCATATTTAGAGTACCAACACCTAGAATAATATTTACAGATAGTCTAAAAACTGTGATTCTTACTACTTCCTGCTCCCTCTTCTCTTGGTCACTGCAGAAATGGAATAGGGTGGGGTTTAGGGTATAAGATTGACGGCCATTTTTGCATTTTTCTGTTTCAGAGGTTGCAATGGCAAAAAGAATTTATCTCTAAGTGGCCTGTCTGCCTCTCTGTACTTACTTAGGATGGACCTCAGAAAGCAAACACAGTTTGTTTCTAGGAGAGGAGAGTAAAATCTGTCAGAGCTAGTACTTTGCTGGCATAGCCTTTGAGAACCTTTTAAATAAAAGCAAAAACAATCTTCTTATGTAGTGACACAAAGCATTCTAAAAGACAGTCCCTTGGTGAGGAGGATTTCATACCATAAACTATATTACCAGATCTGTAAAAAAAAAGAACACGGATTAAATTTCATTCCATATTATCTTTTCTTCTTAAAATAGTGATATAAACTGTTCCCTGAAAATAAGAGTAATTATATGACCTAACTTAAGAGTTACTGAATATTAGAGCAGAAAGGTAACCTGGATGATGTCTTTTTCAAACTTTTCATTTGAAATATGAGGAATTTGAAGTCCAGAAAGGCAGTGACTTGCCTAAGGCCATACAGTTAAGTCAGAGGCAGAGTTGGAACTGAAATTCAGGTCCTCTGAAATCCAGGTCCTCTGAAATCCAGGTCCTCTTACTTTCCATTACATAACATAAACTGTTGGCATGTTCATTGATTAAACTAATAACTCCAATATGAATGATTAACTTCAATTTTCATTATTCTAAACTTCTTTATTGGAATAATTTATTTTGCTGAAATCTTGCATGCTCAGAATGAGATGCCCAGTGTCATTCAGTATTTCCATGCTGAATTTAGACAACTACTGAGCTATAGGAACATGTTATTTTACAAATGCTGAAACCACTATCAAAGCAACACGAAAATCAGGTCACACAAGGTTATTGTATGTGTCCCACAAATCCTTATAGCATTCACTAGCTGGTGTGGTAACCTGGTAAATGTGACTACAAAAATAAATTAGTCATAATTTTCACTTTCATGCTTAATAAAAAGTGATGCTTATCAAACTAGAGGGTGGAAGAGAGTTTACTAAATGAACTGGCTGGTACAATACTAGTACTGAGCAATTACTTGGTATACAAGCAACCTGATGTTGACTGACATGATTAAAATAAGAAGATTTTCATATGGTCAATCTCATATATCTTTTGTAGCAATTTCGCATTTTGTCTCTCTAGATAGTCCAATTATAGTAGGAAAGTAAAAATCACATTCTATTTCTGTAGTACTTTAATTCCTTATGCCTCCCCACCTCCAAAGCAATTTCTAGCACCTATTTTATTTTGTCCTCAACAACCCTATGAGGTAGATATCATCCTGTTTTATACATGAGGCAGTTAAGGCACCAAGAACAAAGGATTTGACAATTAGATGGGACCTCAGTCCAACACCCTCATTTTACAGTTGAGGATACTGAGATATTAAGAAAATTAAATGACTTGTCCAAAGTCACATATTTAGATAGTAACAGAGTTGCAACTAGAATCCAGGTCTCCGAACCAGTAGGTCAGCACTCATATAGCATTTCATATGCCATATGAAATCAGGTCTCACTGTTCATAGGTTTTTAAGACTTAGAGCTGGAAAGAACCTCAGAGATCATCTGGTAAAACCACCTCTTTTTGTAGATAAGGGAAATGAAACCAAAAGCAGCTAAAAGATGCAACAAGTCACCCAGGCAATAAGCAAGTCAAGCTGGTATTCAAACAGGGCTTTGGACATCCTACCTGGTCAGTGGTCTTTCTTTCTTTTTTTTTTTTTTTAAGGCAATTGGGTTTAAGTGACTTGCCCAGGGTCACATAGCTAGTAAGTATCAAGTGTTTGGTCTGAGGTCGGATTAGCTGCCCCTAAGTGGTCTTTCTACTACAGCATGCTGCTTCCATCTCCAACAATTTTAAGGCCAAAAAATCATTTAATTGCAGCAATTATGTACAAAATTTAAGATGAGGCTGTGAACAAAACCTTTGTATCTTAAAAATGGTAGAAATTTAGGAAAGGAGAAGGTGACTTTTCTATAAAGAAGGATCACTAATGAAAAAAAAATCTGTCTTATGTAGTATTGGTCCTCTAATGCAAGGAGATCTGACTGTGTACTTAACTGGTTTTGTCCAATAATGGAAATCTGGTGAGTCTGGGACCTGAAAAAAGATACTGAGTTTATAATCTACCATAATCCTAACACTCTTCAGCTGTTCTTCTGAGTCACAGCAACTACACAACTACAGAAAAGACAGTCCATTCCTCCATTCCTCTTGCACCCAGTGAATAGCAAGACTCATGTCATTAGGGTCCCATTCTGCTATGGATTTAGGGGTGGTCTGTAGAAACCAGTAGCACCAATGCATAGATAGCATGTTTCAATTTGCAAAGTGAGGTTACATATTATGGTGCAAGTCACTTTACCTAGCTGGGTCTTAGTTTTCTCATTTGTAGAGACTAAATAATCTTTGAGGTTCTATCTAGCTGTAACATTACATGACTTTATTTCATTTGATCTTTATAACAACATAGTGAGGTGGGGATGGAAAGAGGCATTATTATCCCAATTTTAGAGATGAGGAAATAGGCTTGTGAGTTGAGGTGACTATCTCCTGGGGAATTTTATTAGAATGTAGGTCTCATGACTCCAAGTTCAGGACTCTTCCTGTTATACTTCTATTATGGCTCTATTATGATTTAAATTTTTATTTAAATGTATTTGCACTGTGGTTTTTGTTTCCTTCAGGTATAGAGTTAAAATTTCCTATATTTCTGATTTTTCAAAAAAAAATGTAAGGGAAATTTCTCTCTTTGTTCTAAAGTACACAGGTTTTCTGTAATAAGTTTCAGAAACATTCACTGGGAAGTAAAATCAAGATACATTAAAAGAGGAAAAACATATTAGACTCAGAGTTTTAAAAACATTTAAAAGGAATTCTTGACAGTATGTGCAATAATGGTTTTAGCACTGGCAGAAATACCTACATTACATGAGCCTAACATAAATAGTACACACAAAAACAGTATTTTAGAGGAGGCTACATTTCCTCATGCTACTTTTCTCAATACTATAGGAGGAAGTTTATAGATATCAAAGTGACTGTGAATCTCCCTGCTAATGATCAAAATGAAATCAACTCAAGAAAAACTCCCAAAGAAGCCTTTATGATTTCATTCAATTTTCACAAGAAATTATGTAAGTTGGCCACAAAGAAGAATGTCCCAATGTGTGCTGGGAAGTTCCTGAATGATGACTGTGGAATTCTTTCTAACAGAAAATAGAAGTGAGTCTATAAAAGTAGTTTAGATTCTCATCTGCATGGGACAGCTTAAATGTTATTCTACTTTTAAGATGTGAAGAATGATTATCTTTTTTCATGTCCTCTCTAGTATTATGACACTGTAAGAACTGAAAACTAAATTAAGCTAAAATTCTTTCATGTCAATATGCAATAATCAGGAAATCACCTTAAAAGCATGGTTTAAGGCAAAATCTGAGCTGAGAAAATAAAAGAACAAAGTGAAAAAAACGGTTCTAAATGTGATGAATAAAGACCCATGGGAATATTTATATGAACAGATACAATGTGAAATAAGCAGAAGCAGGAAAAAAAAATACACAACTGTAACAGTAAGTGAAAAGAACTCCCCTTACACAATTGTAACTGAATGTTACAAAATTAAAATGAGCAAGCTTGCCCCCAAGGAAGAGCTATGATGGGGAGATGGGGAGGTGAACTAGGGGTATATAACTCTGTAGAGAATGGCAGACTTTTTGACATGTGGGTGATTTTTGTGTACCAACCCCCCTTTACCCTACCTCACCTTTCTGTTCTTTGTTACAGGGGATGGACAGTCAGGAGAGGATGTAGGTAAGGATATATTGGGATATATTTTAGATGTAAAAACAAAATATATCAATAGAATTTTATTAAAGAAAAAAAAAGAAAAAATGCTCCTTATCTGGTCAGGGTTTACAAGATGAAGGGTCTATGTGTTTTATATGCACATGTATAGTTACACACATTATGTGTATATACACGTCACAGGTACATTACATACATATACATTCACATACATGTGTATTATATATACATATATTTAAAATCCTTCATGTGCATCTTATTCTGATGACATATCCATATGCACATGCATATTATATACATACACACATGTATTTATGGCCATATAGATTCTATGTATATAAAATTGAAAAGCCTTTCCTCTATCTCTTACTCAGATGCCTTAATATAGTATGGAACTGATAAGGACTATCAAAGGATGGTGCCACAACCTTCTGTATATATCATATAAGGAGCCTAACTAACCCTGCTGAAGCTGGCCACTAAAAGGCTGGCTACTTGGCGATGAATGTTTTGACCACAGAAACTCATAAAAACCATACATAAAGGTGTGGACGGAATGGTTGCAATCTGTCATAATGGATAGCGTATTCACACTGATGAAATCACGAATCTGAAAGTAATGAAGTAAAAATAACGCACCTTTTTATTCATTTCAACAATTCATTTATAGTTTCAAGGACTATATTTCCGATATTCAGAATGAAGCAAATATAGACAAGACCAGACGAATAAGAATTAAAGGACATCTCTTCCCTTTCAGAAAAGATTGTGGACAAGGCTATTCTACTCTCTCAGGAACAGTCCTTTCTCAGGAACAGAGGAGAGAGAAAAGACTCTTATGTGTTCTTCTCACCTGAAGCTGCTGTAGCATTTGTAGGGGTTGAAGCAGCTGCTTGAATCCGAGCATGGGGAGGGATAAGGATTGTAGCCAGAGGTGGATTACTTGACAGTTCTAAGGGAAAGTAAAACAGAACAGTTAGATTTCACTTATAACTCTGAATGTCAAATAACAAGATAATAGCTTTTGTAGAGAGAAGTTCTAGAGTGCTTCCAACTAAGGCCGATTAAAAGAGGATATAACATCCCGTTAAAGGCAGCACCCACTTGTCAACCTGTAAAGAATGTGCTCTGTTTTCAAAGAGTACACATTCTACATGTGGGCTTTATAGATATTAAAAAATTAGATTGGAGGGTAAGGGTACAGATGAATTGATGGCTGTGGTGGAAGGAATGGAAAAAATTTTGACATGCACCAATGTCCCTGGCAAGATGCATTATGGACCTGAAAAGTTTAGGAAAGTGTCCTATCTGAAATTAAGATAAAGTATTTCCTAGTAGCATGATTTTGTATCAGATCATGTTATCCCTGAAAAACATGGAAATAAACTTAGGAAATATCCAATGCCATTTTTCTATAGATAGCCCATTTAAACTGACATTTTACTTTTAGAAAAGGTGGAGGATCATTCGCAGTTGGGGGAAAAAATAGGATAATGAAGGAGGAAACATGGTGGTATGCATAAAGCAGGCACTGGACTTGGGAGTCAGGGAGATCTGGGTTCAAATACTACCTCAGACATTTACTAGTTTGTGACCCTGGGCAAGTCACTTAACCTCTCTATGCCTTAGTTTCTTCATCTGTATGATAAAAGAATTGGATTGAGTGGACTCTGAGGTCTCTTCTAGCTCTAAATCTATGATCCTATGACCACTTTTTACACTAAGAAATACACTTTCACAATTTAAACTCTACTACCTCAGGAAGACACTGTCTCTTCTTCTTTGTCTTTCCTTTCCTCCTTTCTGGAAAGTCTACTTAAGCAAACAGTAAAGCCCCTTTCAAATACATGAGTAGACAGTGTCATGGTGGTAGAAAACTGAAGGCTTCTGTCCAGAGGTAAGACCTTTGTGCATTTTTAAAGTTAACACCTCACTGGATGTTAGTAAAGAGAGAAACGTTTTTAATTGAAAATTTTCTATGATCTCGAGTCCCATATTTAAAAGCAAATCTGAATATTAAGTGAAAACCTAAAATTTTCATCAAGAAGTCACTGACCCACCGATAGGGAAAATTTGAGGAAAACATAAAAGAAAATAGGGTGCTTTTTCAACTTTTCTTTCTTAAATTGCCCTGTCCCCTTTTTACTGTTAGCTACCTCATCATGTTTTGTTTTAGGTTACAATTTTCCTTCCACTGTTGGTTCTCCCTATCCCTCAAGATCACTCAGTTCCTGGCCAATTAAAAACCTTCCTGCCAGGACTGTGCCAGATGTTCACTGGGTCTCTGGAGCTCTGACTGTCTCCTGTGATCTGAATATGGAAGCACCAGCACACGTGGAATCATCAATGATGGTTGCCATCCAATACGCTATTATGTATTATTCATTATATAATGAAGAAGGAAACATGGTGGTATGGATATGGTCATCAAAATAAAGTTTCTATAATGAAAAAGATTGATTATATCATACTTACGTCTGTTTCACTAGTAATAATAACATTTCTCTTCTCAACAACAATGTTATAAAGGAGTTTAGCATAATGTACCGGAATGATCAATGTACACAGAATCAGGAAGGACATAGCTTCATAATCTTGACTCCTATATTTATCAGCTGTATGATCCTGTCATTGTTTTTAGCCTCAGTTTCCAAATCTGTAAAATGGAAATGCTAATACTTGCAGTCCCTAAATTCATAAGGCTGTTGTTGGTAAAGTGATTTGTAGGCCTCAAAGTGCCACAGAAATGTGAATTATTCCAGAAATCAATTTTCTAAGAGGACTATGGTTGAGTGACCCAAATTTGGCCACCTGGTTATCTTTACAAGCACCAGTTCTACGTTCTCTTCCATCCTCTTTGTAGCTTTCTGCCTATAAGTCTCTTATCCTGGTCACAGACTAAGCTACTCATATACTTAATTGTATAAAACTTTAGTGTACAATCAAAACAAAAGCAAAAGTAAATTTTAAAAGACAATTCAATGCTTAAACTAAATGGCAAATTCTATTCCTTTGAACAACTTCAGTGCCATCTTGTTTCTATTAAAAACATAAATGCAACATGATCTTCTGAAAAGCTTTGCTGAATAAACTAGGTTCCTAAACAAACTCAGGAGACAAATAATATTGTAAAATATTGTAATATACTGTAAAAGAAAAGTAAAATGCTTGGTAAAGACTCTACATTTGCACCGCTGAAATCTTTCTATTCTTGAGCACAAAATTTTATTTTAAAGCTCCTAATTTTTTTTAAACTAAGAATGTCATGTCCTTCATTAGAAACAGAAAAAAACATAGATCTGGTTTTATGTATGTCTACACCAGCCTTCCCATCCCCGGACTCTACCCCATAAGTATGAATGTATTTGTCAGTGTGTTTTAGAGTTATCAAGAGAGCTGGAATTGTACTTAAGAATTCCAGAAGGTCAGAGGTGAAACATGGGGGAAAAATGTGCCCCGCCTTTTGTAAAAAATTGGTTTATTCTGAATACAAAGTAAGGTCAACAGGTACTGAGAGAGGTTCATCACCTTCTCTTAAGATGGCAGAATTAAGGAGTGCTCATTAAAGACTGGCCAGAGAAGGGTGCTCACCTTCACATTAATTGTTGAAAGTTTTTGAGGAGTTAGATTCAGATGGCTCATCCTCAGCTCCAGCACTTTCCTGAATGAGACCATTAGGGAACCAAATTATGTGGCTCTTTCCTTCCACATCACAAATTTTATGAAGCCCTTTATAAGTTTATCAAGTTTTTAAAAATGCTATTATTTAGAAATATAAACTTTTCTGTCCTTAATGACTAGATTTGGCAGCTTAATAATGGAGCTTATTATGCTTTCTTATGATATTCTTCTCTAATTAGATGTTACTTTTTCTTTCTTTTTTTTTTTTTTGGTGAGGCATTGTGGGACTTGCCCAGAGTCGCATAGCTAGTGAGTGTTCTGAATCTGATGGATTTGAACTCAGGTCCTCCTGACTCCAGGGTTGGTGCTCTAACCATTGGGCCACCTAGCTGCCCCTGAAGTTATTTTTTCTAACCAGAAATTTTGAGGGTGGTTTACGTTATTGTTCTTAAACTACTCAGTAATATCATTCTAGCCTAATTACACAAGATGCAAATTTGGGTTGGGGAATTTGGCTTAGAAGTCATAAATTATTCACCAGGTGCTGGATATACTCTTAGGGATGTTAAGGTTGGAAAATAGCCCAACTTTCTCATTTTATAGAAGAGGACACTAAGGCCCAGAAAGCTGAAGGGACATAGATGCCCAAGGTTACAGGTTAGTAAGCAGGATAGCTAGAATCTGAACCCAGATCCTCTGACTCCAAATCCAGCACTCTTCCCAATGCACTATGCTTAGCTTTTACATGCCCCAAAAGGAAATACAGACAACTGTTCATCAAAAGAAATAAATGTATACACTAGCTTATCAAGAAAAATTTAATTACATACTCACTATACTAAGGCAGAGATAACAGAGTGGATTTTATTAAGTTTTTCATCCCAAACAGTTAAAATTAAACAAAAAGTCAAGGTGTATAAGGGGTAAGCCTAATTATCTGAAAAATTTGCTCACCCTGACAACACCTGATGAGGTTCTCTTGTTAACCTCAATTTTGCTCTTTTATGCTATGGGGAATTAGTTTTAATGTTTCAAAATTTGGAGAACAAGTCTGCGTTCAATTCTATATTACAATTATGTTGGCTTCAATCAGATCTCACTTCAGACTTCGTGGTTTAATTTTGTTTACTCCATAATAATACTATAACCTTACATTTATATAATACTTCACAATTATTGGGTACCTAATTATAACCTTATTTGATCTTATAACTACTCTATGTGAAAAAGTACAAATATTACTAGTCTTAATTTACAGATGGAAAATCAGATTCAGAGAAGTTAAGCAATATATCCAATGTATCACAACTGGTAATTGATGGAGCCTGGACTGGAACTCAGAGCTTTTGAAAGGAAGCACAATGTTCTACTAGATTGTGCTATTTTTCTTCATGTAGCAGTCTGCTGAAATTATAGAATTTATCTGGAATGGACCTTAGTAACCATGTAACTTGCTCCTATTGTTTTTTAAAAATGAGAAGCTGAGAATGGGGAAAAAGTAAGTTGCTCAAGGTCAACACAACTTCAGTAGTTAATGCCATTATTAAGAATATGAAGGACTATTTCCTAACTCAGTTCAGTACTCTTTCCAATAAATTACCATAAGACCTCCCTTCATCCTCTTAATCCTCTACAATTCTATCAACTTCTATTAATTATCCTCTTCTATAGTTCTATTAACATGTTTACATGGTACACATGGTATTTCTAGAACTGAGTAATAATTTTTTAGTTCTTCCAACAAATACATTCCCTTATGAGGCACGTATTTTGCTGGTATACACACTGACTAGAGAAGTACAAGTTTGTGCTTTCAGGAAATCACCTATGACTACTCGTACGTCCTTTCCCTTCTCTGTAACCTCATATTAAATTTAAGAAAAATTTGGATTACCTTTCCTTTAAGTGTCTTAATTGCTTATATGAAAATTTTTTATTTTAGCTTTACATGTTCCTTCTCTTTCTGCAGTTCATCTCCATGCATTTGCTATTTACTACTTAGCACATTTCCTTAACCTTAAAAAGGTTTCATATTTTTTTGTGGATGAAAATCATTCTGTCAACTGCAAACTCTCCCATGCAGTATTCATTTGTGAAGTTCTTTAGTCAATACGCTTTAGTTTTTTCAACACTGCATATAAGCCATTTATCTCATTTCACTGGAACATCTTCAAAACTTCTGTATATATGTTACCTGGTATTAGGAATTTATTAGATTGTAATTCATAGGTTAATTCTAGAATGAATACCTTGTATGTTACAACTGTTTAGTACCTCTGAGCTCTCTGTCCCTCACAGGATAATACGAAAGCAGGAATCCCACAATGCTGATCCCTCCAGGTACTACAGGGTCTCCTCTTAGTAACACAGCCCATTTATTGCAAGGGCCTATAAAATCTGCCCCTAATCTACCTTTCTAACTTAATCATCTACTGTTCCCCTACACATAATTTATGCTTCAGCCAGAATGGACGACTTGTTCTTCCCCAAATTTACATTGTCTTTTCTTGCCTCTGAGCTTTGCTTTTATCATTCTTTGTTCCCTAGGATACTCTTCTCTCAAATGTCCCATATAACGAAGTTTTATTCAATCTTCTCAGCAAGAAATGCGTTTTCCATTGCTTGTCATAGCACTTTGCTCTTACTACTTAATATGGCACTTCTCACTATCTGTTGGCTATTATAGTTATCTGTGGGCCTATTTTCTCCCTATGAGACTATAAGCTCTTTGAGGGGAGGGACTATTATCTTACTTATTTCTGAACAGAAATAGTAAGAACTTGTCTTATCCCCTCTCTTATTGCCTCTCAAACCTTGCTTGATCTATTTTCTCTCTCTCTTATCCTCAGTCTCAACTTCTTTATTAGCAATGTTCATACTGCCTGCATATGTGCACAGGTTTCCTTCAAGCTTAAAAAAATCTTCTTTACCTGATCCTGCCATCTCCTTATAGACACCACCCATCCTATAGTTCCCTTATTCTTCCACTGTCAAATTCTCAGAAACAACTGTCTACTACCTTCACTTCCTCACAAGTGTTTTTAATAGTTTCTGAATGTAAAAGTCTACTCTAAGTCTCTACGGGGTTACCAGCAATCTCTTATCTGCTAAATCCAGGGTCTTTTTTACTCCTCATTTTCCTTGACCTATCTGTTGTTTTTGACATTGCTGACCATCCCATCCCCTCTTCTCCTGGGCAATTTCCCCCTGGCTTTGGTGATACCTGCCTTCTCTTAGTTTGATCACTATCTGGATCTGATCTCTCCTGGCCACCTAAATGTGGGTATCTTTCAAGGCTCTAACTTAGGTCTTCTTTCCTTTGCTTTCGTTTGATGATCTTATCCACTCTCATGAACTCAATTATCTTTCTCTGTAAATGTCACCCAAATAAAAATATCAAGCCCTAATCTCACATAAAACCTCCAGTCCATTATTGCTAAATAACTAGTGGACATCTACCTGAAAGTCTTTTCAATTTCTCAAACTCAAGGCCAAATCATTTCCCCAAACATTAAATTTCTTTATTTCTACTGATGGTATCTCTGTTCCTACTAATGTTAAGTTCATGACCTTAGTGGCATCCTTGACCTTTACCTCTCATATCCAATCAACTGCTAAGTGTTCTTAATTCTACATTATCCTACATTCACAACAACTCTTACATCCATCCCCAGTCTGATGCAATGGTGAGAATGCTTGATGTGGAGTTAGAGAATCTAGGTTTGAATTATAGCTCTGCTACTAGCTTTGTGACCTTGGACAAATAATTCTGTCTCCTCATCTGTAAAATGAGGAAGTTAAATGGCATTTAAGAACCCTTCAAGCTCTAAATCTATGATACCATGATGCTTTTAATCCTAGTTCAGGTCCTTATTATGTCTCACCTAGACTAGTTTAAGAGCTTCCTAAGTGGTCTTACTACTCCTAGGCTCTCTCTTTTTTAATGCACATTCCACACAGCTGCTAAACTAATCTTAAAGCACAAATCTGTGTCACTTCCTTGCTCAAAACCTTCCAGGGAATGCTTAATGTTTATAGGATAGAATACATATTCTCTGGTTTGATAGTTGAGGCCTTGAACAATCTGGCTCCTAATGTACTTTCCCAGTGTTATTTCATATTTCCCACATTTACAATCTCCAAGTTTCAGCTAAACTTGAATACTAGCTGTTCACTGGACTTGGCATGCTTTTCTCCAACCCCCTCTGTGTATTTATGTATAAGCTATCTCTTAGGCCTGGAAAGCACTTGCCTTCACAGCTCCATTTCTCAGAATTCTTAATTCTCCTTGAATTGTTCTTCCCCAAACTTACAATTTCTTCTCTTGTCTCTGAACCTTTGCTTTTATCATTCTTTGTCCACCTTTGTGGAAACTTTCCCTTATTTGCCCAGTTTGTGTTCCTTCCCTTCTAAAACGATCTTATTATTACTTATTTATGAACACTTCCAAGCCCACTCCACTAGCTCGTAAGCTCCTTGAACAAAGAACAAGTACAGTATCAATGACTGGTTAGGAACTGTTACTGTTCTTATTTTTTGTACTCCCTGTGCTTAGCACAGGGTCTGGCATGTAGCTGGTGCTTAACACAGGTTTAATGAATTGAATTTGTATCTCTAGCCCCCAGCACCAGTGCCTTGCACATTGAGGTAACTAATGAATACTTCTGAATTGAATTGTCAGCGCTCAATCAAAATTTGTTGAATAAATGAAAAACTTGCTTGCGCTTATGCTCATTCTTATCCTCCCTCAGCCAACAGGATGTATTCATTGGGTCAGGGAAGTTCTAGTTCTTTAATATTTGCCCTATTTTCTAAAGGCATAGTTGCCATGAAGCAGATAAATAGCTAATTTTTTCAAGTCACTCTATGAGTTACCGCATTTACATTACAGGTACAGCTATTCAGAAGGAAATGTGAGGCTTTTCAGTTTAGCTACTGTGGGGATTTCTTTCCCTAGAAAAAATTTCTTTACCCTAGGAAAAAGACATCGTCCTATAGGCTCTACAATGGATATGAGGAGGTTGGGCTTGGAAATTCTTAGGTATCTCTTTTTTCACTGCTTCCTCAACTATGAACTAGGCTCAGTCTGAGAGACAGAAAGAAGCCAGCTTTTTATTCTTCTTCCTGGTACATAATAGCCATAATTGGCTATTTGGAATAATGTTATACTAGACTAATGTCTATTATAGGCCCAAGTTATCACATCATCAATATGTTTTGAACTATGCTGCTATACAAAACAGAGGATTGAACAGAATTAATTATCTATTTTAATTGGGAGAAAATGCTGATGTTCTAGTTTTATTCTAATGTAAGTTTTAGAAAATAATTTCTTGGGGCAGCTAGGTAGCATAGTGGATAGAGTACCAGCCCTGGAGTCGGGAGGACCTGAGTTCAAATCTGGCCTCAGACACATAACACTTACTAGCTGTGTGACCCTGGGCAAGTCACTTAACCCCACTGCCTAACGCCCCCCCCCCAAAGAAAATAATTTCTTTATGGTTTAATATACTGCTAGGGACGTTAAAAACTTTGATCTGGCTGATCACAAAACTAAACTCTATTCATGCATGTTCAGTCTTCATAACTTACTGCTCCTGTAAGCATAGTTACTGACTTAACAACTTTAAAAATTAAGGAGCATGGACAGGCATTCAATATTTGCTGAATGAATCAACCTTGCAGTCATGCCCAGGTCCCATTATTTAAATGCTGGTAACTAGTGTTCGTTTTAAGTCTGTATCTGCATAAGTCTATACTCTTACATTGTGGGCTTTCAAAACTAAGGCTCCATTACAAGTAAACAAGATTATTCTATAGTGACAAGGCGTCAATTCTCTTTGAAACAGAAAAAAATGTGATGCAATTCAACTAAAATGATCTCTCTGACAGTAAGACCCAAGACAGATGTAGCTGGAGAAGATGAGAGGGTCACATTATTAGCTGATATGTTTCATAGGACAGTGCTGTATGTATACATGACTATACTCATACCAAGATGACTTCCACAAACCATTAAGAACTGAAAGTATATTCAGTGATCTACTCACAAACACGCACCCATTTACTCACAATTACTGATATGTACATATATAGCCTACAGTGTACATTTAAACCAACAAAAATGCCAAATGCACACAGATTATACACAAACTTGACCCTACATATTCACAGAGCTTTACATTTAGATAGCTGCTTGTTAAGAGAGAAAATATATGCTCCTGAAAAGTGGATTGTAAAGCAAATTTCTATATAGAGAGCCCTATCGTACCCATCACTTTCCAAAAAGCACACACAAAAACCTATACAAAAACACTCCTCTGATGTGTTGGTATCTTTGTGTACCAGTAACAACTGTTCCTTTTCCCACCTTTTCACCCAACCCAAGGGTTGGGTCATCTAAACATCACGTCTCCTATTAATGTCAAGCTTTGCGTCCACTTCATGGCAGCAGTTACTGCTGCTCTGCACCCTTTCAAGTTGTTTGTCTCTTAAGCAAGAGCAGCACTATCCCTGGATTAGTGTAATCATTCAAAGATGAGTCACTTGGATTCAGAGGGTATTAAGTGAATGAAATCATTTAGATGGACATTGATAATGGAGTCAAAGCTTGGCCTGGAGGCTACCTGGACCAGGGAAATTTGTACTTGATACATGGTACCAAAATGGTACCACATTTTCATTTACCCAGGGTCATGTTATTAGCTAACTAGGCAATCAACTCCTTATCTATTTAGGGTGCCAAAAATACCAACAGCAAATGAACTGGTGACTGCATCCATTTACTTTAAGACTCAAGTGTGAATTCATAATACTAATGTTTTGCTATATGACAAAAAGAAGTGGACTAGCACGGCCATTTCAACTTATTCTACACACAAATACTTTATATGTACTTCAAATAAAAATATTTTCAAGGTCATCTTCATTTAAAAATTTCTCTCCTCACTCCTCATCTCTTCGAGAGAGGACCAATTAAAGTTTCGAGAGCCAACCAATTTAAAACTTCTATTTTTTAGACATTAGATAGTCTGATGAGATATGAACACTTGTCCCCACTCCCTAAATATGGTAATGAAGTTTTCATTAGTGTATTTTGGTAGAGGAGAATTTTCTAATTGAGTAAACTTCATGATTTTCTTTAATTTTCATTTTATTTTCTAGTGCATGACATTTTACTTAAAAGTATGTAAATATTATGCTGTTCACTGATTGTGAAATGTTTAAGAAATGTGTAACACATCACATATATTTGCTATCTTTATTAAAAGTTTTTATTCATTTAAATCTACTGTTACTCAAAGGAATAGATATGGCAATATTTGCATTTCACCTAGAACATGAATTTGTTTTTTTTTTTAATGAGTACCCTCTCAATAAACAAAAGGTTCAAAAATGCAAAAATAATGGCAAATCTTGGGTTAAGAAGTTTTTCTTTGTGTCTAGAGCTATAATATTGAGGATTTGCTGAATATTTACTTACAGAATATTTAGTGTTGAAAAGGACCACAAAGTCATTAAAACTAACCTCTAACTCAATGTAGTAACCCCTAATTATTATTATGACACAAGGCAACTCATTCCTTTTTAGATGGCTATAATTGCTATAAAATTCCTTCTAAATCTGCATTCCTATATCTTCCAACCCTAGGTTCTAGTTTGTTCTTCTGGAAGAAGAGAAAAAAATAACTAAAATTTGTCTTCTACATGACACTGTGTCTTTGAATATGGCTATCATACCCCTTCCAAACTATTCTTCTAGTTTGTTCAGGACTAGTTCTTTAAACATTTCTTACAGAACACTGTTTCAGATCACTCATCATCCTGGTTACCTTTCATTGGATGTCAACAGCTCCCTTAAAATGTGGCACCTAGAACTAAAGATAACATTCTAGATGTGGTCTTACCAGTGTTGAAAACATTAAGATTATGACCCCCCCTTGAATTGGAGACTATACTTAATGTACTTTAATACTATATTACACATTTGCTTCTCTCTCTCTCTCTCTCTCTTTTTTTTTTTGGTGAGGCAATTGGGGTTAAGTAACTTGCCCAAGGTCACACAGGCAGTAAGTACAGCCCTGGAGTCAGGATGACCTGAGTTCAAATCCAGTCTCAGACCAGACACTTGACACTTGCTAGCTGTGTGATCCTAGGCAAATCATTAACCCCAACTGCCTTGTCAAAAAACAAACAAAAAAACCAAACCAAAACCAAAAAAACTTCCCAGATCTTTTTTACATGAACTGCTATCAAGCAAGGTCTCCCCCACCTTGTACTTGCACAGCTGATTTTCTGAATTGAATATAAAACTTTATGTATTTTTCTAGGTTCTTTTCATGTATGAGCTATATTTTGGGAGTAGGCTGAACAACTGGTAAACTGAATTATTAATTTAGAAGCCACTTAACACAAAGAATAAGTAATTTTCTAGATGGCTCCTTGGTGATCTGACAGAATTAGTATGACTGAAATACTCAAAATACTTAACCAGCTCCTAGGATGTAGTTGGTGAACCTTGCACTAATCATATCCCTAATTCTCCCCCTCACAAAATAGTAAACACATTCTTTGATCCTCTTTTCTTTCTTTGTCTCTCTCCATCCCTCCCTCTCTTCCTTTTTACCTCCCTCTAACCCACTCGGCATCTCTTCCTCACTCCCTTCTGCCATGCTGTTGCTCTTCCGTTACGTGACTATCATTGTAAGGTGCTGTGTTTTTTGTTTGTCTTTCTCCATTAGTCTATTTTTATACCCTGTCTATCCCATCAGTACCTCCCTTCTTGACCTCCATTCCATCTTTGGTCAATCTAAGCTTTACATCAATCAACACATATTCACTGAATGTAAGACACTTTGCTATTCAGTACAAGAATCAAAAGAAACATCACTATATAGGTACTAGACAGTGTATGGTTCTAGGCATCTTTGAGAGGTGAAGGCAATCTGATGGACTTAAAGACAATTTTTGCGAGAATACTCAGGTACATATAAGGTGCCTTTCACATAACTCCAATACTGGGAACAGACTTATAGGTACAGAGGCAAGAGATCTCATAACCTGCATAACTTCAAAAGGGCTGCTGACAATCCTAACCCTCACATCAATTAATCAGACTGAAGAAATGATAAATGGTAAGTACTCACTTATAAATCTGAGTCTTGAGGCTAACCTAAAGTTATTGTTTTAACTAAAAACAAGAAAAGTCTCTGTATCTCTGGGAGAGTATTATTTGTTTCACTTAGTTTCAGGTAACTATTATTGGAAAAATAACATACTAATACTTCTGAGAATCATGGACTTTATTACTTCTCTGTAACTTTTGTCCAAGTAGACTATTCAATGATACCTGTTAAAAATTTCCAGAAGTTTCTGTTTTCTAATCTTTCATCAGCTACCATTATGCTTCCAGATGGCAAACTGAACATTATACCTTGACACTTTTTAAGCAATATATACACTTTTTATCAAAATTAAGCAACTCCTTTGAAAGACCCTAGGCAAGTCAACTTCCTCTTTGGTCCTCAGTTTCTTCATCTATAGAATCAGATGTTCTCAAAGATTGCTTCCAGATCTGAAGTTCTATCATTCTATTAGTTTAACCAATAAAGGACTCAACAGGATGCTTACATACTTAATATTCCAGTTCTTTCTAGCTTTTACTAAATTGAGAAGTACTTCTTGAATTTAGAGACTGGTCTTTTATAGTATGTGATTTCCTGGACAGTCTTAGTTTATAAAGTTACCTTGAGTGGTGAAGTTGAAGAGTGCAGGTGTATCTCGCCCATTGGGTAATTTGACATTTGGGTCCCGTAATTCATCAAAAAATGAATGTGCACAAGCTTCCAGGGGTGTCAGTCGGGCAGTCGGGGTATATTCCAGCAGACGGCTACATAATGCAATTGCCTCAGGTGGAGTTCGGGGTCGGAAGACCTACATAACAAAAAAGATAGATTGATTTGTTTTTCATTATAACAGCTGAGCAATTAACCCTCTGAGTAATAAGTTAAGAACTCCCACTAATTACACAAACATAATTGCATTTGGAGAGGGAGCCTTCTAAAATTTAAAGGGTTAACTGCACATGGTTCACCACACTGGGGTGAGGATGAATAGTCAGTGTGAAAGACTGTATGAGGAAACTCAGAGAAACCACTGGGAAAGAAGGTAAAAATGTCTAATAATGCTGATGATACAGTAGAGCAATCAATCATGCATACAGAAATGATATATATGTAGATGGGATAAACACTGAAGTTCAGAGAAAGAGGCAAAATGAAGAAAAATTCAAGATGATGAAAATTAAAAGTTCTTGACTTTTTGTGACAGTGGGCAGGAGGATGCTTCTTTTGAATGATTTTGAGCAGAAAAACCGTTGATATGGACAGCACTGTTCAAGTTTGGCAGTCAATGTCTTAGAGAAAACAGAAAGTTGTTTATCCCAAGCCTGCAAAATGTTAATGATTTAGTCTTTCCTATTTAAAAAAATAGATTGTAAGTTATCTGGTGGAATTTTTAGATACTTAGATTTTGAGGAAACTATATTATTTTCCTAAACAGTTGTCACCCATGGTCATTTATACAGATCATCCTTCTCTGAAGTTTCCTCTATGCACAAAGTGGGAGACTTTTCCTCCCTATTTGGGGCCACTGACATAAAAAAAAGTGAACTGAAGGCCACATTTCTAATTCTGTAAGCACATAAGAGACAATACTTCAGTTTTCTATCTTTACTGATTACAGGGGAGAGGGAAAAGTAGAGTGAACACAAGGAGGAAAGATGGAATGGAGGTCAGGAAGGGAGGTACTGATGGATAGACAGGGTATAAAAGCAGACTAATGGAGAAAGACAGACAAAAAACACAGCAACTAACAAGGACAGTCACATAAGAGCATGGCAGAAGGGAGTGAGGAAGGGATGCCGAGTGAGTTAGAGGGAGGTAAAAAGGAAGAGAGGGAGGGATGGAGAGAGACAGATAAAAAGAGAGACAGAGACAGTCAGGTAAAGGGTCAAACAGAAAGACAGACACAGACACTCAAAGGAGAAGAACACAGAAGGAAAAAGCATTTATGGAATGAGACAAGGTAAGAGGAAACCAGGGAACACTAAATTGTTTTCTGAAACCCTAGTATTATTCACTGGATATGGGCATCAGAGCACATTATCACTACAGTACTCAGAATTTCAAGAAATAGTTTGGAATAGTCCTTTATACATGTTTGGAAAACAACTTTTCTGCTTTTATTTTCAAATATCAAAATACGTATTTGAAATAAAGGTTTGTTTACTCATGAAATTCTAAAAAAAGTTTTATAATTAAAGGCAGTATGGTATTGTGGATAGAGTCGCTAGGCCTGGAGTCAGTAAGACCTGAATTTGAATACTGTCTCAAACACTTAATAGCTGTATGACCCTGGAGCAGTGACTTAACCTCTTTCTACCTCAGTTTCCTCATTTGTAAAATAGGGATAATAATAGCACCTAACACAATATCAAGTGAGAATAATGTTTGTAAAGTGTTTTGTCAACCTTAAAGCACTACATAATGCAATCTGTCATGATCATTACTTTAAAAGGAATCACTTAGATTTAAAGAATTCATTTTGGAATCTCAAGAGTGTTGGTTAACTTATTAGCTATGCTTGAAAGTCCTTTTCTTAAGATAGCCTTTTAGTCCTTTCCATAATGTTTTTATTTGAGAGATATAGGGCTTAGAACTACCTGTTCCATAAGTATCTCAGAGTAACGATCTGAAACCAGCATTTATTTCATGTTCTGAGCCGGACCCTCTTTTCTCTTATGCCTATTTCTGAACCACATCTACCCCTCACACCCCAAATAATAATAACAAATCTTGATATTTTTGGCTTAGTTGGATCCAAATGGGAGATGGGGAGTAACATAAAGGTATAAATCTAAAACCAAATCAAACCAAAACAAATAAACAAACAAACAAACAAACAAAAAAAAACCTTACAGGAACAGATTGAGCACTTCCACAGCTTTTCAATGACTATTTTCAAACCTAAAAGTCTTTTCTGAATGGGGAGGCCACAGGAAGGACACATAGAGCAAATGTGCTATAGGTACCCCAGCTGTGACCAGAACATCACCTCTTGGTACTTGTGCCCAACAACTGCTGAAATAAGTCATTGCTTAGAGGTTTCCCACCTTTCTTTATCACCTAATTTCCCCCTCAGTATCACATGAAAGACAAAGTTGAACAGTTGTCTTTAATGCTCCTCCCTGAAGACAATTTCCATTTACTTGACAGTATATGGAATTACATTGCCAGCATTTTTCAATAAACATGAGCTAATCCAAAATGCTTTTGCACCAATATGGGAGCACATAAGCCACTCAGCATCACCAAAAATAGAAATAAATACCTCCTGCTAACATTCAAAGTGCAGGGTAGCTGGGCAGTAAGTACATTTTAAATGGAGAAATTTCATGTTAACATCAACGAAGATTATCTGTCAAAACCAACAATAAATCAGTATTGTAAATTTCTCTCTTAAAAATAAAAACCCCAAACCAAAACCTCTTTGGTGTCTTGTTGGCTACAAGTACCCATCCATGTTGGTACTAAGACATTGTATATTAGCCCATTTTGTCATGGAATCCTGACTCATGGAGTCAAAGAGTTAAAACAACAAAGAATAATATCCATTCCGATAACAAACGTTAAGACAGACTTAACCTGCTATTACAAAGTTATCCACTGTTACTTTAAACCCTTTGAGTGACCCATGATGAGAAAAGCTTTGGTTGGCACTCTGTGGATAAACTTTAACCTGAAGATTATGTGGGGATCATTTGTGTTGGGTCAAACCCAATGCCTCCAGAGTTCGGATTTCTGACCACAATACAGGGTGTAGTAGCAAGTGACTTCCAAGTTACAGCCCAAACAGGAACATTGCTCTTCTGGGTTGTTACCTTTGTGTCTAAAGAAAAGGAGACCGACAGAACTACTGAAATTTGGCTTTTACCAAAGGAGTTTCTGTCTCTGCTGCTTCCTCAATTCCTTAAATTGTTCTTAAACTGTTTAACGTCCAGTTCCACAATTAATCAACAACTTTTTTTTTATTTAATAAAGGAAATTTAAAGAAAAAAACCACTCTAATTGTTAAACCTGTCTGGAACTATAATGAATTATTGAGATCAGTGATGAAGACAAGATATAACATACCTAAACAAAAACCTTTCTATAGAGTGATTTAAAAACTGAAATCACAGATGCCTCAGTATAATTTTTATTATATTTCAAGAATGAAATATGTATTTATTTGCAGCATGAATCTCTAACCTTTCAAAATTCCTTTCCCCCAGTTTTATAGGTCAGCCCTAATAATTTGAAAAAAAAAATTAAATACATACCCGAACTCCTGAGGTGAAATGTCCTGTTCCTGATGAGTCCTAAAGATGATAATGCAGTGAAATAATACAAACAGGGGGAGTCAATCCAAAAGAGAATAGTCCAGCAAGGAAAAATATATCCAATGTTATAAGAAATCCATGGTGTGGGGGACATAGAAAATGTTTATACAGTTATAAACTTTAAACATCAGTCTCCATAGTAGCAAGTCCAAGTTTTGAAAATTATTTCGCCACAAGTGTAGGTAAAAAAATTGATTGCGCAATGGTGAGGCATAGTAAAGAAACATCATAATTTTACTTTATTATGTTCCAATGCCAGTGCATTTATTAAAAAAATACAAAACCAAAAAAAGTTAAATCAAAATTAAATCTAGAAGTAAAGGGGTAATCAAGTTCCCAAAGTAAAGTATTTGGTAATTCTCTTGTCCCGGATTCATTGTCCACAGACATGGGGGGAATGGGGAGAAGGGAGGGCCAGATTAGCCTGCTTTAAACGTGTTAAGTCCCTATGCACATATTTTGTTTTTCTCCATAAATGTGTCCAAGGGACACAGTATGAAAAAATTCTAAATTAGTGTTCAGAAGAAAATAAAAATATTTGGTCTGTATTATTATTTGAGTTTTCAAGCCAGATAGTTTATAAATTTGTGTGAGCTAAGAACGGATCAGGCCACCGCGGATTATTCTCCATTTTGGATTGACTTCCCTTCTAATGGATGTTTATTTTTGCTGACGTTCTTTCTCATCTCTTTAGGACTCTTCACGAAATTGACATATATCACCTTGGGAGTGCGGGTATGGACTTAATTTTTCTATTGTGGGCTTTTCCCCCTCATACCCTTGCACCCATTACTTAAGAAAAGAAAAACTTAAGAACATTCTTTCCTTTTGGAATAACTCACTAAAAAAATCCTGACCCTTTTAGCACTACCAATTCAACACAGTTCCACCTATAATTCTACCCAATTCACCCACCAAAAGCTAAACAAAAGATATACAATAAACAGTAATATTAAGGGACAGTCACAGTTATGGGTGACAAGCACAGTAATGTACACCAACACCTAGTACAACTGAGCAAAAAAAAGTGACAGAGGTAGTGGTGTCGGTTATAAGGCATAAGAATAAAAGATGGTACAACTCACCAGTAGCTGTGAACTCCCTTGACTAGTGTAGAATAATTTAACATTCTTTTAGGATAGTTTCTAGTGGGGGAATTAAATATTTTTAATAAAAATAAATAATCCGCGGATTACTTTTAGTCTGCAGACTAAAATTTAGCATACGGATTAAAATCCGGCCCATCAGAATAAAAATCTCTCAATCTAAAACACATCCAGGAGGACAAAACATGAAATCAAACCAAAAGAACTGAGTGCACAAAAGTAAGACTCAACTGGGCAGACTAACATTTAGTGCGCAGACTAAATATGGCCAGCCAAATGTGCAGCAAGGCCATGAAAATCCCAAAACACCCCTGCAAAAACAAAAGCAAAAATAAATAAGTAAAATAAAAAAGGCCGAAAAGAAAGTAGGAAAAAGGAAAACAAAACAAAACAAAACACTGACATGAACTTTTAAAGTGATCCAAATACTACCTCACCTGTGCAGCAACTCATTTTCATAAGATGAAATAAACATAGTCTCTCAGAATACTGGTCCATAATAGAACTAGCAGTACATCAATTTCCAGTTTTCAAAAGTTAAATATTTTTTGGTGTTGAACAAATGCAAACAAGTCCTAATATAGGAAATTATTCAAAGTACATTTGCATTTGGATAACTAAAAATTATAGGTGCACTTTTAATCTACATATCCCAGAATAGCCTTTGACTATCAAGTTTAAGCCTGGAGAAAGTTTTTTATAACTGAATTAAAAAAAAAGCTTTATAAAAGAGCCTTTTAGAAGACAATCATATACACCATTTCAAGTCCTATGTTATAGTAGCTTCCTGAGAGGATCAGATCTAATTCTATTACATTAAGAAGTCAAATGATCAATGTAAAGGTTCCCATTTTCCATGGATGTAACCAGTGACAATTAATCTAAATAGAACACAAAGCCAGTTCTGCTGCCTGTTCCAAACAGTTCCTCCTCACTAGTTGATATTGGGATAAATATGAACTACTGCCACAGATCTCCAGTTACAGACCAAATACATGCAGTGGAGTTCAAAACAACTGACAAAACCACATGCTCAGGGATGCAAACTTAACTATTACTAAAAAAGGAATCTATTGCAATTAGGCCTTTGTTTTCAAGCTACTAACTAAAATTAGTTACAATTTAAAAACAAACACAGAATGAAATGTCACATTAAACACAGCACCAGATGTTAATTTTTATTTATTTGCTGAACTTTATACTGCATTAGTTAGTTGATTAGAAGAAAAGTTTCATACTACTTAATTTTAAAAGGCAGGGACAGTATATAGTAGTCAAAGGGGAAAAAACCTTTTAAATTTAAGCAACCTTAATTAGTGTAACTTGACTCTTTGGCATCTTTAATTGAGGATGGTTTTTAATGTTTGATATGAACCTTCCGTTCAGTGATCACATGAAGACTTAATTAAAAGACTTCTTTATGTTACTACAAAGTGATCTGCTAGCATGTAAACGTTATTCAAACACTGTCAGATGATACAGAGTTCTAGTTAAGTAATATGCAAATAATACCATGCTTTTGCTCTGTGATAATGCAATATTTGAAATTAGCCCCAAACAGGGACAGTCAGATTAGCGAAATACAAAATACCTAGTCTTTATCTAAAATAGCTAAGGTTTATTTAAAAGATAACAACTCTTATTTTATAACACTACTAGCATTCAAATTTTAAAGGGTTTCTAAATTTGTTAGTAAATTATTTCCATTCATTCAGGTCATATTGCTAAATATTCTTTTAAAAAGTAAAAGTTGTTGGAATATAATTATGTATCAAGAGTGTAAATAACCTAAAAGCAAGCTTTAATAAACGAACAAAAAGATTTAATGTAAAAGACAAAATGACCAAATAAAAGTTTTCTGAAATTGCAGTTTATTTCAAATTAGACTGATAGATTTATCTCTTGCTAATCTTGTTTTGAAATATAAAATGAGTTGAAAAGAAAATTTCATTATTTTTCTGGGCTCTAAGAAATTAATTTATGTATGAATCAATTTCTCACCAATGAAAACCATTCCAACCCAAATTGCTAAGCTTGCAGGTTCAATTTAAAAGCTTTTACAGACACTGAGTATTATTAAACTAACTTATATTGAAATATTTGAATTCAGGCATAAAGAATAAAACATTTTTAACCTAAGAATATTTCAGTTAACATTTAAGATTTTATAAAAAGTGTATTTGCCAAAGAGTAATGAAACAGAGTCTTATTTAAAAGTAAGTCTCACTAAGATTTTTCAGCTGCCCAATAGGACAAGATCAGAATTTAAAAGTAACTTTTAGAACCTAACCCAGTAAAATGGAAGTATAAAAATTTCACGCTCCTTGAAAACAGGGACTGTATTATTCACCTTTATATCAGTCATAATGCATAGTAAAATGCCTTGGAAATCGTGTACATTTAAATATTTATTGAATGAATTAACAAAAAAAAAAAGGGATAAATGTTTTTCTTTCTTAATATTGAAGCCAAGTTTAAATCCATACAAACAAGGAATGCCCAACCAAAAGAATCCAAATCCAGTAAAATGGTAAAATTACATTGTTTATTGATATTTAAAAGGTCTTCTTACCCATTACTTCCTTAAACCATTGAGATGCTTTATTTATCTACTATGATGCAGGAAGGAAACATTCCATAATTGAATTTTTTATATAACTGAAGCCTATCCCCCTCTAAGCACCAAAATTTTATTTTTAAACATTCTGAATAGAAACCTCTTTTAAAGGACATATCTTGTCCCTTTAAAGAAGACACTGCATGTAATTTGCCCTTTTCTGGATCATCATTCACCTCATTTAGTCTATATCTAAGCAGTCCTAATCACATTTCCCAGTCATCTTGCCTCAGTATCATGTAGGTGCTCTACCGCCTTACACACACTTTTACAGTTCCAGAGTCATAATCAAATCAATACTGCCATCAATATAAGGAAAGGCCATGTTAATCTACTTCTCTACGGTTCCTTTCACTACCTTTGTAACTTTTTCCTGATGCCTGAAATATTATTCTTCTTGGAATTTCAAGTCTCAGATCAAGTGCTACCTTCTACATGAAGCTTTCCTCGAATGATCTCCCAAGCTGCTAGTATCCTACTTTCCAAAACTATCTTGTATTATTCTTCAATATATTCTGTATATACTGATATAATTCTATCTATCCCATTAGAACGTATGCTCCTCAAGGACAAAGACCATTTCATTTTTATCCATGAATCCTCAGTGCTTAGCAGAGCCTGACGTATACTAGATGTATAATAAATGCTTGTTGACTGATCATAGACCCAAGGAATAAGTTTTTAAATAAATATAGAAACCTTCTGTATCAAGGAGAAATAGCAGAAGAATCTTTTAAAAAGAAATATAATCAAAGCAATGAAAAGCACAATCATTCTCCTTTCCCACTTTAAAAAAGAGATTATCAAGATTACTGTGAGAATGAAAGCAGAAAAATTATTTGGAATTATGAAGCACTAGATAAATTTTTATAAGACACATTTAACACATTTACTGAGTATCCACTATGAATGAATGAAAAGTATTTATTAATATGTGCCCAGTACTGTGCTAAGAGCCAGGGATACAGGCACAAAAGAGTCCCTGTCCTAAAGGAGCTTTCATTCTAATGAGGGAGACAACACTTAAAAGTAATATGCCCTTTCCAGAGGCTATGGTAATAAGATTTTATTACTTTCATCAGAGGAATGGGGGAGTGGGTAGAAGGGTGTGTGTGTGTGAAGAGGCAGAGCTACTTTAAGGGTTCCAATAGTCTTTTGAGACTTAGAACTTTTGCAACACCCTATATACGCATCTGTGAGGTGGGAACGGCTCACCTTTCCTTATTAAAATTAAAACTTGTTAATAACTACTTTTAACAACCAAAGTCATTCTTGCTTACTCAACTGTATGGTGCCTACATAAGAAATAAAACAAGCAAAACAGTTAGAAGTTGACCTATAATGATCATCAGCAATAGATTATTTGTTAAAATTTTCACTACCTTCACAAAGCTTTCCCCACTCTCCACCCCAAATACCACAATCTCCTGCTTAACTAAGTTGCTCAATGATCAGGAAATTGCTGAAGCAAATATTAGGGAAGTAATCAATTTCCTGCTACTGTAACTTTAGTGATAACTAAGAGAACATATTTATGTATTTATGAACTTATTTATATTTATATACATACATACTTATGTACCTAATTTGGACCCCAGACTAGTCAGAAGTTAAGTGTCTCACTGCCTGGACAGACAACTAAAATTATTGCACCCTAGAAGTTTAAGTTTATAATATTTAAAAATTAGTCATTTGCTGAGTTCTATTTCAGCTTTGAGTACTGGGAAAAGCCAGATGTGGTAGAGAGAGGAAAACCACAGATTCTTCTATTTGCCTCTTGAAATTCCATTCCAAATTAAACAAAAGACACAAAGCATTATTGGGGAATCAAAAAAACAATCAAGACTTAGAGAATGTAAATAGATTATATATGCACACACACATACACACACATATAAAACAGCATTATGATACTGTTATTGGGAATTGCAGCAGTAGAATTCTTTATAGGTGAAGCTGTCATAATGAGAAACTGAATTTACTGTATAGATATGGATGATGAGTTCAAACAATCAATCAATTTATTACTTGCTATGTAATACTACATGTATTACTTACTATGCTCCTGACATTTGCGAGGTTCTGGGGATGCAAAGGAAGGCAAAAATAGTCTGTGTCTCAAGGAGCTCATATTCTAACGGGGAGACATGTAAATAACTAGATAAATACAAGATATTTAGAGAGTAGACGGAAAGTAACTTTAGAAAAGGCACTAGAAGTTGGAGGACCAGGAAAGGCATTCCACAGAAGGTGCAATCTGAGTCAGGGAAGCTATGAGGCACAGGTGAGGAAGGAGAGCATTCCAAGTGTGGTGGACAGCCAACTGTTGCAAAAGCAGGAAGGCAGGTGATGAACAATGAATTGGTTAGTACAGCCAGACGGTACTGTGCAGAGGGAAGTAAAAGACTGGAATGGTAGAAAGGAACCAGGTTAAGAAGCAGAAAGTGATAGGGAGAGCCTGGAGTTTTCTGAATAGGGATATGACACAGTCAGACCTACACTTTAGAAAACTGACTTAGGCAGCTGATTGAGTCCATTAAAATTCATGCTGTTTTAGAAACATCACAGTGGCAGCTGAGTCCATTAAAACTTGTTACATAATCTCCACCAGAACTTGCTGTGGCAAGGCAATCCTTTCCACACCACCCTAATCTCATGCCACTCGGGACAGCAACTATATCAAACTCTTTTATCTTTCTTCAAGCCTCTGATCACTCTCTTTCCCCCGACCTTCTTCCTCCAGGGCATGTCCACTAATGGGGGTATCTTCTAAGGTTCTGTTCTGGGCCATCAGCTCTCCCCAAAGATGATTTCACTTGGTGATCTCATCAGCTCCCAAGAATTCATTTATCTTGATACAGATGATTCCCACAGGTATATATCCAGCCCTAGTCTCTCTCCTGAATCTGGCATCACCAATGGTCTTTTGGATATTGAACTCAAAATGTCCAAAACAGAACTCATTATCCGCCCCTCCTCTCCCTTTTTCAACTTTCCTTTTACTATAGAGGGTACCAACACCTTCCCAGTCACCCAGGCTGGTAACATAGGTGTAATCTTTAACTTCTTACTTACTCTTATCTCATATATTCAATCCACTGCCTTATCTGGTCATTCCTACCTTTACCACATTGCTCATATATGTACCCTTCTCTTGACTTGTGAAGCTACCACTCTAGCATAGGTCTTCATCACCTCTTGCCTGGTCTACTGCAATAGTCTTGCAATTGGTATCCCTGTTTCAAAGTGTCTTCCTATTCCAATACTTCTTATCTCACTCTTTCACCCCCTGGCTCAAAAACTCCATCAGCTCCCGATTAGGAAGGAAGTAAGTATTTAAGTTTCTACTGTGTGCTAGACAGTGGGCTACATAAATGCTTTACCAATATTATCTTATTTGATCCCCACAACAATCCTGGGAGGTAGGTGCTATTACTTTCAGGATCAGATGTAAAGTCTGGCATTTAAAGCTCTTCACCACTTCACCCCTTCCTCCCTCTCTTTTCAGTCTTCTTACATTTTATTCTCTTCCATTCACCCATAATCCCTTGCTGTTCCTTGCACACAACAGTCCATTTCCAAACTTTGTGTCTGCATTAGTTGGAGCTTATGCTGGAAATGCCCTCTCTCTTTACCTCTGTCTCTTAGCTTCCCTGTCTTTCCTTCAAAGCTCAGTTCAAATTCCATTTTCTGCAGAAAGCCTTTCCTATGCCACTACCAACTAACTCATAACTCCTTGAAACACTCTTCTCTCCTCCTTTCTCTTTTGTGACAGTAACAAAAAATAGCCAAACAACTATGACTAAGGTACTGTGCTAGGCTCTGGAGACATAAAGACAAAATATAAAATAGACCCTGGTCTCAAGAAACTTACATTCCATAGAGGTTGGGGGAAGGAAAAGAAGGAAATAACTATTTATCAGGTACCTACCAAGTGCCAGACATTATGCTAAGTGATTTACAGATATCTCATTTAATCTTCACAACAACCTTGGGAAACAGGGGCAATATTATTATCCCCATTTTACAGCTGAAGAAACTGAGGAAGACAGAAATGATTTGTGCAGGGTCACACAGCTAGAAGTATGTGATGCCAAATTTGAACTTGGATCTTTCTGACTCTAAGCCCACAGCTCTACTGCACCACCTAGTTGCCCCTGAGGGGGATACAGTACATACATTAATAAGTATTGAACAAGGAAAACTGAAGATGACAAACCACTGACAACTTCTGTGTGTGCGTGTGCGTGTGTGTGTGTGTGTGTGTGTGTGTGCGCGCGTGAGTGTTTTCCTTATCTGTAGAATGGAGATGATAAAAATAGTAACTACCTTGCAGGGCTGTTACAGGATCAAATGAGATAATAAATACAATGTAATACCTGGTACATAATACGCACTATATAAATGTTAGCTGTTATTGGTTGGTGTGTGTGTGTGTGTGTGTGTGTGTGTGAGTGTGTGAAAGAGAGAGAGATCTAGTCAGAGATGGCTTCATGCAGAAGTGGCATGGAGCTGAACCTCTCAAAGAGAGTGATATGGAGGGAGTGGGTTCTAGGATGGAATATACAAAGGCTAAAAACGGAGCGCTGAGTTCAAAGGATAGCCAGAAGTCCGGTTCATCTGGTGACAAAAAGCAAGGTTGAAAAATTACATGAGAAAGAGATGGGTCATAAATGTTAGACTAAGCAGTATTTTAGTCTTTAAGCAACGGGGAGACACTGAAGTTTCACAAAGAAATATGGTCAGTTCAAAGCCTTAGGAAGATCATTTTGGCAGCTCTGTGATGGATGGATTGGAAAGGAAAGAGACTAAAGGCAGTTAGATGACACAGTGTCTAAAGATCTGGTTTTGGAGTCAGGATTATACTAGTTCAAGTCTGACCTCAGACACCTACTAGCTGTGTGAGCCTGGACAAGTCACTTACGTGTTTCTCAGTTTTGTGAAGATAAAATGAGATAATATTTTTAAAAGCACTAGCATAGTCTGGTACATAGCAGACACTTAATAAATGCTTGTTACTTTTTTTTTCAATTTAGATGCTTTTTAAAAAAACTTAGATTTTTTTGGGTCGTGTTTGACACTTTGTGACCCTTTTTGGGGTTTTCTTGGCAAAGATACTGCAGTGTTTTGCCATTTCCTTCTCCAGCTCATTTTGCAGATGAGGAAACTGAGGCAAATATGGTTAAGTGACTTGCCCAGGGTCACACAGCCAAGCGTCTGAGGCCAGATCTGAACTCGGGAAGATGAGTCTTCCCAAATTCAGGCCTGATGCTGTATTCACTGTAACACCTAACTAACCTAATTTAGAAACAGTGGAAACCAATTAGGAAGCTACTAGTGTCCAAGAAAGGTGGTAAAAGGCCTAAATGAACTTGTGGCTCTATAAGGGCAGGGATATCAGAAATTTTAAGAAAGTGAAATCCTCAAGACTTAAGAATAACTTAAGAGGTTATGAGAAGGATAGAAACAGTGAAGTAAGGAGGAGAGTGAGTTTAGCAGGGAAGATAAAAACTTTGACTTTGAGATATCTATGGGGACAACTGAGGAGCTATTCTATAGGCACTTAAAAAATTACTGGAATTCGGGAAAAATTAAGATTGAATATATTTGATGGATGGGAACCCATGAGATCTGGAATAGGCCATATTAAGACAGAAGTACTCAGGAGGAAAAGCTGGTCAAAAGGCATCAAAAACTGCCAAGAGTTCAAGCAGTATGAGGGTTAAGAAAGATGATGAGATTTAATAGTTAAGAGACCTCTAGTAATTCTTAAGAGAGTGATTTCACTAGGGTAGACAATCAGAATCCTGATTTGCAAGGGAATGAAAAGGAAGTGGATGGTAAAGTAATAGAAACACTTAGGTGAAGTGGTAAAGAGGAGCAAAGATATATGGAAAAAACTAGAGGGATGCCACCATCAAATGAGTTTTCGAAGGCCAGGAGAGACCTGAGCCTATTGTCTCTTTCTCTAAGCAGGGAAAGAGCCAGTTGAGGACGGGTGGGAGTGGAGAGAGTAGGAAGGATGCAGAAGGAGAGGAGAGATTGGAGGATGGTAATATGCAATGAGGAAAGTTACTGAAGGAGAGAGGGTGTTGAACTGAAGGGTTCACTTGGGGAAAGAGAAACGGACTCTTCTTCAGAGACAGAAAAAAAAAGGAGAGAAGGATGGAGTTAGAGAAGGGCTTCTGGAAAGTTCAAATGGATGGTCTCTTTTCTCAGTAAATAAGAGGTGAAGAAAATCTGCTGGGAAGGGTGGGAAGTAAGTGCGACATCACACTATGTTTCATCTCCTTTCTTTTCTTTAATGATTCATATTCTTCCTCCCTTTAGCCCTTAATTGAGAATATTCCATAAAGGCCAGATACTAGAGGTAGCTGGTGGCACAGTGGATAGAGTGCTAGGTCTGATGTCAGGAAGACCAGAGTTCAAATTTAGCTTTCAGACACTTACTAGCTGTGTGATCCTGGGCAAGCCACTTTACCTCTGTCTGCTTCAGTTTTCTCAAAAATACAATGGGAATAATAAAGCCACCTACTTCACAGGGTTGTTGTGAGGATCAAATGAAATATTTGTAAAGTGCTTAGCACAGTGCCTGACACACAGTAGGCACTTAAATGCCTATTTCCTTCCCTGCCTTGGTCACCTCCTTTTTCCAGAAAACTCACCTAATTATTATCAAATATTACTTCTATATTAATGCATTTAAAATATACATACCCCTGACAGATACTTAATAAATGCTTCCTAACTGTATCATTTGGTAATTGAGGTAAAACTCAATTTTGACTGATTATGGAATTCATTCAGGAGGCTTTGTAACGTGCTCACGGATTACTGTAATCCACACAAATTCATGTACAAATAGAGGCATTTGGAGCATATCTCACCATCTATCGAGAGTTCATCTATTTGGATTCTGTGCTGAACAGCCTTCATGATGAAGGCAAAAACCACTGGTGAACATGTTTCTCTGTTTTATGCCATAGTTTCTGATAACAATCAGAGACTAGTACTGTTATCTCTGTTGTTATATCTTTCAAGAAATTTCATATGATTTTGGCATATGAATGGAATACATCTTACTGGAGTAGAGAAACAGCCTTTAAAGTTGTATTTTGCTTTACAGAATTGCTTTGTTTTTATAGTGAACAGACAAATATTCTCTATAACTTTAAATGAAATGTGTAACTGGAAAGGTCTGATGTACAGTAAATAGTTTGTGAAAACCTAGATATTTCCTTCTTATACATTCATCAAGAATGTTCGATGCATGTATATATTACATTACTCTCATGAAAATTTTGTAGAGACATGTTTCAATGATCCTTGATATATTTACTTGTTTACTTTTTTAGAAAGTAGTAAGACCTGAGATTTTTCTTCAAGCCTTTGGTAAAATTGCCTTTTTTACCTTAAGAATTGATCCCTCAATACCCTTACAATTATGTAGCCTTCAGCATGGACCTCCTTCATGTATTCTTGCTCTTCCCATCAACAGCTTCTTGTAATGCTATTTCTAGTTCCTCATAAGGTGAAATGCTACCAAGGGTTGTAATGTTAAGAGTCCAAAAGAGGTAGGTTCTACTGTCAATGATAGAGAAAAAAAAATTATCATAAAAGATGAGACATGATAAAGGAAGGAAGCCTTGGTGACTAATTAGAAATGGGAAAAAATTGCAAGGGATGAATGAAGGATAATCCTATTGAAATATAGTCTGGGTGACTGGGAGAATGATGACATTATTGTCAGAAATGTGGAAGCCCAGAGGGTATAGGTGGGTTCTAGAAGATGAAAATGTTAGTTTTAGATATGCTGAGTTTACAAAGACTATAGGACATAAAGATAGGGATGTCTAACAGGCAGTTAGAGATAGGAGTCTAAAGTTCAGAAGAGTTTAGGGATGGGATGGAAATCTGGGGGGTCACCAGTTATACCTGATGAGCTTTCTAAGGGGAACATATATATAAAGAAGAAAAAAGGCTGAATCGAATATCCAGACTTGGGTTTCATATCCTAATATATAAATACTGGCAAATGTTTTTATAAATATAAAACATTCTGTAAGGGCTACAAATAACAACATACTAGACTGATGCATACCATTATTTTGAGATATGATAGACTGACTACTGGATGTCAGTTGTCCATTGCTTTTGCTTCTACAACAGGTTCCTGAGACATAGTTGTGAGTTCCAGGGTGCCTAATGTAGCTTGGTACAAATGTCCATGATGGCACTACATTACAGGATTTTTGGGCCTAAGCTCCTCATCTCTGGGATGATTTTGACAGGATCTAAGATCACTCTGGGAATGTACGCAAGAAGAAATACATAAAGCCTAAGAGAATTTTAGTATTTGCTAAATTTGTAGTATTCTGTTCATTTGACTTATCACCATTAGGCAGGTAAAATATGGTATCTAGAATAGGGAACGTTTAGGGAAAATACTCTTCCTTGGAGATTGGGGCTTTCATCATGTTATTTAGTCCTTTCAGTTATGTCTGATTCTTTGTGACCCCATTTGGAATTTTTCTGGCAAAGATACTGGAATAGTTTACCATTTCCTTCTCCAGCTCATTTTACAGATGTGGAAACTTGAAGTAATCAGGGTTACTTGCTCAGGGTCACATAGTAAGCGTGAGGCCAGATTTGAACTCAGAAAAGATAAGTCTTCCTGACTCCCGGCCTGGCACTCTACCCCCACTGTGCCATTTACCTACCCATCATATGTACTTTGTTAAACTTCTATGTTATCACAAGTATACAAAAAATTCAGCATTTTTTGTTGTCTTCAGCCATCTATGACTTAGTCAAACACCACTGCAAGTAACTGGAGGCTAAAATGATCAATCTTTATTTAATAGAAAGAAAACTTGGCTAGGATGCAAATGAGTGGGGATTTTGTTGAGGCTCTTCCAACAACCACCTATATTTTCTTTGGGTGGTTTATTCAATCTCTCTATCATGATTTCTCTGCCTATAAAAAGGCATATTAAATGAGATAATGTATTGTAAAATGTTTTATAAATATTTAAGGGCTCTATAAATATTAACTATTATTCATTATTATGATACTATCATCTATTTTTATCTACCTTACTATAAATCCAAACTTCAATACATCCATGAGTGAATATTCACTCTTTTGATACAGACTGTAACCCATTCATGTCTCCTCATTAAGATTTTTTTTCATGTTGTTCCATATGCCCACCACAGAAGATCTACCCAATACACAGAAAGCCTTCCCCTAAGTCTTCTTATGTTTTATGGATATGAATATAGGCTATCCCTTAATTAATTAATTATCCTCTGCTCTTGCTATATGATTGGCCCATTACCTCTTTATTCAGTCATAAATTTCCATGACATCTTAGCAACTCAAACTGGGCTATCATAAGGGAAAAAAAGGGATCACAGATAAAAAATGTTTTTAAAAACTTTCCGACTTTGAAATTCCATGACTTAAGTTACAAAAATGAAAGACTGAAGCCTGAATGCGCTACTTAAATAAAGCAAAGGGAGAAAAATAATTTTGTGTATATCCTTGTGTATTCACATTTTTATTATAGTTTTATTTGAGGGAATAAAAACTCAAGAACATTCATAAAACAAGGGCTTATCAAATTTCTGATGGGTGTTTTAATAGATCTGGGAGGGTAAGAGAAAGGAGCTGTATGAAGATGTTACATCTATCAGACTACTATTATAAGAGTCAACAATACTCTTGAAAGGCTTCAGTGGCTAGAAGGAACACATAATTTTAAGGAGTGCTTTCATCGTCAGGTACATAGTAAATCACTTAATGAAAACTGATTAGCACTGGTATCTACTGAAAAAAAAAAGGTTAGAACTGAAACTAGGAATCATGTAAGAAAGTAATATTACACAAAGGGTGAGTACACAAAATTTATCTTACAGTACTTTTTGACTACATTTCCCTCAAAGCCTTTTTATTTTGTCTTACGACTTAACATGCATTTATGACTTGCTAGGTACTTCCCCTCCCCCCCAAAATTACCTGTGCTCTCTCTTTAAAAGGGCCTCTTTTTGAGTCTGTAAATGGATATCAACCACCATTTCCTACAGTTATTTGATTAAATCCTCCCATTCCTTCATTCATCCTATACCCAGCTGTCAGATTAATGTTCAACTATTTCTTTTATTATGTAGCTTCTCTACTCAAGAGTCTTATTGCATATCGGATCAAGTTCAAAAGATTAATGCTGGTTTTAAAAGTCTTTCATAATCTAGACCACTTTTTCAACCTTTCTCCTGTCACAACCAATGTCTCTTTTAGAGGAGTCCCTTGTTTGTAGAGCTAACACAGGAGTCATGTTCATTCCTAGTTCTATACCTTTGTTGGGATTCTCTCCCAATTCCACTTTACCAATTCCAATCTTAAATATTGTTCAAGGATCATTTCCATTTGCTAATTCTTACACAAAAGCCTTCCCGAGCTACTCCAATGTACATTCATGTTTCCCTTTTTAGAATTCCTATAGTGATACAAATAATGAGCATTAAAACATTACTTTTTTCACCTTGGAAGCAATAGTGTTTTATATAAGTATCCTGTAGAGATTTTAAAATGGAAAGTGTAATTTTCTACTTCAATATAATAAAAACCTTTAGTTTTTCAAAATGTTTCTTTTTCCGGAGGAAAAATGAAGTACATACATAAATAATGTGAAAATTCAAAAGAAAAACTAGGGTTAACCAGCTGTAGTTCAGTCAGATGCTATATGAATGGCAGCAGGGATAAGTCCAGGTTCTAGAAAAGGAATAACTTATTGACTTTTCGAGCCATATAATATCCTTGGGGGAATATTGGATGGCAAGGGTAAATAAGGGTGGTAAGACTTCTACCACAATTTTATAGGTAATTAAAAAAAACTCCTGATTGCTCTCCTGTTTTGTCCCCTAGATTTCTGAAGACACCGTCACAGCTAACAACCTCACAATGGTACAGCTGGCAGAGGGAGGGAACTGGATAAACTGAGAAGCAGACTGAGGCCAAGCAAGGAAAAAAATGGCAGGCAGAACTAGGAATGTATCTTCCTATTTATTCTTGACAAGATATCACAAAGTCAGAACCAGGGCAAGAACCAAAACTTAATGACTACTAATCTGATACTATTCATTACCAATCACAGTGTTTTCTTACTCTTATAATATATATATATATATATATATATATAAACAATATGATCATTTCATATTTGCATGGCACTTTCATATTTTTTAAAAGTAATTATTTCATTTTATCCATGCAAAAACCCATAAGAAAGGTATAATAATTATTATCATTATTTTAGAGAAGAAGAAACTGAGGTACACGAGATTCTAGCACTATAATGTCAGCTCACTGAAGGCAGGGACTGTTTTATATTTCTATCTGCAACACCTAGCAAAGCACACATTCCTTTTTTTCTTCTCAGGCCACCCCACTAATTTTTGATCTTCTCTTTGCTTGCAATGTACTTCTACTCACTGTTAACCTTCCCTTCCATTCCCCAAAGGTATGTCATCTTAGAGAAGCAAATCTTGAGTGAACAGGAAGGCCAACGTGTTTTTCTTCAGGTGTAAAAAACTCTTTATTTTAGAATCTTGAGAAGGAACCCCAGGAAGATTCCATGATGAAGCTTCTTTTCTTGCACAGTAGAGTAAAGCTCTCACCCCTTAATTCTATTCCCAAACCATACAATTAGATAATCACTGGACTGTAAGATACTTAAGAGCAGGGACTGTTTTTTGCCTTAGATTGCATCCCCAATGGTTAGCACAGAGCTTAGCATAGAGTAGGTGCTTAAGATTTATTGACTAAAAAACCATGAAAATGTTTATTTACTGACTACAAGAACTAGAAGAAATATCTCTATAGATGTCTTGTAGCCCTAATAGTCATAAATGGCATAGTCAGAAACCAGGGATTAGATTATAGGTAGAAACTTCTCTTCTACACATGAGCATTAGATTTACCCTTTTTTTTTTTTGGGTGAGGCAACTGGGGTTAAGTGACTTGCCCAAGGTCACACAGCTAGTACATATCAAGTGTTTGGTCTAAGGCCGGATTTGAACTCAGGTCCTCCTGACTTCAGGGCCGGTGCTCTATCCACTGTGCCACCTAGCTGCCCCCATTAGTATTAGATTTAAAAACTTCAAGATACTTGGTACTATAACAAGCAGAACTCATTCTACTGTATTTTGTCCCTTGATTTCTGTCATTCCTAATTTCCTCTACCTTGTTATTTACATACCACACACTTTTTCCTTAATCCCTTATCTGTGCCTGCTCCCCTAAAAATACTAGCTGTTGCTCTTGAGGTCACAGTAGAATACTGAGCTACTTAGGAATACGCACATAACTCTGTATACTTGTAAAGGGAGCTGCCCCTCACATGTTCAACAGTACCCTGAGCTGCTACAAACTTAATCAAAACCAGCTCTGGTGGAAGCAAAACCACTTCAGTCACAGTAATTCTGACCTCTGTTCTAGCCATGCTAGGACAAGGCTACTTTCAAATTTTAAGCAAAACCTTTACAAAGAGACCCTTGCTGGCCTTTTCTTTCTTTCTTTTTTTTTAAAAAGTAGCATCACTGGTTGTCTAGTGGTACAAAATATAGAAAAAATTATAAACACCCAGGAATCCAAAAAGATATTAAATTCATCACAATTCTTTTGCTGTTACAGCTGTATGACATTTTAAAATTACCTGTTCACACTCATTCTAATGGATACCAGAGGCTGTATAATATAATGTTAGGCACACTGGTGTCAGAAGATTTGGATTCAAATCCTGCTTCTGAAATTAACTATGTGACCTTGGGTAAGTTATATAACCACTGGGCTGCAGTTTTCTTATCTATAAAATGGAGATGATAGTAATGCTTGCACAATTTCCTTCAAAGAATCTCAGGGTGAGAAGAGAATTCATGGATTATCTGTACCTGGCCAGGTAGCTTTAACCATACCTGAACAAGAATCCTCTCTATAACACAGTAGCTATTTAGACTTTTCTTGAAGTTCTCTAGTGAAATAACTTATTACTTCCTGAAACAACTCATTCTCCTTTTGGATAGCTATCCTTCTTAGGAAAATTTTTCCTTACATAAAACCTAAATTTCTTTCTCTATAAGTCCTACCCACTGCTCTTCATTTTTCCTTCTGCAGCCAAAAAGGATAAGCCTAATTCCTTTCCTCATGACAGTTCTTCTCACACTTGAGGAACACATCCATTGTGGTGCCACCTAAGTTTTTTTTTTTCCCCAGTAAGTATCTTTTAAGTGTCTACAATATACGCTGGGCGCTGGGGATGCAAAGACAAACATGAAACAGTTTTTGTCCTCAAAGAACTTACAGTCTATAGGGAGAGACAACATGTACATATAAAAGTATATGTAAGAAAATAAATACAAAGCAATTTGGGGTTGATGGTGAGGAAGGCAGTAACATGTGGAGTAGGGAACAGGAAAGGCCTCATGTATAAAGCAGCACTTGGACTGAGCTATTCTCTAGGCTAAACATTTCCAGTTCCTTCTGTTCTAGCCAACTGGATCTTTTTGAATCCTGACTCACCCACTGCTCTTACTTATTTTATTTATTTCTGAGTCATTTGTAAATTTGATGAGCATGCAATTTATGCTTTTATCCTGATCACTGATAAAAATGTTAAACAGCAAAAGGTCAAGCACAAATCTCTGTAGCACTCTATCACAGAAAGACCTCCTTCCAAGTTGAAAGGACTGCTTTGAGGAAAGCAATTTGTAAATCATAAACATTATATAAATATCAGCTATTAGCATTACTTTATTCCACAATTTATAATACATTATTGTATTATAAATTATACTGTAGGGATGTCATCCAAAAAAATTTGAGATGATACAGAAACCTATTTCGAGCTATCTGAAAATGTGATGTATACTACCTTGGGTGACATTTTTGACAATATATGTTGAAATTATACATATACTGAAAATTTCTGCATCAAAAATTCATTTTTTTTTTGAGTGCAGCAATGGTCTTGCCTTGTCTGCTTGTAATCCTGCAACAGTTCACATAAATGCTGGATTAAATTGAGATGAGCCCAAGGGATATGAGTCAATTTAAGGTTAGGTGTGAAGCAGTCTTAGGACACCCTTAGTCTGAATGATTCTTCAGAGACCCAGTATGGTTTCTGTATAATCTAAGGTGTGTGTGAACATTCCTAGGACACCTTGAAATGAATTTTAATTTAGCCCCTCAAACTGAAATAAGTCTCCTGAGGTCTTCCAGATTTCCTAACTACTTAAATTAGAAATGGAATAACATTTGGAGTAGAGAAATAGAGTAGTCACATTTGACCTTGGGTACTAGTTATACCCTCTCAGCAAAAAAATAAAATAAAATAAACAGATCAGGAAAATATTCAAGTCTTGGTCTTTCTGTCTGTGATAGCTATATCCTTTAACTATCATTAAAATATTACAAGGCATTTGGACTTGAATTAGGAAAAAAAACTCAACTAGCAGCATGAGCAGATTTTCATAAATGCTAGGAAGTGATTGTAGTCTATATAAATGAAAAATTCAGATGTCGATGAACCTAAATAATTTTTATTTTCAGCAAAACTGGATCCTATAAACAGTATTTTTCACTAAAATGTTTTCCCAGTGCTAGGGTGACCATTTCCGACTCCTTTAAAAAGGGTGCAATGAGACATGAGACAGCAAACAAGACAGAGCGGAGAAAGTACTAAATAGAGAGTGAGCTTGACTCTTTCAATAACTAGTTGTGGTCTTACAAGACACATAACTTTTCTAGGCTTCAGGTAACCCACCGGTAAAATGAGGGAGTTGGAAAAGTTGATTTCTAAGATCATTTTAGCTCCAGCATTAACTTAATGTATATTATTTAATGTTACATATTGAAATAAGAAAAATTCAAAAGTCTAATTTAAGTTTTTCTAGTTGGTAGTCAAAATTTACCTTTTAGTAAATTAGTACCTTTCCTCTTAAAAATCTGTTCATACTATATCTTTTCCATCTAATACAGAATTATAGTTTTCTGATTGGCAAGTGAAACACTAGCAACATTTCAAATAGCTTTCCATTTGTATCACTGGAAGGAGTGGAGATGCTTAAAATTTTTGCCCCAGAGCACCAAGGAAGCACAAACCAGAGGCGGGGGAGGAAGAGGAGAGAATCTATAACTTTAAAGACTAATTTTCACTAGTTAGACCAGTGAATTGAAAAAATGCATGCTATCTTTGTTGTGATGCAGAAATTAAGTACTGTTTACCATATAATTAAAAGAAAAAACCCCTTAGGGCTCGAAATGGTCAAACTTTACAGCCTATTGATATAAGCATGTCATCAGGACCTTCAAATACACATTTGCAGTAGTAAATGTCTACAAACAATCAAAATGGGTGCACATTATAAACATCATCAATGAATACTCACTTGAATTGCTGTAATACCTTGGATTCAACTACTGGGTCTCAAAGTAGGTTTGTTTAAAAATTAAGGAAAAAACTAAGTTTTAAATTAATGCCATTTAGTGTACTTTTGGCCCTTATGCCTTAATCATTACTTCACTCATTTAGACTCACCTTAGTCCAAGGATGTGCCTTAATCTGAGGAAATTTGAATTCAGTGTAGTTTGGATTCATTTCTCGAATTTGCTCTCGTGTTGGTGTTCCCAGGACCTAAACAGAGAAAGAAAATTCTTTATATAGTCTATAGAAGTTGAAGTATATTCATTATTTTGTAACACATGCTACACTGAGAAAGTGACTTAAATTACACTGACACACAGCTGGTTAAATAAAGCAGACATGATGAAAGCCAAATTTTATGATGTGTTGCTTCCTAGGGAGCATCTCTAAAGACAAATAATACTGATTTAGGATTTTAAAATTAATTCATAAAAAATGAAGTTAGGTCACACATATTTGCAAATACTTGTATATCAGCTGTTATCAAACCCGAAAGCTGTCAGAATTCTCTTTCTCCACCTAATTTGCTTATTTGTAACACATGGCATTACCACTGGTCCAATAACAATCTCTGAGCTGACTTCCAACTGGCTGAGACATCTGAATCCATAATTCATTCATCACTTTTTAGAGTTCCTGAGTAAAAGCTAAAATTTCAGAAATATGAGAAGGAAAAGGGCAACAGCTAGTTAAGGAGAGGGAAAAGGAGGGAGAAACTGGGGAGTACTGCTCCTAAAGCAGAATAAAAAGGATGAATAATCTCTGTAGTTAAGACCAAGGGAAAAGTGAAACTGCTAAGAATGCATAAAAGAGGCATCCTAGTGACTCTTAGCAGTATTTTCCATTGAAGAGCCATGCAATGTGCTGGTAGCTTTCTGGTTCCTTAATATTTCATGAAAAATTTGGGTAGTCCACCTGTTGTCACTCATTCATACTAAACAGCTTTTCTGATTACGCATCTTGATTATTTTTTTACACCATTTTTTCAATGTGAATCATCACCAGCAATATGCTAAAACATACTTATACTTACCATTTATCTTTTTATTCCACTTCGAGTCATCTACAACTTTGACTTTTTCAATATTATGGTGGGAAAAGAGTGGACTAAAAAAGATGGGACTTGGTGGCAGTGAGCATTTTGGGATCTTTGAAATCAATGTACAATTTCCCAGCTTTACTTTTTGTTCCCACTAAATTATAGCCCAGCGAGCCTGAGCTATGTGCATTTTTCACCTACCTAAAAAAAGTTTCATTGATGCCATGTTTCTAAAGACTCAATTAGTTTCCAATATATTCCCCCACCTTTCAAATCCTCTTATAACAAAGAAAAAGTTGCACAAAACTCAAAAGATATAGCAATTACCTGGCAGTATATACAACATAAAAAAATATTCAGTTTTCCAATTCAGCACCAAGAGGTGGGAAATATGTTTTACTATTATTTATTCTGTATATGCACTTAGGTCTTCCAAGACAGAACATAAGCTTCTTGACAGCAAGGTCTACTTTGTTTTTGTCCAATGCCTAGTATAGAGTAGGTATTTTAATTAAAGCACAACAATTAGGCTTCTCATCTGACTGATCTGCTGCTCCCAGGGAGGAAGGCAGGTTACTGCAATTGTATTTTCTTTTACATCACTTAGTCAATGCATACATTATTCCCTTGGTTCTACTTTATTTACTCAGAATTAGAGTTCTTATAATCTTACTCTGTTTCTCTGAAATCCTTATGTTTTTTGTTCTTTGCAGCAAAATAATATTCTATTATATTCATATACCAGGTTTGGTTTAGCAGTTTCCCAACTGATGGGTACCCACTTTGTAGCTGTTTGCTAACAGCGTATAAAGTCCTTGAGGGAAGGGACTATTTGACTTTTTTATCTGTATCTCTAGAGCTTGGCACATAATAAGACTTGATAAATGCTAGTGGGTTGACTGCTACCATAAAGAATGCTACTAGAATAATTTTGTTACTTATGGGATCTCCTCTGGATATATACCCAGTGGTGGTGGCATGAGATGAAAAGGGGTTAACAGTTTAGTGATTCTTCTCACCCAATCCCAAATTTTTTCCAGATCACTCAGACCAATTCACAATTCAGCCAACATTACAATAATGTGTTTATCTCCTCACAGCCCTTCCAACATGGCCTATTTCTATCTTTTATAATCTTTGCCAATTCGATACATCAACTTTGTTTTTTACAATACAGCTAGTTAGGCCAATCCTTCAAATGGCTATTGATTTCACCGAGCAGATTTCATAGTGCTCTGGGTGTTGATATATCTATCACAGCTGAACTAGAGTCCTATGAATCCTATTTATAAATACTGTTTCTATGTGAACTCATTTTGGGCTTAAATGAGAATTCCAAAAACACATCCCAATGATGCAACTCCAGGAATAGCAGGATTATTGTCTTTGCTCTGTTAGAACCCCCAAATAGAAGGACTCCAGAGGCTCCAGCTATGGAGAAGGAAGTCTCTGGCCAGGGTGGTCTTTAGCATGAAAAGGAGAGTCATAGGTTGGACCTTCTCTATACTTAAAAAAATGTTGGCTGATAAGAAATCTTCTGACTTGGGTTATTAAAAAAAAAAAAAAAAGGCCAAGATCCCTTTGGAAGCTTCCAGGGAATTAAGTTTGTTTAGCTATAGTTGGGCATAGGTATCTCTGTGGATTAAGGTAAGGCAGTATGAGAGGGTATGAATGTGAATATAGTTTTACTTCATTAGGTAAGTTCCTGAAAAATATATAAAGCTAAAAAAAATACACTGAATCAAGAAAAGATCTAGAGCAATGACACAACCTACTTAAAAATTCCAGTGTCAGATTCAATGAAATGCAAGAAGTTTATAGGGAGTAGCTCTACCATATACCAAGTTAGTAAAAGTAACAGTTCAAAAGTGTATAACTTTTAAGTTAATAAAGCATGTTTCCTATAATAACCCTGTGAGGTACTCATTGCAAAGACATAATCTCAATCAAGGACAAAGAATTCAATGAAATTAGAATTTCATGACACAAAACCACATGACTGGACTAAGTTCTTATATACTGTAATGACCAAGGGCAGACTGCTACTTGAAATGAATGTTAGTATTCTTAAACGTGCTTTTTTCCCCCACTCAGAAACAGATATCTGAAGTCAAATGGAAAATGATCTGACACACACTGGTTTCTGGTTTATGCACAACTTTTCAGGAACTTAGATCTAACGTGTAAAGTGAGATCACACTTCACCCCAAAATTCATATGCACTCCCTCTCATTCATCTGGAGGTACACACCAAATACATTTCTATTCAGGAACCTTTCACCAAATATACAGGACTTACATATTAAAGATTCAGAATAACTGTCTTTCAATATTTGTAAAGCATTCTTCCTCAGTGAATGAAATTTTATCATTCCACATACAAATATCAAGTATAAGCACCAGCAGTACTACCCCTAGAAAAATCTGCACTAAGGACCAGTGAATCTGTCCTTAATTATGCCAATCAATACAGGAAAAAGTAAGAGTATAAGATAGGTGGTAAGGCTACAGAAAGACCAGCTCTGATATTATCAAAACATAGTGCCACAGCCAGACTATCTGTTTAACAGTAGCCAAGGTGGCAAGCTGGGCTGAAATAATACTGGAAATCATACTTTTGCTGTCAGGCTCGCTTTCACTTTCTACTTCTTGGTTTCTAACATTTACCTCCACTGAAAGAGACTTGGTCTTTGTAAGGCTCGTGTTATTTTTCTTACTTACCACTGACTCCTACCTCCCTTGCAGATTGGAATCACAGCTAATTCCAAAGACAAGAAGATCCTGTAGAGGAGCTATGGTGCTAGAAGTGAAGTTACTTAGATTAGCAGCTTCATAGTTTCAATCACACTTCTGAGTATTTTCAATATTGCTTCAGTCTCTTTCAATACTTCTGGGGGCATTTTACAATATTCAAAATAAATGTTCAATTTGAGCTAATAAGTTGTAGAGGCAGAGAATTTAAATTCCTTTCTGCTACAGCAGGGAATATAATCTTTCACAAAAATATAACATTAAAAATGGAAATTCAAATCACAGAATATCCTATATATATATCCTATATATGGTACCATGTGTCAAACTAAGGGATACTGGTTTGTTTTTTAAATCGAGGTAACTACTCTACTGGCTATATGATCCTGGGTTAGTCAAAAGAGTTTAAGGTCTTTGGGGAAAAAAGTATTATACATGAAACCCCACTTAACACATATTTACACTAAAGTATTTAAGAAAATTTGCAAAAGAACATAAAAGGAAAATCTTATGAAGAAAGTCAAATACTATAAAATCCCAAGGGATATGATCCTTTTGACTTATAAGCTCTTAGGTATTATAATATCATTAACAAATTAATTTAATTTTAGGTTGTGTAAAAAGATTCTTTTCACACAAAGACATTACTGGAATAGTAAATAACTTCACGTTGGCCTCTGGTGAGAAATGTGGATTTGAGAAAAGTTGCTCGCATTTGCAAATCAGAAAATAAACTGATCCCAACTACAACCAAATCTCTTGCCCATCTCTTAGCACATGTATTTGCAATTGGGTAAAAAGATTTACCCAAATGCAATCTAGTTATTTAACAAGCTGTTTTACTGTGATTATATAATTTACAACATGTATTAGAGTATTATGAATATGAAAGTAGAACTGATCTCTATGGGAATACTGGATGCTTTTATATACCTCTTCTTTAAAAAGACATTAAAAATATTTTCTTTCTTTTTAATTGCTTTTTTTTCTAGCATTCACTGACAATTGGGTGGAGGAGTTAGAATACTATGTGATCCCTAACAAACCTACCAGACTTTCTCATCTGCTTCCAACACTCAGCAACCTCTCATCTTCTGAGCTTCACTCTACAAATTCATCACTCAATTTAGGATCACAGTAGCCGTTATGTGCTTCTTACTTCTCAACAACTTAAGTCAGTGGCTCTCAGTCCATCCAAACTCGTGCTGGCATACTAGCTGATGTCTCCTCCCAGGTGTTCAATTTACTCAACTCCCATTACACACTTCTCCACTCCACATCATTTACTCATGGGGATGGTCACAACCTTACCTGTGCCATGATATGAAGATTTTCTATTACCTTGTTCAAGAACATCTAATTTCCCTATACACTGAACATTACATAGCAATATCTTACCATTCCATCTCTGTTTTACTGGTCCTAAATCTACTTTCTGTTCACATTGTGACATCTAATCTCTCTACTTTTCAGTTCTTTCATAGTTCAACACTTCTATTCTAACTATCAGCTCCCTCCTTCCCTAATCTTGACCTCTTAGTGAATCCACTGTGGAAAGAGCTCTGGCTCTGGAGTCAAAAGACCTAGATTCAAATCCTGCCTCTTGTACTGACTTTGTGAGACTTTGGGCATGTAACCTTAACCTCTTTGGGCCTTGGTTTGTTTACCCCTAGGATACAGGGATTAGACTGGATGGATTCTGAAGCTTTCTCTAGCTCTAAATCTATGATCCTATGATCTTCTACTCTCAATTCCCTGGCTTCCTTGTCCTGTCATTTACAACTTGCCAAACCCTAAACCTGGATTACTCCCTTTCTAACCTCCTTCCTTAGCTTCTATGTGCTACTGAATAGTTCTGGAGCAAGTTAGTCAGTGCTGATCAGATACAAATTTATGTTATCTAATCTCAACCCAGTCTTCTCAACAAAGCATTCTTTCTACTTCACCCTAATTGATTCTCTATCTCATTTACTATAGTAGATGTTCCAAAACTCTTATCTCTTTAAGACTCTCATAGCAACTCTTTCCTGAATCTCTCAGCTGAGGATCTCACTTCATACTTTACTGGACTTGTTTTACCCCAAGTTCCCTCTTATTCCTCTCTCCTCATTTCATGCCCCTCATACCTTCCTTTATTTCTTAAGAGGTATCCCGTCTTCTCAACAGGACCAGTCCCTTTACATGTACCCTCAATATGATCCCCTCCTATTCTCTTAAGCAGATTTTCCCTATGCATATACCCTTCAATCTCTTTAGCATTTTCTCCCTATTTAATGGCTTTACCCTGTTGCCTACAAATATAGCCAAGTATCCCCAATTTTTAGACAACTTTCAATAGACTCTACCATCTCTGCTAGCTAATGGCCTACATCTCTCCTTGCCAACTCAACCTACTAGAAAAATCAGTCACCACTTTCTCCTAAACCCTTTGCAATATGACTTCTAACCTCACTACTTAATTGAAACTACTCCCTTTAAACTTACTAATGATCTCTTAATGACCAAATCTAATAGCCTTCTCAATACTCATCTTTCTTAACCTCTCTGTAGCATCTGACAGTGTTGACTTTCCTTCTGGATACTCAGTCCTCTCAAAAATCCTGAAACTGCTTTCTTTTGTTTTTTTTTTTTTTCCTGTCTTCCCTGCTGTATATATGTACCCATGACCCACTCACTAACCATAGTACTGTACCCCAAGACTTGGTCCCCGGGTCTCTTCTCTTTTCTCTCTACACTCTCTTACATCATCTCTTGTGGGTTCAATTATCATCTCTTACAAAGAGGACTCCTCAGAGCTATATATCCAGCCCTGGGCTCTCTTCTGAGCTCCAATTTCACATAATGAATTGCCTAGTAGACATTTTTTTTAAACTGGATGTTCAGCAGGCACTCAAATTTAACATATGCAAAACAGAACTCCTCAAAACCATGTCTCTTTTAAACTGCCCTATTATTATTAGAAGACATCAATATCTTCAACTCTGTTGTTACTCAAATAGTTACTCAACTCCTCACTTGAACTTCATCTCATAATGTTCAATCAGTTGCCAAATCTTAAAATTTCTTTTTCCATAACAGCTCTCAAATAGAGCGCCTCTCTACTCACAGTCCACCAGTTTAGTTTAGTTCCTCATTAATTCTTGTTGAGACTACTTCAATAGCTTGCAAAATGGTCTCCCTGCTTTAATTCACTCCCCACTTTAATCTACAGTGATTTTCCTAAATCCAAGTGCAACCATGTTCCTGCTTTACACAACATACTCCAATGCCGCCCCCCTCCCCCATTACCTCTAGGATAAAATATAAACTGTTCTGTTTTACACTTATAAAGTTCTTCACAAGGAAGTCAGACAGAATGAAAATTCCCATCTACAGCAAAATATTTGAATCAACACTTTTTTTTTTGTGGTAGTAAAGAACTAGAAATAAACTAGATGTCCCTTGAGTGTGGAAAAGCTAAACAAAATTATAATATACGAATCTGTAGTGGAATATTACTACACCATATTAAGAATTGATGACTATGAAGAATAGAGAGAATTCAATAAGGGAACTAATGCACAGAGAAGAAAGTAGGACCAAGAAAGCAACATACAATGACTAACACAATCCAAACAGGAAGAAGACCAAGCTTGGCCTGAGAGGAGTTGAAAAAACGCCATCTGCCCACCAGCTACAAATGCCACTTGCCCTTTCAGAATGCCTTCCATCTCTTCTGTATAAGTATCTGGTATGTACCTAGTTATTTATTTATATATTGTCTTCCCCAGTAGAAGGTAAGCTCTTCCAGGGCAGGGGCTATTTTTGCCTTTCTTTGTATCCTCAGATATAAGCACCTGGCACATACTAAACACTTTACAAATGCTTGTTGATTGAAAAATCCCCCTCTTTCTAATGTCAAGATACAGTACATGGGAAATTTTATTGATCCCCTTTTTTCCTCTTTTTAAATCTGTTTCAAAGGATAGATTACTGGGTATAGGGTAAAAGGAATATATATTTGGAATTCAATGCAATATAAAAACAAGTCATTAAAAAGGAGAAAAAAATGTCAATTAACCAACAAAATTAACAAACACAGAGTACCATCTATGCTAGGTTCTTTGGAAGAGCTACCTCCAAAGCAGGAGCAGGGCCCCAGAGAGACTGCGGCCAAACCTCTGAAGGGTATTGTCAGGAACTAACTAGAAATCACTTTTCACCCTCTAATCTGAGCACCTGTTTCCAATTAACATTTACATGTCCCACCCAACAACTCCACTGCATCCATATTTTTGCTTCCACACCCTCAGGGCAGTCATAAATTAAGTAACCCTCTACCCACATCAACAGCTCAAGTACTACTGGTAAAATTCCACACTTACATCCAACCCCCAGGTCATTTTGTGGCCAAAACAAGCCACAAATCTTGGAAGGAAGGCTCTGTACTTGGGCTCCATGCTTAGGGGCAGGGATAGATAAGAGCTTTGACTCCTCATTTTAATTTTGGGTGGAACAGAATGGGTCACACAGGATGAAAAGGCATAGGTAGATTATAATCAGGATCACAACTATGATTGTATTATCTTTATTCTACATTCACCAATATTCAAATTTTGAAATTACATTTGAGGATCCTAACCATTCTTCTATTGTCCTTCTTTCCCCTGGTATAATTTCTGACACTCTCCTTTCCCTCACTTCACATTCCATAAAGTTGCCCAATTTTTTGAGTTTTACCTTCACATCTTACTCTGTTCTCTTCTCACTACTCACAAATCCACCACCTAGGCCACATCATCTTTTGCCAGGACAATCTCCTAATTGTTCTCCTTACCTCAAGTCTCTTCCCATTGCAATCCTCTATACAACAGCCAGTGATTTCCCTAAAGCCTATATCTACTCACGTTACTGTTTTACTCAAAAACTTTGGTGACTCTCCTATTTATATTTATATTATTTCATCATTGTCTTATCTTTTTAGTTTATGTTACTGTGTAAATTTTATAATGTGTATAATTATTAGAAAGGTAGTAAATATACAATTTATAAGTAAATTTACACATATTTTCAGTTCATGCTTAAAATTTTTTTTTACACTGATAAAGGTGCATAATCAAAGCAGTTAAGAGATTTTAGGGGATTCAAAGAATGCAGGGTACATGGTCCTTTACCTTCTGGAGTTTAAGATGTAGTTAGGAAGACAAGACATAAATACAAAAACATAACCAAGAGTCTAAGAACTAAATGGCAACAAAAAGATGTTATAAGGTAAAGTATTAATAAATATCCAAGGACAACAAATTAATGGATGGGGAAGCCACAGGAGGTGAGCAAGAGTGGGTTCTGCCAGGCAAGTGATATTTGAGTTGGGCCCTGAAGGATGGAGATGATTTGGACAGGCAGAGAAGTGGCTACTTTAGGTTGTGAGGGAAAGAGCTTGGGAAGGGAAATGAACTATACAAAGGCACATAATCAAGAAAGTGCAGAAGTTAGCTAAACTGGTGGGCTTGTGTAGAAGACAAAGAGAAAATAAGGTTAGAAAGGGACTTTGATGCTAGTTAAGTGGATGGCCTTAAATACAAGGCTTTATACAAAGGCCCTGGAAAGCCACTTACAGATTTTGAGGAGAGAAGTGATGGAAAAAAAAAAGGGGGGGGGAAGATAGTATGAAAATTAACTTGGAAGTAGTATATAGTATAGACTGGAATTCAGGCAGGTAGATGAATTAGAAGTCTTTAGTAATAATCTAGGTACAAATTAATGAGTACCCTAAATAGAGTTGTAGTGAAGAGACAAAAATAGCTGGATTGAGACACATTTTATAATAAATTGGGAAGTCTCGGCAACTGAATGGAAAAAGTTGGGCAACAAAGAGATACAATATGATCCCGACTTAAGTCTAGATCTCAATGATTGAAATAGAGATGATAGAAAGGAGGATAGTGAAATCAGAAAACTCTTGGTGGTAGGTAAACAGAATCTGGAAAAGAAGCCAAGAGTAAAGATGTAGCTAAATCCATATTTAGGTGGTGATAGAAGAAATTATAATGATCATTTAATTCTGAGGGTATGTACAGATCAGAAGGGAGCCACGGTCTTAGTTTTGATTAAGCACTTATTTAAGGGGTAGAAAAAGCAAACTAACCACTTCTGGCAACAAAGAGATATAACATTTCAACATATATGTAGTGTTTTAAGCTTTACAAACCATAAAAGGAGACAATATTGGCCTAAGAATTATATAAATAAATTCTCTGCTGATGGTCACAAATACTGACCAAATTCTTTATCAAAATTAGCAATAGAATGGTTTTTACTACTAGATAGAAAAAAATGTCTTTTCAATCTTTAAAAAGTTCAATGAATAGGTCCATAGTAATTACTGTCCAGTAAGTCTCTCTAGGATATAACATTTAAGTTGTATAGAAAATGTTTATTGGACAAGTTGGAAGACTGAGAAAATTTCAATGATATTAATCTAATAATGGGCACCTAAAATCAGGTTAATAACAGATTTGCAAAGCTGAAAAAATTATCTTTTGGAAGAGGTCAAACTAAACATTGTATGACTACTATTCACCCCCAAATTGAAAACTCAGTCCTACTAAATACCTCTATGATGTTTTTTAAGCTCTATTTTGAAGTTTTTGATTCAGTCAATGGAAAATGTCTCTGGCATGATGGATCTGGCATTGATATTGACAGGTATTTTTCACATTATTGTTTTAGCAGCTTCACGGAACAATACTGCCAGAATACTGAATAATGGTTTTTTAGAAGAAATTATTTTGACCAGGAAAAAAAAAGGTAGCAGAATAGATTAAAAAACAGGATCTAAGGGTACGTTATAGAAGAAATAAACTTGAAACAAAGATCTGCATAATTTAAATGCGTGGTTGAAACATAATTCGTTATCACATGGGTGAATTAAAAAAAATTAGGGATAGCAATCATAATCTCAGTCATGACAATAATAAAAATTGGAAAAGCTAGGGGGCAGCTAGGTGGCCCTGTGGATAGAGCACTGACCCTGAAGTCAGGAGGACCTGAGTTCAAATCCAGCCTCCAACCAAACACTTGACACTTACTAGCTGTGTGACCCTTGGCAAGTCACTTAACCCCAATTTCCTAAAAAAAAAAACCCCAAAAACCCCAAACCCCCTCCCCTCAAAAACTGGAAGAGCTGCCTCCAATTACCTTTAGATCAAATACAAATTCTTCTCTTTGGCATTTAATGCTCTTTCATCTCGGTCCCTTCAATCTTTCTGGTCTTTTTACACATCATTACATTCCAAGCATTCTATTACCCATCTCTAGTGGCCTACTTGACGTTCCTCAAATATGATGCTCTCACTCCCATCTCTGTACTTCTGTCCTGTTCTTGCTTCTCACTTCCAACTCTTAGACAAAATCCATAGCTTTCTACAAGACTCATATCAAAGGGCACCTTTTCTAGGAGACCCTTCTGATTCTTCCAGCTGCAGGGTATTTTGTTTCTGTATACTTGCTTATGTATATGTTATCTCCCTCACTACATTGTAAATTCCTTGAGGAGAGAACTGGCTTTTCGTGGCATCCCCAACATTTGTCACAGTACTTGGTAATGGTTTAATAAATGTTTGTTGACTGATTAGCTATACCTCTAGCTATAATAATAATGATATATATATAATAAAGATATATAATAAAGATAAATCTAGATGTAATAATTAAATATTTTTCTCATCTTTGATTAGTTCATATGGTTTCGATCAAATGATATGATTTTTATAAGTCTTAGAGGATTACTCCTTACAATCTGTGATCATTGCAAAGGAGAAACTTTAAATATTAATTACAAAAAAAATTAAGTAATGTTTTGCAGCAAGAAACCTAACAAATCTCAATGGCCTACAGATAATCAGTACAAGGCATTTGATACATCTAAGTGTTCATTTGAGGAAAACATTTTCTTTAGAAGCTGTAGAAATAACAAAGGCTGACACAATTATTAGAATTATATTTGATATATTAAAATTCTATTACACAAAATGTACCTACTTGACTCATTCTACCCAAAAAAGTTTCCAAAATAATAGTTATTCAAATTCTTTATAAAGGAGAAATATAGGGCTATAAATATCACAAATTTGTAAACTTTACATGTCAAACATTTTTTGTGGTTGTTCTAATGAGCATACATCATCAACAATAATTCTGGGGAAGGCTTGCTATTATAAGAGATATACAGATGTGATCAGCAAAGTCTGTTAGTTTTTTCATTTACTGCTTTGAAGATATTTTAGCATAATCAACTTTGGGATATGACATTTTGTATATTAACAAAATATACAGTCCTTATTAAATGTAAATTTCTTGAAGGCAGGGCTCATACTTTATTTATCTTGTTATCTCCTTTACTGAATACCCCCCAACCACCTTTTAGCTGAAGCCTTTGCCTCAGATTTTACCAAGGAAATAAAAATCATATGCTACAAGTTTCCTGTCATCTCGAACAGCCCTTACCTTGTGCTCCAATGTATCCTTTATTTAGTTGCTGAAAATGACGTGGTAATTTTATTTCCTAAGGCTAGACCCTTTATATGTATTCCTGAAATCACCTCTTAAGTCTTTTTCTCTAGAAGACTGTCCCACCTATTACATTCTCTCATTCTGTGATCTTCAATTCCTCCATCTGCTTTTTTCTTCCCTGCAGTTTACAAATATGTCAGTCTCTAAGCCTTTAAAAAAAATCCTCCAAAACCAAAAACCAACTCTCCTTAGGTCCCTCTAAGCTACTGTCCAATCATTCATAAAAGGAGGATAATATTAGCATTCACCCCTCAAAGATGTGAAGAGCAAGCGAGATAAGAATTGTAAAGAACTTAGCACCATGCTGGGCACATAGTAGGCACTATAACAATGTTAGCTATGAGCTATTATGATTAACTCTGCTCCTTCCTTCTCAGTTAAGTGTATATTACAAAGCCATCCAAACTTGGGGCCTCTCCTTCCTCTCCTCTCACTTCGTTTTAAGCTTTCTGTGAAGATGGCTGATTCTGATTCAACTGAAATACTTTCTCCAAAGCAGCAAATTATCTCAACTGACAAACCCAATGGTCTTTCATTAATAGTTAACACTGTTGATCATACTCTCTTCCTTAATTCTCTCTATTCTGAGTTTTAGTGAAATCCTACTTCTAGGTTCTCCTAATTCCTATATGAACACTTCTCAGTCTTCTTTGCTGGATCTTCATCCATGACAAGTCTCTTGTTGGTATGCACTAAGGCTCTGTCTGCTGTACTCTCTTCAATCTCATTTGTTCAGTTCACCAGCTTCTCCAGAATAAAATATCATCTCTAGAAAGATGATTCTCAGATCTATTTGCTACCTTTGTCTCTCTCCTGAGTTCCAGTTCTGCATCACCAATTGTGTATTAAGACAATATCAACTGTATATCCATCCTACAGACTTCTTGAAGTCAACATGCATCAAACAACACTCATTCTTTCTGCCTAAGTCAACCTTCTTTTGAACTTTCCTATTGCTGTTTATGGTACCACTATCCTTCCAGTTACCTGGGTCTGCAACTTTGGTGGTCACCCATGACTCCTTATCCCATATATCCAAACATCTGTCATTTTTTTAGTTGTGTCCAACTCTGTGTGACTTTTTTTGGGATTTTCTTGGCAGAGACACTGGTGTAGTTCGCCATTTCTTTCTTCAGCTCATTTTACAGGTGAGGAAGCTAAGGCAAACAGGGTTAAGTAACTTGCCTAGAGTCACACAGCTATTAAGTGTCTGAGGCCAGATTTGAACTGACAAAGATGAATTTTCCTGACTCTAGGCCCACTGCTCTATCCACTGTTACCACCTAGATGTTTACAAATGTAAATATCTGTTACTTCTTATCAATGCGATCTCTGTAACATCTCTGGTACACATCCCCTTTGCACACAGTCATCAGCCTAAGTCGGGCCTTCATCACTTTTCATCTGGACTTTCCAAAGCCTTCTAATTGGCCTCCCTGCCTCGAGACTCTTCCTACTCAATCTTCCCTGTACACAGCTGTCAAAGTGATTTCTGAAAGCTTAAGTCTGACCATGTCATCTCTCTGCAACAACAAATTCCAGTAGCTTTCCAATTACCTTTATGATAAAATATAAATTTTTCTCTTTGGCATTTAATGCTCTTTCATCTCGGTCCCTTCAATCTTTCTGGTCTTTTTATACATCATTACGTTCCATGCATTCTATGACCCATCTCTAGTGGTCTACTTGACGTTCCTCAAATATGATGCTCTCACTCCCATCTCTGTACTTCTGTCCTGTTCTTGCTTCTCACTTTCAACTCTTAGACAAAATCCATAGCTTTCTGCAAGACTCATATCAAAGGGTCTCCTTTTCTAGGAGACCCTTCTGATTCTTCCAGCTGCAGGGTATTTTGTTTCTATATACTTGCTTATGTATATGTTATCTCCCTCACTACATTGTAAACTCCTTGAGGAGAGGAACTGGCTTTTCATGGCATCCCCAACATTTGTCACAATACTTGGTAATGGTTTAATAAATGTTGGTTGATTGATTATAGTATTGCTACTTATTTCTTTCTACAATTTGATTACCCTTTCCTTAAGAACTCAGATGCTATGATGCACCTATTTTAAATACTGATATTATTTCATTATCTATGGTATCTTTAAGCATAATGGTTTCTCAGCTTATTTCTATTTATGTCAATTTTTATTATTGTCATGACTGAGATTATGATTGCTATCCCTAATTTTTTTAATTCACCTATGTGATATTATGTTTCCACCACACATTTAAATTATGCAGATCTTTGTTTCAAGTTTATTTCTTGCATATAACATACCCTCAGATCTCATTTTTGAATCTATTCTGTTATCTTAATTTTTTTTAAAATGGGTAAATTCATTCCATATGCATTCATGGTTATAGCTGTTAATTATATTTTTCCCTCAATTGTTTCCTCCTTATATTTTATTTTATCATCTCCACCCTAGCCCTCTTTAAAGACAGTGTAGAAAAACACGGAATGTAATCAACTTTGGTAACTTTGGTAACCCACAATTAAAGTGGTTTGACCCCACTCTTTTGTCCCTCTATTCTTCATCTAACCCAAATCTTGATTTGCTTTTTCTAGCAATTTCTTTCTCTCCTTAAAACTGCTCTTTAAGGATCCCTGCTCCAAATCTGAAATTTGTTTTGCTTCTGACTATTTTTTCCCTTATTTTACCCTCCCTCTTAAAACTACCTCCTTCCCATCCTCCACCTGTCTCCCATTTGAATTTTGACTTCCTTGATGTACCTGTGTCTTCAAACCTTTTTTCATTTTGGGTAAGCGTGAAGTTCATGAGATATCCAGTCTCTCTCACTCACTTCCATGTTTGCGTGCCCTTTATCTTACATACCTAATTAAATGTAATCTTAAATACTTCTCCCTTTATTTCTTGTCTAATTTTATTCCTTCCCTCCCTCTCTCTTCTCTATTTTAAAACAACAACAACAACAACAAAAAGATGTGGGAAGCAACTGCAGGCTGTTTTGGCTCTTTTTCTACTCCTTTTGTGACCAAAGAAGGCCATGAGGTTCTCTTAAGGAATGCTCATCTCTTCCTCCTCATCACAACATCAACACATCATCATCATTTATTTCCTTCCAAATGTTCAAATGCATTTACCTTCCTAGGTTTTCCTTTCTCCCATGTTTGTGTTTCTAAGCCTCTACCCACTTTTTTCTTTTACATCAGGAATGCTTAAAAGTCCTACTTCTATTAAAAGTGCACTTTTCTTCCTATGGGATTATACTCAGTCTTGAAGGAAGAGCTATTCTTTATCTTGTGCCTTTTGGAATACTGTATTCCCAAACTTTCTCTTTCAAAAAACGTGTAACAATTTTTGTGTGGTTCTATGTTATTTGGTATAGGAAACTCTCTTTTTCTAACTACATACAATATTTTTCTTTGACCTTGAAGCTCTGGTTTTTAACTGTGACATTACCAGGTAATATTAATTTGGGATATTTTTCAGGAGGAGACCACTAGATTCTTTCTCTTTTCATACAGCTGATGGTGGTTCTAATAAATCTAGACAAGTTTTCTTTTATGATTTTTAAAAATAGAGTATCCTGATTTGTTTGTGGTCTCCAAGGATTCCAATGATTCTTAAATTCTCTCTTCTCAATCATTTTCTAGATCAGTTTTTTTTTCTGATAACAGATTTCTCATGTTTTTCTATTTTATTTTATTCTTTTGAGTCTATAACATTTACTGTCTTACAAAATCATTGAGTTCTTTGCTTCATTCCATTTTTCAGGCTATCTACAACTTGGTTAAGATTTTGCATATTCTGTACTAAGTTCTTTCTGATTTTATTTAAGAGCTCTAATTCTAATTCTACTTTTTATTTATTGCTTCATTTTTTGAGCTATTTTGTAATTCTTATGACCAAGTCATTTTTCCCCTTATAGGTGCTACTTGTAGTTTTATGGAGTTATTCTTTTCTCCTAGGTTTATCTCTTGGACTTCTATTAACCATTTTTTTTTCCCCATTGGGTTTGCAGGGTTTGTTCCCCTCTTTATTCTTATTTCCTGCCTCAGTTCCTGAATTAGGATTTCCTGGCAGAGACATGAACTGACCTCTTCTTTCTGGAATGGTAATAGGAAGGCTTCGTTTGATCCTATCCCCTCTGTACTTGGTACTAGGGCCTACACACATCTCTGTCTTAATCCTTGGATTCTCTCTCCATCTTCTAATGGTTCAATGTGGGTATTGGCTATCAGTACCTTTACTTTCCTTTGGTCTTTCTTCTTCCCTTTTGTTTAAACATTCTTCATGCTGGAGTTCATCATAATAGACTGATATCCAGGTATTTAAAGCATTTATAGTTATTTTGAATGACATTTTTCATTCAACAGTGGATCACATTTTTATCATCTCATAAATAATTGAAAGATGAAATTTTAAGTTCCTAATATGCTTCCTGTTTCTAGACTGTGAAAAAGTACTTGACTTTATAGAACAAAATACTACCTTAAAGGTTCTTTTATAATCAAGTGTCTCCCATATACATATTCAGGATTCTTTGAAAAATATAAAAATGAAATACAATCTCATTCAATGACCATCTGATCATAACAAATCAGGAGTCATACAACAGGGAGATGTATGTTTGCCAAAGATGTCTATTACTGTGATGGAGAACCACCAAAGTGTAGAGAGCTTCCCTGTGAATGATGTGGTAAGAGGATTAACTGTCATGTAGACTAGGCTAGTTTTTCCTTGAAAGGTATTAAAAACATTTTTGAGACTTAACTGGCTCAGGAAGTAGTATGCTGGTAAATATATAACTGACTCAACCCCTCCCCCTACAAACAAAAGACATATCTTTAATTAGTGTTCTAAATATTTTCTCCATCACCTTCTTAAGTCTAGACCATTAAAAGAACAATAAATCAAGCCCTCATTTCTAGCATTTGTCAATTTCCAAATTGTAAATACCCATAGTGAAAATTTAACAACAGACTTTGAGCCAGTTTAGCCAACTCCAGCCCACCCATAGGATCAGATTTACATTCTTTCCACTGACAACTTTCTGTAGGTCTAAATTTAAAAGCCATCACATAAGGAGGTGGGGTTGCTTTCTTCCCTCAGTTTTCTGACTAGTAGAGAACTATGGCCAATGTCGTTAGGGAAATTAAACTTAACTGGATCCCTTGCTAAAAAATCTTTTCCTGCTACAGCTAAATAAATCTGCTTTTGTTAATTTTCTCATGGTCTATGAGTGTCTTATTTCATTCTAATAGGAACTAAAGCAATAGACAAGATGATTCAGGTCTGACCTGCAACAACTGCTTATAGTTATACTTGGCAGTAATGGATTGGCATGGCCTCACTAAAATGGGAGATGATATTGAGAAATATGAGCCCCAGGTGGCCTCCATATCATGAGGAATTTCAACAGCCCCAGGAGGAATAGAGAAAAACTAGCTATTGGCATTAAACAAGAAAAGAGAGAGGTAAATGTATTTTCCATCTTGATATTAATATCCTGAAAATGATAAACACTGTGAATTCTTTGTTTGTAGGGCTTGCATAATTTGTGTGTGTGGGAGTGATCATGATTGCCAGACCTACCAGGTGGGGTAGGCCAGGGAACTCTTAAAGGTTAGAATTTGAAGACTGTCTAATAATTGTACTAAAGGTACTGTTTGGGATTTTTAAAATGGAATTTGGGAGCACGCTGTGAAACTCATATAAACTTTACTGAAACTCTATGAAAGGGCACTCAAAGAAGCAACTGAAATGACAATGCTTAAATGGTAAAAAAAATAATCACAAAAGAGGGAACGATATAGTCAATGTCAGAAGGGTTATGGAAAGACATGCACAGTGATGCATTGTTGGTGGAACTCTGAATAACTATAATCATTCTGGAAAGCAATTTGTAATTATGAAAAATGCACATACACCTTGACCCAGATATTTGGGTCAAGGTATATGTGCATTTTTCATACCCCAGAGAGGTAATTTATAAGAAAAAGTACTCAGATTTACCAAAATATCTATGGCATCGCTTTTAGTCATAGCAAAGAGCTGGAAATAAAATAGATATCCGCTGATTTGGAGAATGACTAAACAAATTATAATGGGATATTAGTGCTATAAAAAAATGCCAAACATGATAGAGAAGCATGGAAAGGCCTACATGAACCAATGCAAAGAAAGTAAGCAAAGACAGGAAAAGAGTATAAAAACATAAGAAAAAGAGCAATATCTAGAATATATGTAAGGCACAACCTATATTTCACTAAAAATACTGAGGTCATTCACTGAGAGCTTCTTCGTCCCTCTTCCTTATCTCACATCACTCAGATGCCTTCTGCCACTATCTTCTGCACCCTGTCACATATGATGAAGTAGCCCTTCTTGCCAAGGCTAACCCATCTACATGCACAAGTGATTGTCTTCTCATGCTATCTTCTCAAGCAAATTGCCACCTTTATCATCTTTATTCTCTTACTAATCTTCAAATGCTCCCTGTCTACTCATTGCTTCTCAACTGCCTACAAACATGCCCATGTATTCCCCATCATCAAAAACTCTCATGTGATCCTTTTAATCCTATCATGTACTGTCTCACATCTCTCCTCCCTTCTGCGACTAATTTCCTCGAGAAGGCAGCCAGGGGGCGCAGTGGACACTGGGCCTGAAGTGAGTAAGAACAGAGTTCAAATTCAACTTCAGATACTAGCTCTGTGACCCTGAGCAAGTCACTTCACCTCTGCCTCCACTTCTTTGCTTATCTATGAAACGGAGATAATAATAGCACCTACCCTCCCAGGATTGTAGTGAGGATCAAATGAAATAGTAATTATAAAATGCACAATGATTGATCCATAGTAAGAGCTATATCAAAGTTATTATTAAATATAATCAGTACCCTCTACTTTCTCTTTCACTCTCTTCCTAACTCTACTATATGGTTTTTGGGCTCAATATTCAACTGAAACTGCTCTCTCCAAAGTTACCAATGATCTCTTAATCACCCAATCTAATGGCTAGCCTTTGGCATTGTGGTTCACCCTCTTCTCCCTCATAATTTCTTCCTCAGTCTCTTTTGCTGGATCTTAATCCAAGTCAGGCTCATTAATGGTGTGTGTTCCCCAAGGCTGTATCCTGATTCCTTTTCTCTTTTCCCTCTATACTATTTTGCTTGGTGATCACAGCAGCTCTAAGGGATTCAATCATCATCTCTATGCTAATGATTCTTAAATCTACTTCTTCAGCCCTAATCTTGAACTATATGTTCTATAGACTATCTTAAACTCAACATGTCCAAATCTGACATGTTCATTATTTTTATGCTTAAGTCCTCCTCTCTTGACTTTTCTATTATTTTGAAGTAAAACCCAGTCACCCAGATTGGTAACCTATATATCCTGCTTGACTCCTCACTTTTACTGCCCATATGCAATCTGATGTCAAGACTTTCGCTTTGATTGGTAATATCTCTTCTTTGACACTGCCATCACCTTGGTGCATGTCCTCATCACCTCAAGCTTGGCCTATTGCAATAGTCTGCTAGCTAATTTATTTGCCTCAAGTCCATCTCCACTGTAGGTGATGCACTCAGATCTACCTTTCTAATCTTCTTACACGTTATTCTCCTCTCATTGACACTGGCCTCTTTGCTGTTCCTCACACATGAGACTCCATTTCCAACCATGGGCATTTTCACTAATTGTCTCTTATGCCTAGAATTTTCTTCCTCTTCAACTCTATTTCACTGGCTTCCTTTAAGTCCCAGATAAAATCCTACTTTACACAAGAAACTTTTCTTAATCTTCCTTAATGCTAGTGTTTTCCCTTTGTTGATTATCTCCAATTAATCCTATAAATCAATCAATAAGCATTTATTTAACCAACTATGTGCCAGGCACTGTGCTGAGCACTGGGGAAACAAAGGCAAAAGGCAGTTCATGCTCAAGGAAATCACAATCTAAAGGGGATACAATATAAATACAAACAATTATGTATAAACAAGATAAACTGTGTGTGTGTGTGTGTTATTTGTATACAGTTGAGAAAGCTAGTTGGTACAGTGAAGAGTGTTGGGCCTAGAGTCAGCAGTATCTTGAGTTCAAATCAGGTCTTAGATACTCTTTTTTTCACACAAAGAAAGCCATATCAAAACAATTGGAAAAATATTAATTGCTCATGGGTAAGCTGAGCCAATACAATAAAAATGACAATTCTACCTAAATTAACCTATGTATTCAGTGAAGTAACAAAAACTACCAAAAAATTATTTTATAGAGTTAGAAAAAATAATAAAATTCATCTGGAAGAACAAAAGTTCAATGATATCAAGGGAATCAATCAAAAAAATGCAAAAGGTAGTCTAGCCCTACCAGATCTCAAACTGTACTGTAAAGTGGTAATTAATAAAACAACCTGCTACTGGCTAAGACACAGAGTAGTAAATCAGTGGAACTCATTAGGTACAAATTACATTATAGTAAATGACCATAGCAATACAGTATATGATAAACCCAAAGATCCAAGCTTTTGGAACAAAAACTCATTATGTGACAAAAACTGCTTTAAAATTAGAAAACAATATGGCAGGAACTACCAACATCTCACATCATATACCAACATAAGGTCAAAATGGGCACATGATTTACACATAAAGGGTGCTACTCGAAGTATTTGGACCAAAGAAAATATAGAGAGCATTACAAAATGTAAAACAGATAATTTTGATTATATTAAATTTAAAAGTTTTTGCATAAACAAAACCAATGCAATCAAAATTATAAGCAAAGCAGAAAACTGGGGAAAATTATTTTGCAAGAAGTATCTCTGATAAAGGCCTGATTTCTCATAGAGAAATGAGTCAAATTTATAAAAACACAAGTCATTCCCCAATTGATAAATGGTCAAAGGATGTGAACATGCAGCTTTTAGACAAGGAATTAATAGTTATCAATCAAAAGCTATAATAATCATATGAAAAAATGCTCTGAATTGTTATTGATCAGGGAAATGTAAATTAAAACAAGTCTGAGGTACCACCACACACCTATCAGCATAACTAATATGACAAAAAGGAAAATATTGGATGTAGCAGGGGATGCGGGAAAAGTGGGACACTAATGCACTGTTGGGAGAGCTGTGAACTGATCTAACCATCCTGGAGAAAAATTTGGAACTGTGCCGAAACGCCTATAAAACTGTGCAAACCCTTTGATCCAGCAATACTACTGCTAGGTCTACATCCCCAAGATATCCAAAAAAAGGGAAAAGGACCTATCCGTACAAAAACATTTATAGCAGCTCTTTTTGTGGCAGCTAAGAATTGGAAATCAAAGGGAAGCCCAACAATTTGGAAATGGCTAAAAAAGCTGTGGTATGTGACTATTACGGAATATTATTGTCCTGTAAGAAATGAAAGCAGGAAAGATTTACACGAACTGATGCATGGTGAAGTGAATAGAACCAAAAGAACACTGTACACAGTAACAGTAATATTGTTTGATGAAGACTGTGAATCACTTAGCTATTCTCAGAAACACAATGATCTAAAATAATCCCAAAGGACTAATGATGAAGCATACTATCCACCTCCAGAGAAAGAAATAATATTGAATACAAACTGAAGCATGCCATTTTTTCACTTTCTTTCATTTTTTTCTTTTGAGTCCTAATGTGACTAATATGGAAATGTTTTACATAATTACACATGTATGATCTATATCTGATTACATACCATCTCAGGGAGGAGGTAGGGGAGGGAAGGATAGAATTTAGAATTCAAAACTTTAAATAAAAATTAGAAGGAAAAAAAAAGCCCATTCCCCTGTTCCTTTGCAGAACTCTGTGTGTGTGTGTGTGTGTGTGTCTGTGTGTGATGGGTATGGAAGATTTCATACAATGGGAAATTTTTTTTGACAAGTTGATTATTTCTGCTGAATTATTTTTTTTCTTCCCAATGTACACTGCTCTCCATGAGCCCAGGGACCTTTCTGGAATTACAAATATGGACAAATGTACCAAATATACCCCAAAAATTTTAAAAAGAGAAACAGCTTCCATTCTCACTTCTTTGAATTTTAACTTTCTTTCTGGGAATTCCAGTGAGTGATACATAAGGGGCAGTTGTGAAATGGGGCCCAATGTGAGCAAGTAGTTTGCCGAGAGGTCTCACCAGTGGTAGCATATGTGGCAGAGCTCAGCAAGCCCAGTGCAGCAACACTTAGGCCAACACTCAGGCCCAAGCAGATGGGGGCATCACTTGGCCCCTGTAAAGTCTGTAGCGGAGGAAAGAGGGACCCATGGAGAGGGTACTGGCATGAGCAATAGCAAAAGATAACCAATTTTGACCTTATGTGGGCCCTTCACAATGCTGCCAGTAGTACAGTATGTAGTAGTCAATGAAAAACTTTTTCTCAGGGAGGACTTAAAGGACCAAAGAGGTTGTGGTGGTGGAAGGTGGCTTGCTTTCTGGCATCAGAGGGGAGGTGAAACTCTCTTTTTAGCCCTCACTGAAGGTATGGAGGGAAGGGGGGAGGAGAGGCAGTTTCTTTGTAGAAGCCTCTAAAAATACAAAGATTTAGTATAACCTCCCACATCCACAGAGATCCAAAGGAACACTAAACAGCACAGGTGATTTATATAGGGTGATTCTCAATGTCAACCATGGTGCTGGGACACACCACTGAGAAGTTGGTAAGGATATTTTAGCTTCTTTACTATAGATAACTGTGACCCATAAAGAGGATCAGTGATTGTGCCGGAAGTTTTACCACCTATGTCATGCTCTGATGGTCCTGGTGCTGTTCCTGCTTACTATCATCATCTCTTTATACTGGACACAGAACTCTAAAGATTTGTAATTACAAAGACTTAACTGTTAAGATCTAGGATTGGGTCCTTCTCAAGAGAGGAGGTAAAGCCAGGGAATTCTGTTGTTGGTTCTTGTTCATATTCTGTTACTGCTTTAAGGGGGCATTAGATTTTTTGTTTGGGTTTTTTTTGGGTTTGCTTTTTGTCTTAAGTTTTTCTCCTCCACTTCAGCCAATGCCAGCCTTCTTGCATCCTCAAGATGAGCTGTCCATAAATGGGTTTAAAATAATTTAGTAGTTCGAAGTATTGTAGAAGACCTTTAGAACCATGTCATCAAGGGATGGGATGTGAAAGCAGAAATATATGCCATGCAGGATAGGTTAGTTTTCCTTAACAGTAATTGAAACCATCCTCAAGGTATAATTGGCTGAAGAAAGTAAGGCTCAGATCACTGACACAGCTTTATGGTAACCTAAGTAAAATACCAGTCCAGGAGGCAGGAATGGCTCTCCTCCTACTGGTTTCTGGCTGGGTTACCAGCATGGACAGTCTAAAGTCTGGGAAGTTTCCCTCAACTCAATCCTTTGCTAAATATCCTTTGTCTTCTGTGGCTAAGTAAACCTGTTAACTGTTAGATGACCTACAAGTCTCTCATTTCATTCCAATTTGAACTTGAAGCATCAGACTGGCCTGAAACAGGCCCAGTCTACAACAGATGGTGAGTTCTTCCAGATGCTCCTATTCACAAATGACTCTGTGCTGACAGCATTAAGCACCAGAATACTGCAGGACCTCCTGGAGTTTGGCCTGGTCATTTACATAGGAAAGACCAAGTGGACAAAATCTCTATTGTTCAGATTTCAAAACACATTTAGATGGATATTCCATTGACTATGTTCAAGACTATGTATGTCTAGGACATATAGTACATTTGGATGACTAATTGAACTCAGGGGAAAAGAAGGAGAACAGGACAGATTGCCTTCAGGAAAATATAAGCTCCTTAATAACCATAAACTTCCCATGAAAGCAAAGGCCAATTTAAAAAAATATCAACATTGAACAACATGGAATACAAAAATATTTAAAGTATTAAAAATGAGTATTGCATAGAGGCCAATGGAAAAGTACATGGTGAATGTGAATAGGCTATGACATATACAAGCATCAAGGAACCCTAGAGAATTGGAATAAAAAATGTTATCAAGGAATAGAATGATGTGACATGACAAGAAGCTGGAACGAAAGGACAGCCTAAGAGTTCTGCCGGCAGTCTTATAATGTCAGGAGAAGGTGAGGAGGAAGGTTCACTTATTTTTGATACAACGTCATTTGGTGCATATATATTAATTCCCTGTCTATGGTATCCTTAAGCAAAATGGAATTCAATGTTTCTCTTTTTAATCAAATCCATTTTTACTGTTGCTTGATCTGGGATGATGATTGCTACTTTCGCTTTTCTGAGTTCATCTGAAGCATAACTGATTTTGCTTCATCCTCCCTTATTTTAACTCTGTGTGGAGATTTCTGTTTTAAGTGTTTCCTATGAACAATATACCCTCTTCAGTTTTATGTGTGCATTCATCCTATTCACACTCACAGTTATGATTAACTGGGTATTTTCCCCTATATGCTTTTTTGTCCCTTCTTGCCCATTTACAAAGAAGAGGATGTAGAGAGAAGATATTTATATTTGATGTAATCTACTTTTATTCCTCTACATCTTTTTTTTTCTCTACCTCAATCTCTGATTATAGGTTCTTACCCCTTATTTCCTTTTATTTCTCACTGTAGTTTCCACATTCCAAATACGGAATGTCATTTGAAGATTCCCTTCCTGAAACTATCCCTTACCATTCTTAATTTCCCTCTCCTTAATTGATTCCCTGTCATTTAATATATTTCTACACCAAATTCTTTGTGTATTAAGTCAATGCTTTTTTGCCCAGTTCAGATGAAAGTAAGGTTCAAGCATACCCTTGCTACCTGTCTTCTCCTCCATGTTTTTGTAGTCTTCTTCTCAAACACCATGATTATGTGACATAATAAGTTCTATTCCCATCTTCCCTCTTTCTTCCATAGTGTATTCCTTTTCCCTTCCTTCCCTTTTTCTTCTTAAGAATATCAAAATGTAACAAAACAGCTCCCAGGTCCTCTGTCCTATATTTAATAATAATGATAATAATAATAATAATAACAACTAGCATTTATATAATGCTTTAAGGTTTTCAAAGTGCTTTACTATTATTTTCTCAAGTTAACCCTCAAAACAACCTCGGGACTCTATGACTCTTGAAGACAGAGTTCAGAAGAGAGACTTTTGTTTTTCTTCCATCTATTAAAATATAAACACTTCATAATTGTAAAATCCTTTTCAATTACTCAAATATATTTACTTTCCAAGTTTCTTATAACAATTGTTTGTGCATTTCAAAATGTCTACTCAGCTTTGGTCACTTTATCAGGAATATTTGGAAGTACTATATTGAATTTATGGTTCATTTTTCCCTGCAATGTGACATGTAATCACATGTAAGATTATACTCAGCTGTGCTGGGTAAAACTGATTGTGTGCTTTTATTTGTTGCCTTCTTAAATATTATGTTCCAAGTTATCCTATCCTTTTCAGTGGCAGTCATCAGATGCTGTGTAATCCTGACTATAGCTCCCTGGCACTTGAACTCTTTTTTTCTTGCTACTTCCGTTTTTCCCCCTTGACCTAGAAGCTCTGGATTTGGCTATGTCATTACTGTGATTTTTTTGCTTTTGAGTTTCTTTTAGGTAACCAGTGAAGTCTTTCTATTTTTACTTTGCCCTCTGGTTCTAAAAGGTCTGTGCCATTTTCCTTTGTGATTTTTTGGAAATATGGCATGTAGGCCATTTTATGGTCAAGGTTTTCAGATAATAACAATAACAGAAACAATATTAATAAAAACCAATAATTTATATCATATTTTAAAGTTTGCAAAACTTTTTACATATTACTTCATTTGATCCTCACAACCCCAGAAGGTAGGAGCTATTATTTTTATTATTATTATTATTATTATCATTGTTCCCACTTTACAAATGAGGTAATCAAGGCTGCAAGAAGTTAAATGATTTGCCCAAGGTTACAAAACTAGTTAGTGTCTGAGGTGGAATGTGAATTTGCTAATATCTAGTCTAGCATTCTATTCACGGCCCCATTATCTGATAATTATTAAAGTCCCTCTCAGTCAGATGTTTTTGATAGGAGATAATACCTTAGGAAATACATTAGACTCCCTGATATTTTTAAGGCTTTCATGTTTGTTCTAATATTTCATGTTATCTCACAGACTCACTAATGTCTATCTGGTCCGATCTAATTTTCAAGCAATTTATGAGTGGTAAATTTGAATCCCCTCTTCTATTTCATTTTTATGTTACTTTATTTGTACATTTTACCCCATCTTTCCTTTTATTTGCTCTACCTCACTCTTAAAAAATATCAATTCATGAGGGATGCAATGTCAAATGATTCAATTGCTGTCCTTTTCTTTCTAATGGCTTGGCACACTTAGTGTCTGTTGCCTCTTGTAGCGCAAATGTAAGAGGAGTTCAAGCTGAGACACTGACATAGGGAACCTGGTAGGAACTTCTATGGAGCACAAGCTTGCAAGGTTTCTCTGGCTCATTGTGACTGGCACATGAAATAGATTTGGGGGATGGGGAACTTAGTAGGAGTTGATTCTACTTCATGGGTTTCTTACTTTTTTTGCATTCAACTATACTTACTACTCTACCTGTGACCACATGAGAATATGGATTTTATTTTTAAATTCATGAAGTAATTTTCCTAAGGCTTTTGGGTTGGATCAATTTGATGAAATTAATTATTCTGCTTTCTTGAAGATAACATGTCTGGTTTTTAAAGTCCTTCAAAATCTGGCTCCTGCTTACCTCTTCAGGCAGATTTCATATTATTCTCTTTAACATATTCTATTTTTTCAGCCAAAATTCCATTACCCCAATTTCTTTGCCTTTATAAATATTTTCTCCCATCTTTAGACTGCATTCACTTCTTACCTCCAAATTCATGTAAACTGTGGCTTTCTTCAAGGCTCAGCTCAGATGTAGCCTGCAATGAAAGACCTATCCTGATTCCCCAGTTGCTAAAACCTCTACCTAGACATTATATTGCATGTACTTTGTGTTTACTTTGCTGTGTATGTGTCCCATCCCCCAGCCCACAAATGTAATCTTCAGAGCACGTGACCTGTTGCTTTTTAATTTTTTTTATCCCCAGCTCCTACTGTAGTAGGTGCTCAATAAATGCTTGTTAAATTGCAATGGCACACATACAAACTTACTAAAAATAAGAGGGGGGGGGAAGAGAGGCAGAAAACAGGTTTTGAGTTTAATTCCCCTAAGGGTGAAACTTTCAGAAACTACACACAAAAAGATACAAGAATTCAAGTCCTGTAATTTGTTGAAATGCAAAATGAACTGCCATAAAAATGCAAAACCATAAACATGGAATTTTTTTTAAAAATTATTTTATTCATTCATTTATTTATTTATTTATTTTTGGGTGAGGCGATTGGGGTCAAGCGATTTGCCCAGAGTCACACAGCTAGTAAGTGTTATGTGTCTGAGGCCAGATTTGAAGTCAGGTCCTCCTGACTCCAGGGCCAGTGCTCTACCACCCAGCTGCCCAGACAGAGAGAGAGAGAGAGAGAGAGAGAGTGTGTGTGTGTGTGTGTGTGTGTGCGCACGTGTGTGTCTGAGGCCAGATTTGCAGGTCTCCCGACTCCAGAGTCAGTGCTCTATCCACTGTGCCACCTAGCTGCCTCAATGGAAGTCTTTACTAAAAGCATTAAGAGGTTCAAAAAATCCAATGATTCATGATGAAAAATTCAAGATCATTTCAATTTAGGATCTTATCCTTAATTTTTAAAAAAAGTACATTAAATAATAGCGAAAAGATTAAGTTGATGAAATGCCCACTTTCTTGCCTTAGACCTCCCAAATAAATTATTTAGCCTTAGTGGAAGTCAGAAGAGCTTGTTCCAGGACTGCCACTTGTTAGCTGTGTAGTTCTGGACAAGTTTCTTAACCTGGGTCTGTTTCCTTGTCTGTAAAAAGATGAAGTTAGACTATATCAATGCTAAAATCTCTTCCACTTCAAAAGTTCTATAATCCCAGTTAAGTGCCAACCTTGATTATTTCCACCAACTGATCCACACCACTGTCCCCTGGAAAGATTGGTTGTCCTAGCAACAGCTCAGCCAATACACATCCTGCAGACCATACATCTAAAAAGAAAAAGAAATAAGGGTTCATTATGGTATTACAGTTAAATTGTATTGAAGCATGTTTGAGAGATATTTGTTATTTCTACTTTTATCACAAATAATCATCAATCAACATCTCAACAGGTTGTATATTTCAAATTAGGAAAAAATCCCAACTTTCTTCAGACAAGCATACTTTTAAATCAAGTATTAAGATCACTACACAAGAAGCCTAGACAATAAAAAACATGAAAAAGTCTACAATTGGTTGGTAGGAAGGTAATGTCAATTCATCATGTTAATATGTCTTGGGCTAGCAAGCCAAACAAATATACTAATATAATGCTGAGAATGGTAGCTGCTTACCAATATCAATAATTGTTATTAAACATTCCAAGGAATAGTGAAATCTATGGTAAATTAGACATTGCCTAAATAGGAGCATAAGGCAGGATCCATAACAGGAAGTATTCAGTTGCAAGTATATCTAATCTCAATTTTGACCAAAAAAATATTTTAACCTTAAAGGGTTGACTGGTATGAGTTAAGCATTAATAGAATTTGTGGGCACTTAAATGATGACAAACAATACAAATGTCAAATATTAGATAATATGAGGATATGAGTATATGGATTCTATTTTTAACTGCCTAAAATAATTTCTATTTAAATCTAAAATTTAAACTATACTTATTCCCTTGAAAGAACAAATAACAGAATCTATATTTTAAATAGCACATAAGTGACAGGAAAGTACTTGACTGATTAGGGTAAGAGGGGTACCATTTCTACATGTTCCTCATCCAGTTTGAAATTCTAATAATGAACTGGGAAGATGAGAGGTCATGACAGCAGCAGGCAGACTCAAAGTCTTCAATAAGTGCCAATACTTTCCTCATTTACTATTGAGGAACCTATATCATAGTGATTAGTTTTTTTGTTTTAACTCTCACTCAAATGGGATCTGAGATCCATTCAGTTCAGGAGGTTCCCTCCAACAATGTAGGTCTTAAACCATCCCATACCTACTCATGCCATGTGACTCACGCCCATGATCTCACAAAAGTTTTCCATTGAATGGGAGCATTCAATGTATTAGAGACCTTTCTTCCAAAATTAGGAGGGTACCACTGGAGTACTTTGGCTGCCTACTTGTCATTTCTTGCTCTTGCCACATGACTAGCACATTTGATCTTCCTACAATACTATTCCTAGATGTTATCTTTTACTCCTATTCTTCAAAGCTGCTCACTCATCATATATTGCAGCCTGTCAACACCCATTGTGTACTAAGTGACACTGATTTTAATTCTTCAGAGGTAATGGTGTTCCAGAAATCTCCAGTAAAATATTAGTATTTAAAATATGGGTCTTTGTTTTTATGGGAAGCTTGAGGCCAGTAAAACAATCTGGCAATTTCATGAAAGAAATCCAACCTATTTCTTCCTCTATCTACTCAACCTCAGGCCCAATTTGTTGTCCATTTGTGTTAATGCAGACATAAACACTGATGGGCAAACTCTGTAGGGTGTTCATCCAAAAGCATTTTGAAATCTAGGTATTAGACATTCCTCATCCACTTCTTCTTTCCTAGATAAACAGGCCAAACTTCTTCAAGAGATTACAGATCTCATCCAAGGATGGTGCAACGCCTGGGGTTCGGGAAGAGTGGTGATGCAATTAGCACAAAAACAACTGGATGATTAGATTATTCACAACGAACCCTTCTCAACCTGAACTCTGTAGTATCTTCTCCATTACAATGGTGAATAGCTTTCACAAACATATATCTCTTATGTCTCATCTGATATTTATTATTAGAGGGCCCCAGAACAGGGCTATTTCTGTTACTATCACTTCTAAGGAATAATAAATGATCTTGATGGGTGAATGGAAGACAACTTTTTTTTTTCAAAAGAGCCTGGGACATAACATTGTGTCATATCAAACAAATTAGCATTAATATATAACCTTTTAAAAAAATTGATACAAGCTTTAGAAAAATTGCCTTGAGTTGAATGGAGGATGGAATGGAGTGGGAAGAGCCTTGAGGCAGGTAGAACAGTTAGGCGGCTATTGCAATAGTATGAGGACACTTCCACATCTGCTCTCTAGGTGGCCAGGCTTAATTTGTAAATGATAAAAGAGCATACAGAACAGAACAGTACTAATTTTAATTCTGGGGCTAAAATATACTTCTAGGCAATTTACAACTTAGGGTAATTGTAATCAACACCACATTTTGATGATGATGTGGGATAAAGAAATAATAAAAAATGCCCTTTAGCAAATGCTTTAGTAATTTTATTGAATATCTTCTTTACTTAATCTTTAACTAATGTTATGACCAAAATGTACTAAATTCCATTCAAAAAACATCCCCCCCCCCACTCTCTGGTGAGAAAAGGGGAAAGTCAATGGTACTTTATAATCTGTATGAGATCTTAAATAATTAAGAAGTAGTTACATATGGTAAGGTAAGGAAAATTTGAGAATAAAAAAAGTAGAGATGATGTTTAGACGCATGTAGTTCCTTAGCAAACTGTAGATTCCCAGAAAACATATGCAGACTCATTTCATATTCCTTTGACATCTATGTGATGGCTGTAAAGCAACTAACTCCCTCCCACCAGTGACCCTAGAAAATTAGTATATTATTTTATAGTTATACCAAGCAAGTCAAGAAGTACCATATTTATAAATCAAAAAAAGTCAGCTTGGGAAATAAAATACAGATTTTTACATTGAAGAGTTCCAACAAGGTAGACAAAATATATTTTTATTTAGTCAGATAAATGAGCAAAGCAGAATATTCATTAGAAGCTAGATGACCATTTTTATGGTATATCAGTCAGTCCTTTCAGAATGGGGTTGGAAGTCCCTTCTAGTTTTATCATGCTGAATGAAGTTGAAAGTTGACTTGAAGTTGGGAGAGATAAGCTCAAAAACTGACTCAGACACTTACTAGCTGTGTGATCCTAGGCAAGTCACTAAACTTGTCTATACCTCAGTTTCCTCATCTATAAAATGTTTAGAGTACCTATACTATTACTGTGCAAAGTATGCATGCTTTATGTTCAGAACCAAGGCTGAAGTGAAGTTGTGCGATGCAACATGGGCAAGATCTGCCAGAAACATCTCAGATTTATTACGCATTTGATTTTTGATTAATCTTTGGTCACTGTGTGTTCAGAAACCTTTCACTGTTGCCAAATTTTTTCATGACCCCATATGCAGTCACAACTTACAGTTTAAGAAGTCCTGGCTACATCACTGTGATGACTTCAGGGTGATTTCTATAACTGTCTCTAACTACTTGTGCCACTTCCTTCCCCTCCCTGATTTATAATACTTCAAGAAGTTGAGGCCGGAGGGCAGAGTAGGAGAGGATTGTGGAAACTGAATGGAAGCAGCCACCTTCGTGTTTTGTTTTGTTTTTTGTTGTTTTTGTTTTTAGTAGAACACCTGAAAAGCTATCAATCTGGCTGCCAATCTGATTTTTCAGGGAGGATAGTTCCAGAGGGATTATAGTTTACCAGTTCTACTGTATCTTGGAGTACATGGGAATATGTAGTGGTAGAGAGGTCCATGGCAGTAAGTTTTTGAAATGGCCAGTAAGAATCACAGAATAAAAGAGAAAAGATTATCAACCAATGGACATTCGTCAGCTCACTGATGCACTTGAGGGTCCTGAATAATGACTATTATGGCTACATAAAACAAATCAACACTTTCTGAACTGGATAAGTGTTTTACTTTTCTCTGCTTATCTCATAGACACTGATCACATGTGACCTTAATGCAAAGTGTTTAAGTCTTTATTAATCTGAATGTTTTATTTTAATCTAGGCTTTAAAAATCTCTTCTACCTACTAATCAAAGTGAAAGGCAAAATGTACGAATTAATTCTACTGGAAATCAAAACCATTTACCCCCAAAAGATAGGGTTATAAATGCAGAAGAACAAATAAAGCTTAAATATCAGCTCTTAGGAAATCAGTTTTTAGACAACATTCTGCTGCAGAGTTAGAACAATGAAAGAAGACCTCCAAGAGGCAGTGTTGTCTAGTAGATAAAGCATAGGACAAGAAATCAAGAGACTCAGAAATTTAATTCTCTTAGCTGTCAATTCTTGTGAACTCAGGCAAACTGCCAAAACCAAGGATATTATCATTTTGTGGTTAAGATACACCAAACCATGATCTTTTCTTACTAACAGGGGTGCCTGAAAGAATGGAGTGATAACTCCAGAGCACAGTAAAATCCCAATTAACTAGAATGATCAGTGTATGAGCTATTATCCATCAGGTGTCAACTCACAGCTGCAAAATTCCCAATGCAGTGGGAACCAGATTAAAATGCAATTGGGAAATGTTAAACAAAATAAATAAAAAATACAATACAACATTGATGTGCTAACAGGTAGTTTTCTAAATCAATATGCAGGGCAGGGACCAGTTTCTATTTGACACCACTGTTCTAGATCACTGAATTTTCTGATTTTGTGATTCTGATCACAGATTTAGTTCTAGTAGAGATCACTGGGATTACCCATCATTTCACAATGAGGAAACTGAGGTCCTGACATGTTAACAGATTTGTCCAAAGTCATAAAAACATTAAGTAATAGGGTCAAGATTCAAACCCAGATCCTTGGACTTGAAATCCAGGGCTCTTCCCACTACAATAAAGTCAAGTCTACAACAATTTTTCTGATTTCATAATCAAGAAATGGACTCCAATATCTTCATTTTACATATGGAGAGCCACTTTATAAACCTTAAAGTGCTACATAAGTGTTAGATGTTATTATTTTTGTTATTAAGTAACTTATTCAGAGATGCAGCTCTCAGGTCTCCTGAACCCTAATTCAGTGCTGTTTTCAGTGCCTCATCCTATATATCTTTAATCCATAATAGCATCCCCACATCTTTATTCACAGCATTAGGGCACACCCCCCTCCTTATTCTGTTGCTACCCATTAAGACTTCTTGCATTCCTCGCTACCTTTTCTATCTCTCTTATCTCCTGATTTTCTTCAAAATGGCCCTCTACTCCAACCAGTATAGTACATATATTGTTTTTGTGTCAATCCTTATTGTTACTAAAAAAAAAAAAAATTTTAAAAACATAGCTACAATTTTCAGCTTTAGCATAAAGAAAATTCAATTTTTTTTTTGTTGATTGAGGACTTTTGTAACTCAATTCTCATTATACAATGCTAGACACATTAAAAAAAAAAATAGACTGGCCTTAATCTATACTGACTAGATGACCTAGAAAATTCACATCAGTATTCTTCTCATTTGCTCCTTACTCCCAAAAACTAAGTGCAAGAAAAATAAATCAAGCTAAGTGAAATTTCTGGTTATCTGAATTCTAGTTTATTGAGATTTTAGTGTATTTTTACGTTTGTCAAGGGCCTCTGTGCCATGACTATGCTAGGCACTGGGAAGATAAAAATAAAGTAGTTGTCTTCAAGGAGCTTTACATTCTTTTGGGGAAATAAAATGCATACACATTAGTAAATGCAAAATATATTCAAAGTAAATACAAGGTAATTTGAGGGAGGAAGGTCAGGACAAGTAATATTTTAATAAGTTAAGATTTAGATTTATTTCTCTTGTGTGCTTTAACCATATCATATGAGTTTCCAATGATTTAAATCACTTTTGAACCAATATTTATTCCTTTTTAAAGATTGTCTGAAAGATACCAACAAAGCTATAGGCAGTGGGGACACTGCTTTTGACATAAGGGCAACAAAAATAAAAAGTAAGAAGCAGACTAAGTAACCACCTTTAAATAGGTCTATTTAAATCATAAACAGGAATAGTGCCAAAGAGCTTGTAGAAGATCTGAAAATGAAGATTTCACTGTCAATTTGACCAGACTGTAGAAACAGGCAACAACTTTTAGTTTACCTTTTTAAAAATAATAGCCACTGCTGTTTCCGACTCTGAGAAACTCTTAAGAGACTTATTTGCCAACCCCACCCACAGAAGTCTTTCAAACCCATAAAGGATGAGGAGAAAGGGCGAACCTACTAATTGTCATATTTATCAGGGAATTGGTGTCAGGATCAAATGAGATAATATTTGTAAATGGCTTAGCACAGTACCTGGCACATATTAATTCAATTTTTTTTTTAAAAGGTGGGCATCAGAAGCACAGACTGTCCTAAAGCACAGACATATAACATCTTGCCTCAGGGAATTGTCTTCTCAGTCCTGCTAACCCAACCTTTTATAGAAGGCAGTCACTCAGAGCAACCTGAAGAATGGTCCCTGATATCTAAAGTTCATTCTTGTGGAGAAGCGCTATAAAATTCTGTAATTAATGTTACTCGGATAAACAAATCAAACTAAAAAGATGAGGGAGTTATTTGAACTATGTAACAAATGAGTATTTAGCAGCAACAGCATATAGGCTGCAAGTAAATGCAGATGAACCCTTAACTAGTCAAGATAATTTTAATACTATCTAGAGTTTGAATATTGCAAAATCCTCAGATAAACTCATGGCTACACACAGGTTACTACTGGCCAGACTTCAAAGGGTACCCAATTAATTCCTTTTCCTTATACATAATAGCCCAGTGCTACCATGGTAGGCATCTGAACAACCTCTTCTAACTAGGTTCCAGACCCCCCTTTAATTTGGTAGATTGCTGTGCTGCTGATTATGCCCTCGGTGAGTTTAATAAGCTAACCTGTGTGTTAGTCTTTAGCCATGCCCCATCCCTCCAATTCTCAAAACAAATGAAAAAACCCCAGGAAGGTTAGTTTCCTGTTACGAAAGAAGGATCTGTGTAGCCTAGATTAGATGCACCAGCATTTAAGACTTGAAGGAGCTGGCGTCTTGAAAGGTGGAATTCTTAATCACTAAGTTTTTGCTCCTGACACAAGAACACTGAGTTACAGCTCTGCAAGTTCCCATGTGATTTTGGACACATCACAACTTCTCTCACTACTCATCTCTTGCCAAACCTCATTCCTGGATTACTCCCACCATCTGCCTCTTCCACTGCTACTAATGAGCTGCTAAATGTAGCTAGAGGAAGTCTTACAACCATGCTGGCTGGGTATTTAACAAATCAATTGCCAAATCTGATGATCTTTTCTTAGTCCTCATCTTTCTTGAACTATCTGCTGCACAAGACCCTGCTGAATACTCACACATTGCTGACCACCCTCTTCTAGATGTGCTTTCCTCTCTGGATTTTCACGATACTGCTCCGTTTGTCCTCTTGCTCCTTTTCAGTCTCTTATTCCTTTCATTGTCAAACTTAATTAAAGCATAGTCTATTCTGATTTCTCTTCTTCTTCACCACCCACTCCCTCCCTTCTCAACACCTTTCAGTCTGGTTTGTCCACATTCTACTGGGGTTGGGAACAAGCACTTCCTCCATTTATATACTCCCAATTTCCATTACTTCTGAAACATTGTATGCCTTCAGTATAAAGCTTTCCTAATATACCAGTTCTCATGCTCCTTGTAACAGAGAAAAACGTTTTTTAAAAAATTTCTTGCTTTCTCCAGATGCTAATGCCTTCCCCACTGAGGTTACCTTCTATCTATCTACTCCACATCTATCTCATATGTACTTACTTAAATACTGTCTTCTTGCATAGAGGCAGCTAAGTGGATCAGTGGATGGAGCACTGGGTCTAGAATTAGGAAGGTATGAATTCAAATTCTGCCTCAGACATCAGTCATGTGACCCTGGGCAAATCACTTAATCTCTGTCTTCCTCAGATTCCTCAACTGTAAAATGGGACAATAACAGCATCTTCCTTCCAGGTTTGTTGTGAGGCTCAAATGAGATAATATTCGTAAAGGGCTTAGCACAGGGCCTGGCACGTATCAGGTGGTTAATAAATGCTAGTTTTCTTCCCTCATTAGAACGTGAGCTCCTTGAAGGCAGAGTTTGTTTTTGCCTTCGTTTGTTTTCTTCACGGGTCCTGCGGAGCTAAAATTGGTCATGGCATTTAATCTCAGTGTGGATGTCTTTTTGTTGTTTTTATTTATATTATTTTCAACATACTCATCATACACTGGAATATACTGCACTCTGTACCTTCTTTTCTCTGTTTAAATTCATACAAGCCCTATGATGCTTTTCTGAATACTCATATTTATCTGCCCTCATGACGAAGTAATACTCAACTACACTTATATACCATATTTTGTTTAGCCATTCCCTAACTGATGGGAAGAGTTTTCAGATTTTTGCTACCGTCCAAAAAAAAAAACCAAAACACAAAAACAAAAACACAACAAAAAACCTACTACAAATATTTTCTTACATATGGAAGTCTTTCTTCATTGTTCTCCCTCATTTTGAGGGATAAGTACAGTAGTGAGATTGCTAGATCAAATGGTTTAGTAATTTTTCTCATGTAATTCCAAATTTCTTTTCAGAGTAATTGAAACAATTCAGTACTAAAAATATATGTATTAGTGGACCTGTTTTCCTATCACTTGTTCAACATTGACTATCCTACTTTTAATCATATTTGGCTTACAAGATAAATCCCAAAGTTGTTTTGTATTCTCTTATGATTAGTGATTTGGTGATATCTGTCATACGGCTTTTGACAGTTCGAATTTCTTCTTTTAAAACTTGTTCGTTCATGTCCATTAACTACTTATTAATTGTCCTACTTTGGCTTCTATGGCACTCTAGTTTAGTTTCCAAGTGTTCTACTTCTTTGTCCCCTTAATGAGAGGCGACAATAAAAGTCTCCCCTGGAGGGCACAGGGTTAGTGTTGGAAAGAAGCAGGAATAATTCTTCCTCCAGGATAAGAAGGAAAAAAAGGATAAGCAAAGATTGAAAATTTTTTGAGGTGTGGAGAATTACAGCTGAAGTTTGTGTGATATATTCTCTATCTTTTCAGTGGTGTAGGAAGTTATAGAAAATGTTTAATGGCTTGCTACCCCCGGTTTTAAGAGCAGGGATGGTAACTTCTGACATTTCACCTGGATGTGGTACACTTAATTTTACCTATGTTACTGTGTCTCCATGTATATTTGACCATAACACATAAGGGAAGCATATTCAATATTTTTTGTATTTACTGAATATAATTTTACATATTCTGTTCTTTATTTTAAATGGACAAACTATATATATATGTATATATATATGTATATACACACACACACATTTAAAAACCACACATAAATTAAATTGCATTGTATTTTTGTGGCCCTTAGTTATTCTTCTCTCCAGAGATCAATGAAATATGATAGAAACAAGGTTTACAACCTTTGTCTACTGAATTTTTCAGCTTAGCATTCAGGATTCCCCAAAATCTAATCTATCCAGTTCTGCTTTCTATAGCCCTCTAAAATAAACTCAAAACCATACTCTCTTTATAGAGATCTCGCTGTGATGCCTTCTCCGCCCTCTCTGCCTATCAAACTAAATTTATAGTCTGGCATAAATCTTACCTCCATGAAGCCAACTATTCCAAGCCTAACATACCCTATAGGTAGTGGGTATTTGATAAATTTCTTATTGATGATGACTCAGTTCTTTCTTGTATTAAGTCACTGTGTGTTCTGATAATTTGGGTCCTAACAAACTGTCTTGTGTTACAACTTCTATCATTTGTTTCTTCAACAAGACTATAAAGGATCCTTTAGGGAAGAGATGAGTCGTGTCTCATATTTCTTTTGTAACTCCCACAGCACCTAATACAACATTAAACACACAATAGGTCCTCAATAAAAACTTACTGCATATACATAAAATAAGCTTGAAGTTTATTTGAAACAATATATTTTTTCTAATAATACGTAAGAAAAAATAAACACTTTGATTTCCTGAGTTATGAAAGTAAAGGTGGATAGATTAAAATGCCTTGCTTAATACTGAAAGCTATTTGGATACAGAGGCTATGATATTCAAATTCTATAAAATAATATACAGTGTCATGTAAACAAGTGTTGTTCTCACTAAATAAAAAAAGATGCATAATTGCCATGATAAACATAATATTTAAAAATAATTAATGTTCTATATCCTGAGTTTCCAGTTGGAGAATCTGTAAACTATGAGACTGATATCTATCTTTTATAGAACATTTAAACAATATCACAGGTCAGTAAACTAGAGCCCATGAGCCCGCTAGCCCCAAGCCAAAAATAGAACTTACATTTTTAAATATAAGAAAGCTTTATTTAAAAATGTAAAAACTATTCTTAACTTTGTCCCTGATCTATAGTAAAGATTTTTAGGGTAACTTTAACAACTGACATTCATGTGGTGTTAAGACTTGCAAAATGCTTTCTATACATTACATATCTCGTTTAATTGCCACAAACTTGTGACATTTTTTATAGTTATTTTCATGACCATTTTACAGATGAGGGCTCAGAGAACTGAGACGACATGCCCAGGATCAGACACAGGGACTATCATACAGTAGAATTTGAAGTCAAATTCTCAAAGGCCCCACATCACACTGCCTGTCATAGGTATAGAGGACAAAGCTGGTAACTTAAGAAAAAGATGAATATAAGATTAAAAGGCTTCCCTGTTACTGTAAAGGGTACAAGTGTCCTCCCACTCCCCCAGATTTACCCTCCAAGATCTCATACTAACTCTCAGTCACCACATATGACCCAATCTGTTGTCAAATACTCTTGTTTATATCTTCACATCTTTTATATATGTTTGCTTCTTTCCTCTGACGTTGCCACTGCTGTGGTGCAGGGGCGCCATCACCCCACACCTGGATGACTGCCATAGCCGCCGCTGGGTCTGACCAGGTCTCTTTCCCACCCCAGTTCATGCTCCACTCAGCCATCCCAGTTATCATCCTCAAGGGCAGGCCTGACCATGTAACCCCCTGCTCAATAAACTCTAGTGGGTCCCCATCATCTTTAGGATCAAATATAAAATCACCTGTCTGGCTTTTAAAACCCTTTACAACCTGCTCCCCTCCAAACACTTTATGATCCAGGTAACTGCCCTATTCACTCTTCCTTGTAGACAGCACTCCATTTCCCAACTTGCTGTCTTTTCACTGGCTGTCTACTAGTGCCTCTTTGTATAAGCCTCCTAGATTGCTTGATTTCAAGTCTCAGCTAAAATCAAACCTTCTAAAAGAACCCTTTCCCATTCTCTACTCCACCTCCTAACCCCCTCCAATACTAGTTACTTCTCTCTAAGAAAACCTCCATTTTAGGAAGGAAAGAGACAAGTACCTATTATGCTTGTGCCAGGCACTGTGCTAAGACTTTACAAATACCTCATTTGATCCTCACAACAACCCTGGTAGAAGATATTATTATCTCCACTTTACAGTTGGGGAAACTGAGGCAAACAGAGGTTAAGTGATGTTTTCAAGGTAGGATAGCAAATAAGTGTCAGGCTGTATTTGAATTCAGGCCTTCCCTGACTCTAGGCTCTGCACTCCATCCACTGTGCCACCCAGCTGCTACTACATATACTGCATAAATGTTGTATGTGTATAGTTGTCCAAATAGAGTCTCCCTTATTAGAATGTAAACTCTTGAGGAAGAGCAGGGAGTATTTCTGCCTCACTTTCTATTTCTAGCACATAGTGCACATAGTAAGCACTTAAAACATGCTTGATGATTGGACATGTCAAAGAAACAGATGAAAGGCATTGATTCAATGAGTTCTTTTCATCTTGATAAGATTTTCAATTGAAATTATGTTTTGTGAAAAATCCACTTAAAATATATCTAGTGAACTTTTAACACTTACCCTCTGAATCAGAGTAGGAATATCTTCCTTCACAGTTTGGATTGGGTCCTGCCTCCTACATGAAAACTTCCTTGGCTGCTCAAGACCACATTCATCTAGTTCTTCTCTGAACTCTCATACTAATTATACCATATAACACACACACACACACGTTTTAAACTCACTTCACAGATAAAGAATCTTACTTTATTTCCCCAATGTTCCACATAATGGGACATTTGTTATTTTTCTTCTGCTTCTCAAAGCATTTCACACAGTGTTGAGAACATACAATGCAGGCACTAAGTATGTACTTGCTGACCTGAATATAAACTATATAGAGACAGATCAAGTTATCTGTCAAATGAGACTTAAAGCAAACTGCTACGCAAACATTTCCCCCCATTTTTTCCATGCTTGGAAATTTTAGTGGAATAGCTACATGTGTGGCACTTTAGGACGCTGGAACTCTAGAATCTTTGAAAAGAGCAGTTATGTACAGTATCACCCAGGGGACATCAATTTCAGCAAATAGCCAACATGAGAAATTAGGATTAGGGTAGGGTTAGAGTTAGAGTCATAAACCATGGTTTAGGTTCATCATGGCTATGTCAATTTTTCTAAAAAGTATCTGCAGCTTGTCCCTGATAAATGCCATTAAGATCAGTAAATAAAACTGCGGACAGTGAATGAAAGTGAAAATGGAAATATACTGCTCCCTTGCATTCTAGGCAGAGAAGGCCAGGAGACAGTAAGATTTGGTGAATCACAGAGTTGGCATTTTAGGAAATGAAAGAACAGAAACTAAGCAGGGAAATTTTGATTAAAGGTTGTGAAGGGGCCTGAGCCTTGAGATGGAAAGCCTAAGAGCTACAGGGAATTGAAGCTACAAGTGCTAAAAATGTTACCCACTCATACGTCTTCTCTCTGGTATTCTCCCTCTCTAAGCACCTCTCCTCTTCTCATCCTTTTTTTGTTCTGATAATATCTTTCCCTCATTCAAACTATGTCTTATCTGCATTACAGTTTTTTTCTTCCCTTGTCCTCTGGAGCCTTTTATCTTCTTCAATTCCCACCTTCACCCTCATCTCTCTTCCCTTACCTAGGACTAATATATTGGAAGCAATCTGTTACACATTTCATTATTCAAACAAGTCTACTAAGATAAAAGTAGCATAATATAAAAAACCTTGAATTTGGTTTGAATCCCAGTTCTGCTACTTATGAGCTATAAGTTAAGTCACTTAACCTTCTAGGACAGGGGTGGGGAACCTTCGGCCTTGAGGCCACATGTGGTCTTCTAGGTCCTCAGGTGTGGCCTTTTGACTGGGTCCACATTTTACAGAACAAATCCTTTTGTTAAGGAGCTTTGTTCTGTGAGGTTTGTAGAGGGTCACATGTGGCCCTGAGGCCAAGGTTCCCCACCCATGCCTACTAGGATCTTAGATTCTTCACCTATAAAATTAGGTCATTTGAGTAAGATGATTTGTAATGTCCCCCCTTAGCTATTATTATGACTCTACATGTCCTGTGCTTAATTTAAAATGCTGGTGAGCTAAATATTTAATTTTTTTAAAAGAAAATTAAAATTTAAGGGTAAACTTCATTTTGTGTCTCTTAAGTGTTATTCCCCCTTGTGGGTCAGTGGAGCTTAAGAGAAAAAGGTTTCCTACTTCTGCATCAAAAAGTTGACAAACTTTTTGAAAACTTCATAAAATATCAAATGGAGTTTAAACTTCTATTTTTAATCCAATTAAATAAACAATCCACATGTCCAACCAGTTTAACCAAAAAAAAATGTATCTATGTTTGTAAAAATTTGTTCTGGAGTCTCAAAAATTAGGAATTTTAACTTTTTCTTTAATGATTCTATGGGAATCTGTCTTTCCTTTATCCTATTTGATAAGAGATTAAGTTACCACACTATAAAATAATGAAACTAATTTTAATGAGTTTTTAAAAATTAACCAAACATACCACAACATATGCATGTATATAAGTTTAAACAATTACCCCACCATATAACTGAATTTTTTATTTGGCTTAAAATAATCAGTCTTCCAAAACAAGCATTTTTGCTGCATTATATCTAAGAAATGTCTTGTTAACTTCAATGATTCCAAAGTATATTTACTTAATTTTCTTTTGGAAGTCTAAAGGCTACTTGTTAAATAATAAGCCACTATAATTTCACTATCCTTATTTTCTATATCCCTCAACATTTCCACCCCAAAGTTCCAAACAAAAGCTACCCCTCCCTCCCTTCCAGCCCTCTGGAATGCCTTGTTCCAAAGGCAACAAGCTTCCTTTCAACCTCAATCTTTTGCTTGTCCCCTCCTTTCTTCTAGGAATAACCAAAAAACTGCTTCCCCATTAATGAAACAGCTTCCCTGGCTACCCTGTCCAGTACTGGCTGTATTTTCACTCATTTTCCTTGGCTCAATGGTTGAGGCAGGGAAATTAGAATAATCCTTACTCCCCGCTGCCACTTCTAGTTTTTACTCCTCTCTCAATCACTCAGTAACCTCTTCCCCTTTGAGGTGCATGCAATTCATATCTACTAGTCACTCAAAATCCTGGTAGCTGTCATCTATAGACCTCCAGGACACATTCCCTTTTCTTCTTCAATGAGTTCAGTATCTAGGGCACGATTTTTCTCCCCTCTCTAATGCCTGCTGTCCCTTAAACACCCTAATCACTCAATTCCTTAACTTACTCACTATCCATAAGTTACTCCTCCACTCTACCTCAGCCACACACAAAGATGGTTATACCCTTGATCTTGCCCTACCTACAAATGTACCACCTCCATGTTAGAAAACACTGAAACCTAATGATTCTCTATTTCTCTCTGCTTTATAAGATGCTGATGCTGACAACTGTACATCATTCTTCTTCAGAGCTAACAGAAGAGCTTATACTCTAGCTTAGGGTTGCATTTGGCAGTCATTTCTGTCTGGAAATTAAATCAGATTTTGTTGACTAATGGACTTTTTGGGCTCTTTTAGTCTCCCTATTGTAGCAATGAATTACATTGTATAATCTTCAGTTTCAAATTACTAAAGTCAGTGTAAATGTAATTTCTAAGGAAAAAAGAGTTTTGTTAATTAAAATTTTTTAAAAATTGTACACCACATAAAAAATTATATACTATATTGTATACCAATTGTATACCAAAGAATTAAAAGCACACTGATGTTGGGAGGTGCTCACCTGAAATCTGTTTGATTGAAAAAGTCCTTAACATAAGCTTACTTTCTATGTCATGTGCCCCTTTCTCATGTCCTCCTAATTCAGTCTTTCAGTCCTAGATTTTTTGCTGGAGTCTCCCATGACCATACTAGAATGTGGACTCTAACAGATGGTTCTGTTAAAGTATAGGACTATTACTGGAGGGCAAGGTGAGTGATGAGTCTTTCAAATGTTTTCTATACATCCTTCTTCATATCATGTATCTACAAGGATGAGTCTCTGCATGCATATGTTTCTGTGAGTAGAGAGCTCTGTGTTTGTGTGGGTGTGTACTTCAGTACTCCTTGCTTAGTAAGCTTAGATGTGTCCGATATCATGGATCCAATTCCTGTTTAGGAAAGATAATTTTTCAATACCTCAAAACACTCCAATCTATCAATGATCTTAAAGTAACATGTCAATTGTCACCATCAGGGGAGAATGTTAGAATATATCAACAAATACACACACAAGTGTGTGTACATTTCTGTTTGTGTCTGTCTATATTTCTATTTGTGTTGCTCTACAGATATTTCCCTGAATTTGTGCATAACAAGACTATTATTTGTGAGTATCCTGGTGGCCTTTTTTGTGGCTGGTTTTTTTTCCTCTACAAGAAGCTGATTATTATCTTCTTTTTCCTAAAACTGCCATGCCTGCTGGAAATACATGATCAAGAACAGAAACCACTGGTTCAGAAGCTCTTTTTGGGTCATAGAAAATATTTCCTGAGAGATTTTTCAAAGACTGGAGCCCCTAGTTATCACAGGTAGGCAGACCAGCACATGACAGAAGCCTACAACCAAAGGCTGTTTATTTTTATGCTGTTTTTTTTGCTAAGAGATTACAACTTTGGAATTCAAAGATCATCAAAAAAATGTCACTGCTGGGAGAGATCTTTGAGAGACCATTTAGTCCAATCCCCTTATTTTAATAATAGCTTAATTTATTATAGTTACTTCTAAGTTTACATGACATTTTCTTTACAATAACACTGTCAAGAAAATAGAATGAGTATTATTTAACCAATTTTATAGATAAGAAAACTGAAGCTCAATGAAGTTAAGTAACTTGCCAAGGTCAAAAAGTTACTTAGTGCAAAGATCTGTGAATTGAGTATAGGACTTCCAGTTTCAAGGGCAGCACACTTTCTACTCCCTTTGTGGCTTTTGACAATTTCTCTGACAAGCCTTTCTTATTTTACGTTTACTACATATGGCCAAGACCATCATTTGCATCTAGCTTGCTAGACTGCTGTGGTGGATTTTAAAACTGGTTTAACTTTAAGTTACTGGCTAGTCATTAGTCAAGTATGGTACTTTTGAAGTTAATATCTGTCACACAATCTCCCCACCCCTCACTCAATAAACTCTAGTGGTATCACCTCCAGGATCAGATATAAAATTCGTTGTTTAAAATTCAAAGCCAGTTAGTAACCTGCTCACCACTCTCTGCCCCATATTTTCCAGTCTTCTTACACCTTACTCTCTTTTCCTCTCTCCCCAGTATACTCTTAGATCCAGTGACAATGGCCTCTTTGCTGTTCCTCATACAAGAAACTCAATTGTCAGACACTGGGCATTTTCACAGGTTTTCCCCCGTGCCTGGAATGTTCTTTTCTTGTCTCTACCTCTTGGCTTCCTTGAAGTCCCAGCTAAAATCCCACCTTCTATAGGAAGTCTTTCTCAATCTCCCTTCATCACAGTGCCTTTCCTCTGTTGATTATTTTCAATTATCCTATTTATGGCTCTTCAGTTTCAGCCCCACTGCCTAGAAGCCTAAAATACCCAGAACTATAAGCAATAAACAAGATGCTAGGGAGTGAATGGTTTCTCAAAGCTGTTCTGCCTCTGGGGCAGACCAGTCAATGTAGCTGGCCTGCAACAGATGCCATAAGTCAACAATAATGGTGCGCAATGCCTTCCACTTGGGGAACAGCTGGAGATGAAGATGAAAGCACAAGGAAAGTAACCATGAGAACTTCAGTGCTCTTGGGTTTGAGAACTATTTGGGCCAGGGATTGAGAACGGTGTTCTGCCAAGAAGCCATCTGCTCTCCTTCAACATACATTTACTAAGCTCCTGTGATTGTGATCTATCATGTGCTGAAACTATTTACAACTCAGAAGAGAATATTATCATTGAGTTTAAATGAAAAGAATATGACTGTTGGAAAGATTCGTTTTTTAAATCCATGTATAAAGTAATCATAAAACTTTGATTTCTCTCTCTCTTTATTATTAGTAAAAGGTAACATTGGTAAAAACTGTTGCTTTTGTTAAATTAGGATATTATATTCAATGAAGACTAGTTCACAGACTATTACTGTGCTGGTGAAAATGGCAAATGATTTTAAGAAACTTTTAAATTCTGAAACTTTTCACGAAAGTTTTCAAAATAAAGGCAGGTAGGTGATCTAGAGTGATAGGTCCTGGAGTCAGGAAGACCTGAGTTCAAATCAGGCCTCAGATATTTACTACCTGGGTGGCCCTAAGAAGGTCGCTTCATCTCTGTTTTAGTTTCTTCATCTTTAAGAAGTTTGATCTTTAAATTATATTTAATAATAGCACCTCCCTCCCAGATTTGTGGTAAGCACCAAATGAGATAATATCTGTAAAGCACTGAGCTCATTTCCAGACACACAGCAGGTGCTTAACAAATGCCTGTTGCTTTCACCTTAAACATGTTCATAGATCACTGGAAAATAGTTCTGGCCAATACCTATTCTTAATATTTATCTGAAATTGTGACAAACTGGCCAAATAATTAATTATTTTAGAAAGTAAATAGCAATGAGAACCACTTTTTACAGATTTTACACTTACCTATGCTAGAGGTGTAATCAGTTGCTCCAAAGATCAACTCTGGTGCTCTATAGTAGCGAGAGCAGATATATGAAACGTTGGGCTCTCCTCGAACCAGCTGCTTTGCACTAGTAACAAAAACAGAAAGCAGATGACTTTAGAAATTACTGTATCTGTATGCTGCATAAATAGGTTAAATGGTTATCGCTCTCAAAGACAGGCATATCAGTTACATGTCCTCCAAGATTCATTTTAAATCTAGCCATTTATCTGAGATGTATTTTTATACCTGAAAGAAAAAGTTGGGTGAATCAGCAAAATAATCATAACTATATATTTGTTCCAAATATTACAAAACTGTGCATATTATATAACCGATTTAAAGAAAAGCAATATTAAAACAATCATCACATTGTTACAAGGGAAGTGAGACAGACAGAGACTCTTTTGATCCCTAAATTACCCACTCCTAGTTAGATGATAACGTATACTTTTATGACCAAGGGAAAAATTGATTTAAAACTGGCTAGCACCTTAAAAGTTGTGTCTTGAACTGAGGGGACACCTCAGCAAAGACAGATCCAACCTATTTTGAAGACTCATTATCACAAAGAATGCCTTAATTGCCTAAACCCTACATAGAGAATTGTATAATTCTACATCCTTGTGTACAGTGATAACTCAAATTTTTTTGAATCCTGACGTCATAATCTCCTTTGTTCAATATAAAAACTCCTTCATTTTACCACCACTGCCAAAAGGCTCTCCTATTTTAAAAATGTTTAAATATTTAGCATTTTAAACTATTTAAAATGAAATTTAAAATATTTTAAAATACCTCATATTTTATAAAATGAAAATGAATTACAGTTAATATTTTGAGACACCACCTGAGAAAAACTGAAACATAAAGCAGCATAAAACAATTAGAACTGGAAATTCCTGCTTTCAAAGTTTGGTACCTTTTTGAACACAAGGCAACAAAACTAAAAGAGTTAAATGAGAATAGGCAGGTATCAGATTAAGTATAACTCGTACACATGAGAGTACTGAGCTAGACTAAATATGTTGTATATAGAGCCTGGAGAGAGGTCACAGCAAACTCAAATGAGGAGTCCAGGGCTAGAAAAGTAAAGCATGGTTAATCTAATTCAACTGAAAAAGCATTTCTATTAAACACCGACTGTATGCAAATCCCCCAAGCTGGCTGTCTTAGCACTTGTAGGTACAGAATGGCCATATAGCTTCACACACACAGATCAAAAATGATCCCTGTGATTAAAGAGTTTACATTTTTCTGTGGGGAAAGGGAGATATAATAATTATTGCAATTAGTAAATAAAGATAATGAGAAGAAAAGATCCCTATCCACTAGGGACTAAAGAAAGGCTTTCTGTTAATGATGGTGCCTGAGCTTACCCCAGAACAAAGGTAAAGATTCTAAGAGAGTGAGGTGAGATGAGAAGGGAGTTCATTGTAGATTTGCAGGACAACTAGTGGTCTAAAAGCACTGAGGTAGGAGTTCTGGGAAGAGCAAACAAAACGGCTATGATCAGGACACAGAAGGCAAGAAGAATAATGTGAAATAAGTCTGGAAATTTAGACTACATCTAGAATCTGGAGGGTATAAATGACAAGCTGAGGAGCTAGTATTTTATCTTAAAGGTAGTAGGGAGACATACCAGAGATACTGGCAAACTTGAACTTCTTACAACTGAGGAGGAATGACACACTATCCACTCACTTTCAAATGTGCACATTTTAAAATGAGTGAGTCATCCAATTTTCATTCTAATTAGTACTCAGTGCTTCCTAGTCCCTAAAATTATGAATCAAAGCCACAAGTGGAACCTGAACTCCAAATGAATGTTAATGTTTAATACTTTAAAATTACTTCTTTCCATTCTTTTTCTAGTAATTTGCTTTTTTAATCCCAATATTCATGCTTCATTATAAAATTCAAAGGTCAGGATTATTTCTTTTGATATCTCCACAAGGTTGGGTCCCTACTTGGCAGGTCAAATTAAATAACAAAAACTGCTCCCTGAATTTAGACTGAAATAAAATGAAGTCATGGTTGAATATAACAAATAAAATCAATAGCCCTTATCTTTTTATAATATAGTAATATCTTTGTATAGAAGCCTGGCCTTGAAATCAGAAAGGCTTGTATTCAAGCCCTTGTTTTAAAACATTAACTATGAAATCACTAAATGTCCCAGGCAACTCTGTAAAACTTTAACTTATAGGTGATATTATAGATCTGCATTAATAGAGGGAGTTTGCATGCTGGGAAATCTCCAAACCAATGAAATCACAGGATTCCTTTCCCCTCAATAAAATTAAATCCATTGATTAAAAAGATACATTACAATGATACTTTGCTGTTAGAAAGTGAATTATTATAGGTAGAACCAACCTAGTAAGTGTAAGAATTTACTGCAGGTTGCAAAGCTTGTAACCTTGGAAGGGATACTATCTCCTTTTGCCTCCCCTTCCATTTGAGATAAGCTGCAGGTTTTCTGCCCTGTTAGCTTAAGTAGGAGACCCCTTCTCTTCTTTGCTTCCCAGTGAATGAGAAAGGTGCATACAGCCATGGCCTGGGCTGTATGCTTTTCTCTCAGTTGGGTCCCAAATTGCCTTTGTTGGCCTATACCAGAAACAGCACCACTAATACTTCTTCCTTTATCACTAACTCAACAATGAGAAGAAGATCCCCTCTAGTTCACTCTTTGCTCAGGCAAACTATGTTTAAAAATATTTCATCCCAGAAAAATCTGTTAAGTGAGACAATTATTAAATGAGATTTTGCCTGTAAAGGCAAAATATTTGTTCTAGATTCCACTATAATGAAATATCTTAATAAAACTATTTCCATGCCCCAAAACATGACACATAATAAGTGTTTTACAGCTGGGAAAAGAATACTTCAACAGTGGAAAAATCTAGTGTCATAAATTCTTTCATACCTAATTTAACACTATTTGTACTATAAGTAGGGAATGGTAACAGTTTTGGAACACTTTACTTTAGGTATTAAGCAGTAGTTTCTGTTAAGCATCCTTTATCTTTCCCTATAATGAGAGGTCAGGGAGCCATAACCTCAGAAGTAAAATTAAACCTCAGAAGAACCATTACACATTTGGACAATGTGAAATCGGAAAGGTCAAAAACAGGATAGCCTCTATAGATATAAGATCTCTAGGTACTACATATTTGATCGGTCTGCTATGGGAAATTTTCCCAGAGACAACTGAGAGATAGCCAAAATCAAAAATATGTCCTAGGAATGATATGGATGAAGTGAGCACGATATTAATATTATTTGAACCAGATAAGAGATCTCATTCTTATATACATTCCCTTAAGAAGTAAAAAACAGGGGGGGAGGGCAAGGCCTACATATTCATAGCAGCTTTGTTTGTGACAGCAAAAAGCAAGAAACAAAGTAGAAATTATCCAAATAGAGAATGCTTGAACAACTGGAATTCTTGAATGTAATAGAATATTATTCTGAAGTACAAAATGACAAATATGAAGAATTCAGAGAAACATGCATGATGTGGTAGAGGGAAGTAAGCACAAGCTGAAGAACAATATATGCAATTTTAATAACGTTAAAAAAAAAAAAAGACCACTGAAAGGAAGCCAAACTCCAAATAGCTGCCTTGCCCATACCAGTCTCATCTAACTAGAGAAAGACACTGTTAGATGCAGATCCTTTATGAGTTGTTTTAGTTTGTGGGGAATGTGAGGAGGAGCTCCATGTCTGAAAATGACTTACTTTAAAAACAAAAGGTATCATTAAAATATTCTCCACGTGAAACAGCAAGTTGAAATAATAAGGGCACTGTAAGGTGTTTTGAAGTAGAAATATGAAAATTAGATGGTATGAATGTGTCTATATGAAACCCAGAAAAAAAGGAGAGTTGGAAGATCATAAAGAAGGGGAAAACTACAACGAAGAAAGCAAACTGGAAGATGGGGAGGGATCAGTCCAACGTTTAAAACTGCTTCAATGAATCCATAATCCCCTGGTACTTCCTGTTCAAGTATAGATTACAACCCACCCATTACTACAATGCATAGTTTTATCTCCTACAAAAATTTTCCACGGAGGGTCCATTTAAGGTACACAGGTCTTCTCATAGAATGTTTATTAGAATATTGTTATCGCAGGCTCTTGATACATGAATAGCCTTCTGCCTCTTTGAGTCATATATATCCTTGATGAGGTCTTTTAATCCACTTCTTATGCACTTCACGGTGAGAAACACGAAGGAGTCTCTACTTACATCAGACATGTATTTCTTCATGGACTGAATTTCAGTCACCAGCAATTCTGATTTTCATGAGACTGCAGAAGTCCATTACTCTCAGCTACATAAAGTCACTGCAAGTTAACTGTTGTTTCAAAGACAGACTTTGTGATGGGGAGCGGTTTGGGATCACTGAAAGTTCCCCGCAGAACAGGACTATCTTTCATTTTAAGAATTTAAGATAATTCAAAGATGGCAAATAGGTAATAGTCTAAGTGGGGATGTTGAAATTTTTAAAGGATGTACCAGAGGATTAGAAAGATGTCACGAGAAAAGGAAGAAAATGAGGAACTGGTGAAGATTTACAATCAGTGGCAAAGTATAAGGTAAATGAAAGGGAAAGAGGGGCAGGAACCACAGGGGAAAAGGAAAAGCTAGTAGGAAAGACAAAATAAAAAGAGTAAAACGTTACTTCTGAAGTCTCTTCCTCATTCCTAAACTGAGATAAAAATGAGCCCTATAGTCAAAAGAAACACAGCAGATACAAATCAATCAAAATGACATGTATATGTATCATAATAATAAAAATAATAGAGTATATTTATAAAGTGCTTTAAAAGTTTGCAGAGTGCTTTACATACATTATTTCATTAAATGTGTAACAGGATTAGAACAGTATGTGAAAATTCAAAAGAAGAAACTTACCTTCCAAAGTCACAAAGTTTTAGGACAGCTGTATCAGGGTCAAGCAAGAGGTTCTGTGGTTTAATATCCCGATGACAGATTCCAAAGGAATGGATATAGGCTAAACTTCGAAATAGTTGATACATGTACAACTGAAAAATAAACAATAATAAGTGTTACATTCCTTATATCAAATGCAAGATTATCCTTAATCAGTAAACAATGAAACAAGAAAAATAACTTTAAGGGAAAATTAGATCCCGAACCTTTTCCTTAAGGTTTTCTCTCTTTTTTCCAACTAAGTAATTAAATGCATAAATATTTCTCTAGTTTCTACCACAACATGAATTTCCCTTGGTAAACACCCCTTGCAGGTTACTGTGAACCAAAGCTCCCAGGATTTTCTGGATTAGGGCAGGATGTGAGAGACCTAAGTCTATTAATGATTTGTTGCAACATTGATGAATCAGGACTACATTACTGTCATCCTTGATAAGTCTCAGAGATAACAGGGTTTTAAACCACCACATACACCATGGGTGACTAACACCACAGAGACGCCCAAGACTGTAGATATTACCTTGTGGGCTTTTCCCATTTTATCCCAAAGGGTGACACTTAAATACTTGACTGAGGGACAAAGAAAAGAATCCACATGAAGAGATACTGAACCTCTCTGGTGGTGTCTCTCAAGGGCAGAGTCTATATCTTTTGCTTGCTTCTCTCTGACTTATTGGCCGCCTACACACATGTCCTTTGGAAAACAATCATCACTGAGGTGACTAGCCAGGCAACATCCTTAAATAGACTCATGTGGGATGTAAGAGTGACATTTGTGGCAGCCCCTTTACAAGTTGCTGATAGGACAGTGACTCAGATGAAGTAAATCTTGACATGAAGGACCTTGTAGTTTTAATTCCTTCAAAGAGGTATGATGAAGCAAAGATAAATCACTGTCTGGATATCATTATAGTTTATTTAGCAATTTGGTATCAAACTTAACTCCAAAGTATGATGGTTATAAAAAAGATTTTTAGAACATTATTTAATGAGGGTAAAAGGTTGAGGAAGTTTAATTTTCAACTCAAATGAGTATGCTACAAAGGAAAGAATTATGGTAACACTGACTACATCATTTCTTTGAACTTCTGGAAGGCATCAAGGGTGCACTGCTGTACCAATGTCATCAAGGTCTTTATAACTTTGGTAACATTTAATAAACAAAAGGAATTATTATCTAAATCTTAAGGTGTATTCAAAGAGTGTCTTTCATTCATTGCCATTAAAAAAGGATCCTCTAAATAAGAAACTTGAGCTGATGTGTATGTTTGTTAAAATGATTCATTTGACAGTTCTGTCACACCAATGTCTTAAGAGCAGTGAAAATCATTAATGACAGAATACTAAAGGGTTTTTATCTTGTCTCAAACTTTCTTTGCAATGTTAAAACAGGCCAGTATCAAGAAACCATTTACTTCATATAAATTCTTATCTAATAGACCTATTCTATACCCTAGATTTCCTTTCTCTTCACCTTTTGAAGAAGAAGAAAGAAGAATGAAGTACTCAGCTTTAATTTAAATTTAATTTTTTCTATTCAAGTTCTGAAAAAAAATTTTGAAATAAGGTAAGAAGCTTTTTACCCTGGCGCCTGGCTTTTCATTCACATATTCATTCATTCATTTTTCACTCACTCCACAAGCGTGTATTAAACACTTACATTGTGACAGGCACCATGTTTGGCAGTAGGGAAAAGAGACAAAAATGAAAAAAAAAAAAGCCCCTCTTTTTATGAAACTTGTATTTTGTTGGGGAAAGTAGTATGAATGCAGATGAGTAAATATAAAATACGTGCAAAATAAACGACAAATAAATTCTGAAGATAAGGAGGAAGAGCACTACCAACTGAAGGGTTTATATCAGAACTTATATAGGATCTGGCATTTGAGCCCTGAAAAAAGTCACAAGGTTATTATTCTTCGAGTACAAGCTACAAGTAAAACCATGTTATAAAGTCTTCTTCATACTGTAAGTAAATCTACATGAACAATGTCCAAATAGGCCTAGCTTCTCTTTAAATTCTACTCCAGTACATAAGATATAATAATGAAGTAATTAGACTCCAGGATAGTCCCTATTTAGAAAAACTTGCCTATGAAGCAAAAAGAACTTTATATGACAAAAATGATATGGGTTCATGATTTCTAAAAGTATGCAAGTTTGTGTGGCTTTTGGCCAAAAGCTAGGACAGAGTTCCAATGATGTGAATGCTTTCATTAGAACCTTTGGATACCAGAGAAAATTAGTAACACTGAATGAGCTAAATTCTAAACATAAAATTCTGCTTACTCAATTTTATTTAAGCTCTAATTATTCCAAATCATTACCTGAGAGTGGGAGAAGAAATTATCAATGTTTATTGAATTGATTTGTGGGGAGGAGAATCTCAGACCTGTCATTTCATCTTCAGTGAAATTCACTGATACCCTAGTAGCTCAGAGAGTTGCCTGGGGCACTGAAGGATAAGTGACTTGCCTAAGGTCATCCTATTAATATGTGTTGGACTCAGGACTTGAGTCTATAAACATTATATAAACATTAATAAACATTAACAATTTTAAGTATATGCTAAAAATTAAAATCCTGGGTCATAGCCACAAAGTAAAAATTTTAACTGAGACAATGATTTATCTTTCAGTTTTATGTAAGTTTCAGAATACAGGGGAAAAAAACGGACAAAAATTCTACTATTCCTACTGGAGTTGCCTGCGTATACCTTCCCTTCATTTTATTTCTCTATTACATTTAATCAGTTTTTCTTTTCTAAAAAGATGAGGCTAGAAAAACTATAGAAGTGTTTTTCTTGCTTTTCCAAATTACCATAGTCTAAAATCAGAGGTTCCCTGATAAAACAGATTCTTATTAATGTGAATCTCGATATTATAGTTTTAAAGAGACTTATAAACATCCTCAAAGAGTAAGCTGTCAAAGAAAGAATAGTCAGTTTAAAGTCAGCTCTTACACATTTATACTGAATAAATAATGATGAATGAGTCTATGTCCTTTGCACCATAGATAGGCAACATGACATAATGTGAAAGGACAGCTATACGTCCATACGCAAGTTGAGAAAGGGCATAGCATCGGAGAGAAAATGCTGGATTTGGAGTCAGGAAAACCAGGGGTCAAATTCAGCCTCGCATTCTTACTATAAGTCATTATCCTAAAGATTTATCCTAAGTCATTTCATCTTTCTGAGTGTTAGTTTCTTCATTTCTAAAAAATTTGGATAACCAGAGGGCCTATTTCATACCATGTTGTTGTGAGGACCAAATGAGATAATGTATATAAAGTTCTTTGTAAAATTTAAAACACTGTGTAAATGTGAGCTATTACTACCGCTATTATTATTATAACTATTCTCCCTGGCCTCTACTTTTCTCATCTGCAAAATGAGGATAATAAAAATTGGACAATTTACCTCAAGTGTTGTTGTGAGAAAAGCACGCTGAAAACATATGCTAGAGAAATGTGAATAACTGTGACATTTGTGAATAATAAAATGTAAGTAAATGTGTGATTGTCAGAAATAATATTCCAAGAATTAAATGACCTATTCATAAAGTCCCTGTATATTTTTAAACAGGCTGCAGGTACAATTCCATCTGTAAGTGGCATTTTTAAGAGCAAATTTAATGTAGTTTTTAAGGACAGGTAAGCAGCATTGCAATATTTTGATTTTCAATCCTCTGACAAATGGAGAAGCTGCCAAAGATGAGAAAATAAACAATGTCCTAGGACTAGAACTGAAGTGCCAGATTTGAAGATTAAATAAGTTTTTTATGTTATAATGGGCTTTAAAAATTTCTTACATACCTTAACATAGATCAAAGGGAGTGTCTGTTTGGCCCGACTATAGTGTCTGGCAACTCTGTACACTGTTTCAGGAACGTAGTCCAGCACCAGATTAAGATATACTTCATCTTTCTGAAAGATCAGAAAACCAAAATTAATAATTATTTTAAAAAATACTCAAATAAATTAAACATTACCACATCAAATTCAATTTATTCAAATTTTCAATTACTTAAAATCATTTGTTATTTGAAATTAAATTCTGCAAAATAAATACAGATTACAGCCCAACAGTCACAATTCTGCCTCAAGACTTCTGCCTGTCTTGGTATCTCCCAGCACTTAGCACAATGACTGGCAATTAATAAACGTTTACTAACTGACTGGCTGACTTTAACAACAAAAGGCAGGGACACTAAGCAGGAACACCAGGTTAGAAGTAACTAGAGTAAGAAGCAGGCTGATGGTGGTGGGAGCAGAGAGAAGGGAACAGATGGGAGAGGTGCTGGGGAGGCTTAAATGGCAAAACTTGGCTACTGAATAGAAGCAAAGAGTTGAGGATGGCTCTAGGATTATGAACCTGTGTTACTGGAAGTTTTGTGATAATACTGACAAAAACAGGAAGTGCAAAAAAGGTATAAATTTGGGAGAAGATGATGAGTCTTATTTTGAACAGGATAAGTTTATGATACCCTGTAACACAGCTTAGAACTTGAGAAAGAGACTAAGGCTGAATCTACAGATCTGATGATTATCTCAACAGAGATGATATCTGAACCATGGGAGCTGATAAGGTCAGCAAAAGAAAGTATTAAGATAAAAAAGAAGTGGGTCCAGGACATTATCTTAGAGAACATCCATACTGAGGAAATCAGACACAGACGATGATCCAGCAGAGGCTGAGAAAGAAGAGAAATCTAAAAAACCCCTCTGATGCAGAGTAAACAGAAACAGGAATATAATTTATATAATGACACAAATAAGAAAAATAAAAGATGAAAACTTCAAAATTATAATGACCACACCTATCCTCAGAGAAGAGTTATAAAAAAAGTAGATCCCTTTCTCATCATTGAGGGGTGGAAGGGGACTATGAATATGGAATTACTGCATATACCATCAGACTCAATGGGTGTATTAGCTGGAATTGCTTATCTGTTTACTTTTCCATTTTATTGACTTTGTTCCAAGAAAAGAATTTGCTGAGGAGGGAAAAGGAAAAAGATACATTAAAAAAATGAATAATGATGTAAAAAAACAAACAAAAGGAATCTACAGAAAAGGCAAATAAGGCATAAAGGCACACATCTAAGTAATACAAAGGACCAGCATCATCCTTTCAGGATTCCACCAGAAACCAGTCAAATCCAGAACAAATAGAAGCTAGACACTGATGAATAAGAACTATTCAAAATGGTTTTTTAAAAGCTATGATGAACAAAAGACAAAGGAAGGTAGGACCCCATTGTTCGGATGGGATGGTGACAATGGAACATGGAAAGGCTAAACTACTCAACTCTTCATTTTGATACTTTTTTCTTCATAGGAAAATGATCTTTGAACCAAAAAGGACAGAAAATGTTAAGCAGAAAACGGAACCCCAAATAAAGGAAGCAGTAATCAGACAACATGTAGCTTTCACTCAAGAATGTCAAGCCATGGGGGCAGCTACGTGGCGCAGTGCATAGCCTTGAAGTCAGGAGGATCTGAGTCCAAATCCGGCCTCAGACCAAACACTTGACACTTACTAGCTGTGTGACCTTGAGCAAGTTACTTAACCCCAACTGCCTTATTTAAAAAAAAAAAAAGCTCAAGCTATTATTAACCCAGACAAACTACAATTTTTAAGCGTGGATCTGGAGCTGCTGTCTGTGATCTTTTAAAGATACTGGAGAACAGGGGAGTGGAACTTAAGAAACAGGACTTGATGATCAATCAAAAAACATTTATTAAGTGCCTGTTATGTGCCAAGCACTGCACTATAAATTGGGGGTAAAAATAAAAAGAATGATAATCTCTAGGGGCAAATGTCACCATTTTCAAAAAAGAGAGTGAAGTTAGCAAAGCATACATCAATGAGCTTAACTTTTATTCTTGGAAAAATTCTAGAACACATTATTAAGGTGATGGCTTATGACCAGGGGGAAGCAGTGATCAATAACTTTATCAAACACAGGTTGTTCACTGCTAGTGGAGCTACTGACTAATTAAACTATTCTAGAAAACAATTATGAATTATGTAAGAAAAGTCACTAAATACTCTTTGATTTGATGATCCCAACACTACGTTTATGCCTCAAAAAAGTCAAAGGCAGAAAAAATAGCTGAACGAATTATAATACAGTATTACTGTCCCATATAGAATTACACACATGAAGTATGAAAAAATGTGTATGAACGGATACAAAATCAAGAAAAAAAGGTAAAACCCAAGAAGCAATATAACCTATGATTCTAAAAATGGAAATGAAAATTGTTGTTAAGTTTGTCCTTTGTTCTTGAAGAGGACCATGGCATTAGGAAGGTGATGATATGACTTGCAAGTGAATTGGATTTAAGTGTGGAGGGCTGTGCAAAGTCATCAGCCTCACTTTCTCCTCCAGAGCCAAATCAGGATGACTGGAGATTAATGAAAATAATGAAAAGAAAAAGCAATCAAGTCAAATACAATGAAAAGTGTTAGCTTCAAATTACTAGGATTAAAATGCAATCCTTCCCTTTCTTTTAAACAATAATTACAAAAATGACAGTGATGTCAGTTACATTCTGCTTAACTCAGAAGTTTTTGGAGAAGAGACTGGTTACAGTCAAAACAAAAAAAAAATACGCTTTCAATAAAAAAGTCCTGTATATTAATGCTAGTACCTTTCCTATGAGATTATCTCTATTTTATCATATATACAGAACATATATATAATATCTGTGCATGCATACATATATGTGTGTGTGTATCTTTTATATACATAGTTGTCTGCATGTTATGTCTCTCATTAGAATGTGCACTCGTTGAGGGCTGGGACTATCTTGTGCCTGTCTTCTCAGTACCTAGCATAGTACGCAGCACATAGTAAACACTAATTAAATGTTGACTGACTACATATTTTATATGTGTGTATGTATGTATTGATGCGTGTACACACACACACACACATACACACGATTACCTGATATTCTTTTTTGACAAGATAACTAGATCTGTTGACCAGAAATATGTTAAAGATAATGTATACTTTGATTTCAAAAATATATTTGTGGATATGAGCAAGATGATAGTATAGTCAAGTAGACTTGGAACACAATGAATGACCAAACCCAATGTACATGCATTAATAGCTGTTAAATTGAAGGGAGGTCAATATATAGAACAGAAATCCATAGGAATCTGACCTTTTTGTTATTGTTCAGTCCTTTAAGTCATGTCTGACTCTTCATGACTCTATTTGGGATTTACTTGGCAAAGATACTGGAGTGGTTTGCCATTTCCTTCTCCAGCTCATTTAACAGATAAGGAAACTGAGGCAAACAAGGTTAAGTGACTTATTCAGGGTCATATAGCTAGTGTCTGGTTTTGTTTTGTTTCTGAGGAAGAGATTCTTTATTTCTCTTTTCAATTAATTTATTTTGATATATCAACAATCACTTCCATAAGCTTTTGAGTTTCAAATTTTTCTCCCCCTCCCTCCCTATCTTCCTCCTCAAGACAGCGCACAATCTGATATAGGCTCATACAGCTAATGTCTGAAGCCAGATCTGAACTCATGAAGATGAGCCTTCCTGACTCCAGGTCTAGCATACTATCCACTGAGCCACCTAACCCACTACCTTAAAGCAAGATGATTAGCAAAGAAGGGACAGGAACACTTCCTGGGATAGGTGATATAATATTAACAGATGACAGTGAAAAAGCAGAACTGAATTCCTGCTTTATTTCCATTTTTTCTGCAAAAGTAAAATTCTTTTAGCCTGGAAACTAAAGAGCAAGGCCAAAAAGGAGATAGTAAGTAAGCCAATTCACATAAGTTCAGCAATGTAGAAGCAAATATATTTCATTTGGGTTACTAAAAAAACAAAACAAAACAAAACATAGAAGCAGAATAGGGCATTACAAAGAATAATGTATACGGGAATCAAAAAACCTGAGTTGGACTCCCTGACCTTCCATTAGTTCTATCACCTTACATAAGTCATTCTTTTTATTTAATTGTAAATTCCCCCCTTTTTGAAAAAAAAGAAAGAGAAAGAAAGCAAGAAAGGAAGGAAGGAAGGAAGGCAGGAAGGCAGGAAGGAAGGAAGGGAAGGAAGGAAGGAAAGAAGGAAGGACTACACTAGATGATCTCTAAGGTCCCTTCTAGTTCCAAAATTCTGTAATACTGTGATATGATCCTGAGATCATCATTGTAAATCTCTGAGAGATTATGGAAAAAGATAAAAATGCTAGCAGGCAAGCAAATACTATATCAATCATCAAAAAGGAAAAAATGGTATAGAATAAAAAATACAGACCAATAAATTTTATGTAGATCACTGGAAAATTTTTTTTCCCGAATAATGTTAAATAGATGATTTGTGAGCAATAAGAAAACAAAGTGATCACTAGGAATCTTAACGACTCTATTAAAAATAAGCCATGCCAAATTAATCTAATTTCCTTTTTTTGATGGTGCAAATAGACCTTATTCTTCTGTTGAATCAGTTACTGTAATATCTATGTGGACAAAGCAGAAAAAACAAAGACTGTTCAGCTCATTAAGTGGACTTGTAGGTGAGTTTGATTGAATCTATGTAAATTTGGAGGATTTACACTGGAATGCTACAGAATTCTGTCTTTGGCACTATAAAGCATGCTTTTTGATAACTTCGGTCAAGACAAAAGAGGTACATTTATCAGACTGACAAATATCATAAAGAAGAGATAGTTAAAATGATTTATTACAGAATCAGGATACAAATAATTCAATCTATAATGCAGGATGAATGGCAATACCTAAAGTCCTAATGTTATATAGCAAAAGAGCAGGTGGCAAGGCCCATGGGACTGAAGTTATATTAGTACATCTAATGACAGTACACATAGCTGAAGTAATCTTCATAATGCCTAAGGGTAATGCTACTCAAAAATTTTCAGAGGCTCCCTACTGCCTCTAGGATTAAATACAAAGCCCATAACATGATACTTAAAATATTCCACAACCTAGCTTCTACCTATCTTTAAGTTTTACTTCCTGCAATTAATTTTCAAACATTCTATGCTTCATACAAACAGAATTGTTCCCTGGTTGTGTGCTCTATCTTTTACTTCCCAATATTTATGATACACCATTAGTTCACTACAGAAATGTGACACTTTCTACATCTCTACCTGGTGAAATTAATCCCAAATATACATACCTACCCATCTCTGCCTGTTTCACCACCTTCAAGTCCCATAGGCATCTTGAATTCAACATAACTAAAAGAATACTGATCTTACTCCATAAATCCATCACTCCTCACTTCCCAGTTTCTATCATCGGTACCATCATTCTTGCAGGCACCTAGATTCACAAGTAGACTCACCCTCAACTCTTCCCTCTCACTCAGAATGCACACACATGTTCAGTAGTCAAGTCTCATCAATCCCACCTCCTCACATTATCTTTTTTATCTGTCCTACTTACCTGGACTACTGTGCTTGCCAAACTGGTCCTACTACATCTAGTTTCTCCCTACTACACACAGTCACCATACTGATATACCTAAAAAGTACCTATCTGACTCACTTCCCTGATCAAGAATAGTTCCTTCTTTAAAGAATAGTTTCTTCTCATCTCTAAAAACAAACAAACAAACAAAAAACATTTAAAGTCTTTCATATTCTGGCTCCAACTTATTTTTCCAGCCTCATTACAAATTACTTCCCTTGCTCCAGACAAATTGGCCTACTTGCAATTTCTGATGTAAGAAATTTTATCTCCAACTTCCTGCCTTCAATAGGCTGTACCTCTATGCCTAGAATCTTCTCCTTCCTAAGCTTTTGCCTACTAGAATCCATAGTTCTCTTTAAGACTTAAGAGTCACCTCCTTCCAGAGGCTGTCTTGGGTAACCTGGTTGTTAGTGTCATTCATCCTTCAGCACCAAAAAAACCCTTTTAATATAAGTCATATTTGCTAATCTGTAAATTTGCTGTAAACCCTGGCCCCCCTCCACAGCACCCCCAGTAGAATGCAAACTCCTGAAGGGTAAGAACTGTTTCATTTTTCTATGTATGTTCCTGGGATCTAGCACAGTGCCTATTCATAGGTGCTTAATTGACTGATTTTCTTATTTCAAAGACTTATTTGGATGACATCTCCTCCATAAGCTCTACTCCCTGTCCCACAAATGATTCTGTACTTCTCCCCATTTGCATGTGCTCTTACCTTTTTAACATCATATGTATGTGTATTGGCATATCCATCACGTCCCATCTTATTAAAATAGAAACTCCCAGGATGAAGACTGTAATTTTCATTTTTTTATCTTTACTACCTACATCTTAAGTAAGTACTTAATAAAAAATATTATTGAAGTGAATACTGAGTGAATATTGTCTTCTTAATCCAACTTGTTTCATTTTGTTCATTTAATAACTATTAAGGAAGATAGTGGAATAAGCAGTAAATCACTGTAACTCTCCCATAATCTCCAAACAACCATAAAATAGCCCAAAAACAAATCCTGGAACAGCAGAACCACAAAAAAGATATGGTGAAACATCCTTTGAGCCCAAGAAACTTAGAAGATTGACAGGAAAGGTCTGACTTACTTGGGGGAAAGGGAAACACAGTCCAAGACAGGAAGCACCTCAGCAAGTCAGCAGCAAGCCCTACCTTAGCAAACCAGCTGTAGATCCTGAGTGTGGTGGAGCAGGCAAACCCCAACATTAGGACCCCACATGTGCCTCAGCATAGTCAGAGGAACGGGCCATACCAGCTCAGACAACTCCAAGGTACTTCAGTGTAGCCCCGTGCAAACAGGCAACCTCCAGAGGCCAGACCCCACGGAAATGCTGAAACACTCTACCAGACCTCAGCACATGACAGACACCACCACTAGGACCTCAGCTTAGCACTAGGTAAACTGGCCAACAGAACCAGCCACCCTCCATCCCATCTCCTCAGCACAGCACCAGACATGAGGGTCCCCGTTGGCCTCAAGGCAACATCAGTGCAGCACCAGGTAAATAGCTAGGGCCTATAGACCCTGGCACAAGAAACCTAAGACAGTGCCCCTTCCACCCTGGGAGCAGAGCTCAAACTTAAAAGAAAAGAAAAAAGACCAAAAGACATGAGTAAAAACCAACAACAACAACAACAATAACAAAGAACCTGACCATAGAAAGTTACTGGTGACAGGGAAGATCAAGACACAAATGCAGAAGAGGACAACAATGGCAAAACACCAAAGAAAAATGGGAAGTGGTCTCAAGCCCAGAAAGAACTCATGGAAGAGCTCAAAAAAGAGCTTAAAAATCAAATAAGAGAGGTAGAAGAAAAATTGGGAAAAGAAATGAGAGTGATGCAAGAGAACGATGAAAAACGAGTTAACAGCTTGGGAAAAAAAATCAATTGCTTAAAAAGTAGAATTGGACAAATGGAAAAGGAGATACAAAAATCCACTGAAGAAAACAACTCCTTAAGAAGTACAAATAGCCAAATAGAAAAGAAAATACAAAAGCTAATTGAGTAAAACAACTCCTTAAAAGAATTGGGCAGGTGGAAGCTAATGACTCTATGAAACATCAAACAATCAAACAAATTCAAAAGAATGAAAAAATAGAAGAGAATGTAAAATACTTCATGGAAAAAACAACTAACCTGGAAAAACAACTGGTCCGTGACAGACAATGTCAGAGTCAGTGGACTGCCTGAAAGGCATAATCAAAAGGAGGGCCTGGAAAGAATCTTTCAAGAAATTAAAGGAAAACTCGCTTGATATCCTGGAACCAAAGGGCAAAATAGGCTTGAAGAATCCAGTGATCACCTCAGGAAAGAGATCACAAAATAAAAACTCCAAGGAACATTATAGCCAAATTTCAGAACTATCAGGTCAAGGAAAAAGTACTGCAAGTGGCTAGAAAGAAACAATTCAAATACTGGGGAGCCAGAATCAGGATTACCCAGGACTTAGCAGCTGCATCATTAAAAGACTGGAGGTCATGAAACATGATATTCCAGAATGCAAAGGAGCTAGTACTACAACCAAGAATCACTTACCTGGCAAAATTAAGCATAACACATGACGTGAAAAAATGGTCATTCAATGAAATAGAAAGATTTCTTCAAGCTTTGATACGGAAAAGACCAGAATTAAACAAAAAAATCTGATCTCCAATATCAAGACCCAAGAAAAACCTAAACAGGTAAAAACAAAAAAGAAAACATAACGGTTTCAAGAGAGCTAAGCTGTTTATATCTTTACATGGGAAGATGATACCTGTAATTCTTAAAAATTGTACCACTAATAGTATAGGTGGTACTATATTATTGGAAGTAATATACATAAACAAAGGATAGGGATATAAGATGAATTTGAGAGAATGACATAAAAAAAATTAAGGGATGAGAAAGAGAGTACACTGGGTGCAGAAGGAAGGGAGAGGCAGAATGGGATAAGTTATTTCACATGAAGAGGCACAAAAGACCTATTCAAGTGGAGGGGAAGATGGGAGAGTGGGAGATGGGCACCACTTGAACCTTACTCTCATCAGTATTGGCTCAAAAAGGGAATAATATACACAATCAGTTGAATATAGAAATCTATCTTATTCGATAGGGAAGTAGGAGGGGAGGAGATTATGGGGGGTGGGGAAACTGACAGAAAGGAGGGCAGAATAGGGGAGGCAGTAGACAGAAGCAAAACACTGGTAAGGAAGGAAAGGGTGAATGAAGAGAGGAAAAACAGGAGGAAAAACAGGATGGAGAGAAATATACAGTTAGTAATCGTAACTTTGAATATGAATGGGATGAATTTTCCCATAAAACAGAAATGGATAGCAAAATGGATCAAAATCCAGAATCCTATAATATGCTGTTTAAAAGAAACACACTTGAAGCAGGAGAGACACACACAGACTGTAAGGGGTTGAAGCAGAATTAACAAACAAACAAACAAAAAAAACCAACAACAACAAAAAATAGGAATAGCAATCCTGATCTCAGACAAAATGAAAGTAAAAACAGATCTAATTAAAAGAAATAAGGAAGGAAATTACATCTTGCTAAAAGGTACCATAAACAATGAAGCAATGTCAATACTAAACACATATGCATCAAGCGGTATAGCAACCATATTCTTAAAGGAGAAGTAAAATGAGTTACAGGAAGAAATAAACAGAAAAACTATACTACTGAGGGACCTCAACTGTCCCCTCTTGGAACTCAATAAATCCAACCAAAAAATAAACAAGAAAGAAACTAAGAAGATAAATAGAATATTAGGAAAGTTATATATGACAGACCTTTGGAGAAAACTGAATGGGAAGAGAAAGGAATATACCTTTTTCTCAGCAGCACAGGGCAGGTACACAAAAACTGACCATGTGTTAGGGCATAAAAACCTCAAAATCCAATGCAGAAAGGCAGAAATATTAAATGTATGATAATGCAATAAAATTTACATTCATCAAAAGGCAGTAGAAAGATATATTGAAAATAATCTAATCCTAAAGAACAAGTGGATTAAACAACAAATCACAGAAACAATCAATAATTTCATTATAGAGAATGACAACAATAAGACAACACACCAAAATTTATGAGATACAATCAAAGTAGTACTCAGGGAAAAATGTCTTTCTCTAAATTCTTACATCAACAAAATAGAAAAAGAACAGATCAATGAATTGGGCATGCAACTCAAAAAACTAGAAAAAGAACAGATTATAAATCCTCAATTGAGTACCAAATTGGGTATCTGGAAAACAAAAGGTGAGATTAATAAGATTAAAAATAAAACAACAACAAAAACTGTATTGAGCTAATAAGGAGCCGGTTTTATGAAAAACAAAACAAAACAAAAAAACAAGACAGATAAACCACTGGTTAATTTGATTAAAAAAAAGAAGAAAGAAAAAAACCACATATCCAGTGTCAAAAATGAAAAGGGTGAAATCACCACCAATGACGAAGAAATTAGAGTAATCATTAAGAAATATTTTGCCCAATTATATGCCAATAAATCTGACAATCTGAGTGAAATAGATGAATATTTACAAAAATATAAATTATTCAGATTAACAGATCAGGAAATGGAATGCCTAAATAACCCTATTTCAGAAAAAGGAATTGAACAAGCCATTAAAGAATTCTCTAAAAAACAGTCTCCAGGGCCAGGTAGGTTCACAAGTGATTCTACCAAATATTTAAAGAACAATTAATTCCAATGCTATATAAACAATGTGGAAAAATAGGCAAAGGAGTTCTATCAAACTCCTTTTATGATGCAAATATGGTACTAATACCTAAACCAGGAAGAGCTAAAAAAGAGAGAGAAAATTATAGACCAATTTCTCTAACGAACATCGATGAAAAAAATTTGAACAAAATACTAGCAAGGTGATTACAGCAATATATCACAAGGATTATATACTATGACCAGGCGAGATTTATACCAGGAATGCAGGGTTGGTTCAATATTAGGAAAATTACCAGCATAATTGATCAGATCAAGAACGAAAACAACAGAAATAATGTGATTATGTCAATAGATGCTGAAAAAGTTTTTGACAAAATACAGCACCCATTTCTATTACTTGAGAACATAAGGATAAAGACAGCATTCCTTAAAATGATAAGTAGTTATCTATCTAAAACCAACAGCAAGCATTATCTGTAACGGGGAGAAGCAAGAAGCCTTCCCAGTACAATAGTGAAACAAGGATGCCCATTAACACCATTATTATTCAATATTGTCCTACAAGTGTTAGCTATAGCAGTAAGAGAAGAAAAAAAATTAAAGGAATAGCAATGAGAAAACAAATCACTCTTTGCAGATGATACTTACAGAACCCTACAGAATCACCTAAAAAGCTACTTGAAATAATTAACAACTTTAGCAAAATTACAGGATATTAAGATAAATTCACATAAATCATCAGCATTTCCTTATATGATCAACAAAGCTCAGTAGTAAAGAAGTAGAGAAATTCCATTTAAAAAAACTACAGACAATATAAAATACTTGGGAGTCTACCTGCCAAAACAAGCCCAGGGAACTATATGAACACAATTACAAAACACGTTTTACACAAATAAAGTCAAATCCAAGCAACTGGAAAAATATCAATTGCTCATGGGTAGACCAAGCCAATATAAAAAAAATGACAATTCTGCCAAAACTAAATTACTTACTCGGTGCTATACCAATCAAACAACCAAAAAGTTATTTGACAGAGCTAGAAAAAAATAACAAAATTCATCTAGAAGAACAGAAGGTCAAGGATATCAAAGGAATCAATGAAAAAAAAATTACAAAGGAAGGTGGCTGAGCAATAAAGCAGTAATCGACAAACATCTTGATAATCAAAGAATAAGACAGAGGCTGTTACATGGAACTGTAACCCTGTTAACATAGTTTTCAAAAAATATATTTTGTTAAATTTTCCCAATTAAATTAATAATTTTTAACATTCATTATTTATAATTGAGGTCCTAATTCTCTCTTCCTTCTGCCCTTTCCCCACTCTTTGAGAAAGCAAGCAAAATGATATCAATTATGTGTGAAGTCCTATTTCCATATCTTCTATGTTACAAAAGAAACCAAGAAAAATAGAGTAAAAAAAGCATACTTCAATTTAAACTTAAAGCTCATCACATCTCTCTCTAGAGGTAGAAACACCATGGGTCCTTTGTAATTATCTTGGATCATAGTCTTGATCACAGTAGCTAAATCTTTTGCATCTGATTATCAGTACAATATTGCTGTTACAATGTTCTGGTCCTGCTCACTTCACCTTGCATCAGTTCAACTAAAACTTTCCAGATTTTTCTGAAACCATCTTGCTCATCATTTTAACACAACAGTATTTCATTACAATCATGTATCACACCTTGTGCCAACACTCCAATTGTTGAGTTTTCCTCTCAAATTCCAATTCTTTACCAATACAAAAAGAGCTACTAGAACTAATTTCATACAAATAGCTCCTTTTCCACATAGTTTTATCACCCTTTGGGCATAATTCCAAATTGTTCTTCAGGATGGTTGGACCAGTTCACAACTCCACCAACAGTGTATTAGTGTCCCAATTTTTCTACATCCCCTCCGGCATTTATCATTTTTCTTTTCTTTCACATCAGTCACCTGATGAGCATGAGGGGGTATCTCAGAGTTGTTTTAATTTGCATTTCCCTAATCAATAATGATTTAGAGCATTTTTTGGTGTGAATTGATAGCTTTGATTTCTTCTTCTAAAAACTACCTGTTCATAGCCTTCGACCATTTATGAAATGGGGAATAGCTCGCTATTTTTTTATAGATTTGGTTCAGTTCCCTATTTAATCAGAGAAAATTGCTGTAAAAATCCTGCCTGCAAATCCCCCCCCTACAAACATCCCATTTCCCTTTCCTTCTAATTTTGGCTGCATTGGTTTTGTTTGTATACCTTTTTAATTTCATGTAATCAAAATGATCCGTTTTATTATCTCATTTTGTCATAAACTCTATCCCTATCCATAGATCTGACAGGTACATTTCCCCAAGCTCCCCTAATTTACTTAAGATATTGCTCCTTATATCTAAACCATGTACCATTTTGACCTTATTTTGGTATAAGGCATGAGATGTTGGTCTATGCCTAGTTTCTGCCAAACTGCTTGCCAGTTTTCCCAGTAATTTTTGTCAAATGGGAAGTTCTTGCTCTCAGAGTTTGGATATTTGGGTTTATCAAACACTAGATTACTACGGTCATTTACTACTGCATATTGCATACCTAATCTATTCCACTGATCCACCACTCTATTTCTCAGCCAGTACCAGATTGTTTTGATGACTCAAATACAGTTTGAAACCTGGTACTGTTGAGCCATCTTCCTTCACATTTTTTTTTCATTGATTTCCTTGATATTCTTGATCTTTGGTTCTTCCAGATGACTCTTTATTATTTTTTCTAGCAATATAAAATAATTCTTTGGTAGTTTGACTGGTATGGCACTGAATAAGTAAATTAACAGGTAGAACTGTCATTTTTATTAAAATGGTTTGGCCTGCCCATGAGCTATTAATATTTCTCTAATTGTTTAGATTGGTCTTTATTCATGTGAAAAGCATCTTGCAATTATGGTTATATAGTTTCTGGGTCTGTCTTGGCAGGTAGACTCTCAAGTATTTTATACTGTCTGCCATTATTTTAAATGGAATTTCTACCTCTTCCTGCTGGGTTTTGTTGGTAATATATAAAAATGCTGATGATTTATGTGGGTTTGTATTATATTCTGCAACTCAGCAAAAATTGTTAATTGTTTCAACTAGTATTTTACTAGATTCTTCAAGGTTTTCTAGGTATGGCATCATATCACCATAGTTTATTTTTAAGTAAATATTAAATATAACACGATAATAATAAAACTGCCCTGCCTATCTTTGTGTCCTTCTAGGCTTCTTTCTACTTCTCCTTTCATAATTATCTAAATGTTTCAATGATATTCTTTATTCTACCTTTTCTTTTTTCGCATCAAACTCATTACCCTCCAAATACAAGTCCTCCTTCATAATTAACAAGTATAGGAAACAAACAAACATATTGGCTATATCTGAAAACAGACGAATCTTTCTGCAACTCCACTCCATCATATCTCTGTCAAAAAGGAGAAGCATGCTTCATCATTAGGCTTCTGAAGTTATGGCGGGTCACTGAACTGATAAGAGTTGTAAAGTCTTTCAAAGTTATTTTCCTTTGTGGACATAGTGCTGATTGTTCTCCTGATTCTGCTCACTTCATAGTTCATGTAAGTCTTCCTAGGTTTCACTGAATCTATTATTTTCATAACTTCATACTGGAAAGAATAGTTTATTATATTCATATATCAATTTTTTTCAGAAATTCTCTAATTGATAGTTATCCCCTTAGTTGCTTTGCTACAACAAAAAGTGTTGCTATAAATATTTTTACACATATGGGTTCTTTTTGTCTTTCTTTGATCTCTGATATATATGCCTAGTAGTGGTATCAATGGGTCCAAGGGTATAGCACAATTTGGTGACTTTATTCCCACTCTACAGATGAGAAAATGGAAGTTCAGATACTGAGTATAGACAGCTTCCTCAGAGGGTCCTGTTGAGAATGGAAGGAGATATTAAAGATGAATACTAACACAGATGGCAAATTCTAGTGTGATTTTTTTTAAAGCCTGGGGGAAAACTTGGGCATGTTTATAGGCAGCAGGAAGGAACTAATAACAAGGACAGCTTGAAGGTAAGACAGAATTAATGGGTGACTGTAGAGACAATTTGCTAAAGATATCAAGGATATATGAAGAAGAGTTGTCATTAGCAAGACTTTCATCAAGGACTGCAGTAAAGGAGGAAACAGTGTATGTAGGAGTGATGTGAAAAGGCTGTAAAACAAGTCAAGAAGAAGAGGTAATGGGAACATTCCAACACTGGGAATTGACAAGGTATGAGTACCAATAGGACAAGGGAGCAAGGGATTTGAGAACAGAAAATCTTGGAGAAATGAACTGGTTCACTAAGAAGTTAGGACTGGGAAGGGAGTTAAGTCAAAAAATAATAATTTATAGCCTAGGAAAGTACTGATGTGTGCAAGCACTCATGGTCAACCCGAGGAAGAATGGATTTAGGACTAGTAAGACACAAAGATGGAATGACAGGTTACTATGTTCAGAAAAAGTTATTTCAGAAGGTGGCCTAGCCATGCCAGATCTTAAATTGTATAATAAAGCAGCAATCATCAAAACTACTTGGTATTGGCTAAGAAATAGAGTGGTGTATCAGTGGAATAGGTTAGGTATATAAGACACAGTAGTCAATGACTACAATAATCTACTGTTTGATAAACCCAAAGACTCCAACTTCTGGGATAAGAACTCACTATCTGATACAAAACTGCAAAACAGTAAGGCAGAAACTAGGCACAGAACAACATCTCACACTGTAAACCAACAGAAAGTCAAAATGTGTACACGATTTAGATATAAAAGCTGATATTTTAAACAAACTAGGAGAGCAAGGAATAGTTTACCTGTCAGATCTATGGAGAACAGAAGAATTTATGACCAAACAAAGATATAGAACATTGTGAAATGCAAAATGAATAATTTTGATCACATTAAATTGAAAAGTTTTTGCACAAACAAAGCCAATACAACCAAGATCAGAAGGGAAGCAGAAAACTGGGAAACATTTTTACAGCCAGTATCTCTGATAAAGGCCTCGTTTCTCAAATATATATATAACTGAGTCAAATTTATAAGTATACAAGTCATTCCCCAATTGATAAATGGTCAAAGGATATGAACAGGCAGTTCTCAGATGAAGAAATTAAAGCTATCTATAGTTATATGAAAAAATGCTCCAAATCACTATTGATTAGAGAAATGCAAATCAAAACAACTCTGAGATACCACATCACACTTATCAGATTGACTAACATGACACAACAAGACAATGATAAATGTTGGAGATGTGGGAAAATTGGAACACTAATGTCTTGTTGGTGGAGCTGTGAACTGCTCCAACCATTTTGGAGAGCAATTTGGAACTATGTCCAGAGAGCTATAAAACTGTGCATACCCTTTGACCTAGAAATACCATTTCTAGGGCTGTACCCCAAAGAGATCATAAAAATGGGAAATGGACCCACATGTAAAACAATATTTATAGCAGCTCTTTTTGTGGTGACAAAGAATTGGAAATTGAGGAGATGTCCACCAGTGAGGGAATGGCTGAACAAGTTGTGGTATATGAAATGTAATGGAATACTATTGTGCTATAAGAAACGATGAGCAGGGAGACTTCAGAAAAACCTGGAAACACTTGTATGGACTGATGCTGAGTGAAGTGAGCAGAACCAGAAGAACACTGTACATAGCAACAGCAACACTGTGTGATGACTAACTTCGGTAGAATTAGCTCTTCTCAACAATGGAAGGATCTAAGACAACTCTAAAAGACTCATGATGGAAAATGCTATCCACATCCAGAAAAAGAACTATGGAGTCTGAATGCAGATCGAAGCACACTATTTGCTCTTTTTTTGATTGTTTGTTTCTTCTTTCTTGTGGTTCCTCTCATTGGTTCTAGTTCTTCTTTACAACATGACTAATATAAAAATGTTTAATATGAATGTATATATAGAGCCTATATCAGATTGCATGCTATCTTGGGGAGGGGAGGAAAAAGGAGAAAATTTAGAACTCAAAAGCTTATGGAAGTGAATACTGAAAACTAAAAATAAATAAATTATTTTTTAAAAAAAAGGTATTTCAGAGCTCTTGATCCAAGAAGTGAAATAGTTGCTGGAGATGACGATTACTGCTATACGTAGCTTAGGTGAATTACAAGAATAAGCCATGAGGAGACTAAGAAATTATGTGAGAGACCACCATCGCATATATGTTATAGCCTCTCCCTGCCCCAGACCAAACATCAATCATTTTTTAAATACTATTCATGGCAAGGCACCATTTATGCCAAGTATGGGTATACAAATACAAAGAATGAAACAAATCCTATTTGCAAGAAACTTACATTCAAATGGGAAGGATGGGTACATACAGGATAAATATTAGGCTAATAAATATATAGGAGTTAAATAAGTTGGGGGAAGGTGCACAGTTGAGGGAATCAGCAAAGGCTTCAAATAAAAGGTGGTACTTGAGCAACTTCAAAATGGACAGCAGGGAGAGAACAACTACATTCCAAAGAATGGAGGATGACTAGTGCAAACACATGGAGATGGAAGATGGAGTGCCCTGCGTGAGAAACAGGGAGAAGGCCAGTTTGGCTGGAACACAAAAGTGCTAAAAAGAGGAATAATATATAATAAAACTAGAAAGCTGTGGTGGGACCAGGTTGTGAAGGGCTTTAAAAGCTAAAAAGGGGGTTATCTTTTATACTAAAGGTAACAAGGAACCATTAGAGGCAATCAAATAGGAGAGTGGCTTAGATATATCTGCACTTAAGGAAAACTACTTTTGCACAAATGCGGCAGATGGATTGAACAGACAAGATATTTGAGGAGGAAGACCTGACAGGAGGTGATAAGGACCTGAACTAAGGTAGTAGATATATAAGTGGAAAGAAGAACCTGGATGTAAAAGATATTGTAGAGGTGGATATAGCAAGATGTAGTCACTGTGAGTGAGGGAAACCGAACAGTCAAGAAGAGCTAAGATTAACAATTTGAGATATTGGGGTCTTTGACAGAAACAGGAAAGTTTGGAAGAGATGTAGTTTAGGTGAAAAAGAAAATAAGTTCTGTTTTAGAGAATTAACTGTGAGGAAACATAGGGAGTTTAAAGCAGTAGTAACAACTACAACTATTTGGGATCTAAACTTCTGGTGACCAACTTGGTTATCATACTCTTGGTATAGTTTCCATTATCTCTCATAGAGAAATGATGCAAAAATTTCCAAATAAAGGAAGTGTAGCAGTTACTATACAACCCAATATCCTCTAAAAAAAGTGTTAGTTGAACAGGATTTTAAATAGAAAAAATAATGCTAACACTTACATGATGATCTTTTACGATACTAATAACTGGTTAACTACTTATTCATTATAAGGACATTTTATAAACTGTGACCATAATTTAATAGAAGGTTTCAACAATAAAATCACTTGACTAATTGACCAAATTATTTCTCATCTCTTTTGATAGCTATCCTAAAAGGGTTTACCTAATAGACACTGTGACATACATATGTGTATGTCTACACTACCCATGATATCCCAAAAATCTCAGTGCAGTTTTAAGATATTAAAGACTCCAAGCATTTTCACATGCTGTCCTACATGCCTAGAACTCTCTCCCTCCTCATCTCTGCTTCCCAACTTCCCTGGCTTCCTCCAAGTCTCAGCTAAAACAGTATCTTCTTTATCTAAGAAGGCTTTCCTTATCCCTCTTGATGCTGATCCACTATCTCTCTGATGATTATCTCCAATTTATCTTGGATATATCTTAGTTGTACATTGTTGCTTGCACACTGTCTGTTCCATTAGACTGTGAGCTCTCTGAGAAGGATTGTCACTTTTCTTTGTATCCCTCGCACCTAGCATGGTGACTGGCACGTAACAGGCACTTAATAAAAGCTTGTTAATTGACTTTCTCAGAATCAGAGAGCTAAGAGAAACTTCAAGGCATCTCGTCCAATTTATATCTAAACAAGAATGCCTCTACATTTCTGACCACTTCATCACACCTTGAAAAACGCCAATAATGGTAACTCACTATTCTGACAACCTGTTCTAATTCTGAACACCCCCTTTTTGGTTAAGAAGTATTTCTATAGATCAATCCTAAAACTGCCTCTTAGCAACTTCAAACTACTGTTTTTATTTCTGTTTCGTGGGACTAAGTACAGTAAGTCTTTTCTGTATAACATCCTTTAAATACTTGAAGTACTTTATATACTTTAAATACTATCCTATCCTCCCTGAGTCCTCTTCTCTTTGTTAAACACATAGAACTCATTCAACAATCTTATATCTTGCTCTCCAGTCCATTCATAATCTAGACACCTAGAACACTCCAGCTTTTTTTAATCCTAAAATGTGGTGCTGGAAATAGGATACTCTATATGTGGTCAATGTGGTATATGTGGAATACATAGGAACCTGGCTCATTATGGTCATTATTGCTTCTAATAATGCAGAAAAACTTGGCTGCCATTCAAACTAATGACTTATCCTGAACTTGCAATCCATTAAAACCTCCAGTTCTTTTTTCAAAGCAGCCAGCTGGCAGTTCTTTTGCTCTGACCCTGGAATCACAGTTAACAGTGAAACTGGGTTTTCAGCCCACAGATCCAAACTGAAGCCTGAAGCTAAATAAGCAGGGTAAGGAGTTCAGGTCAAGGGGAGATCTGTAGTTCCCTCCTTTGAAACCAATAGAGCCTCCCAGACAGCTGACAGGGACAGGGGTCAACAGTAGGCTACTAGAGAATAGGCAAGTCTCCAGTTGTTTTGACTAAACCCAAAAAGGGCTCAGGTATTAAGACCTAGAGAGCACCAATCAGAATTAGACCTAGACCAACCAGCTTAGAGTACACTAAAAGTTTTCATGTCTGCAGCCTGGGCCACCTCCTTTAAAATCTTTGGAGAACAGAGAACTCATTACTTAGAGAAAGCAAGAATAGAACATCAGAGAATACAGATCATGACCAAACTCAATTCCCTCCAAAAGTATGCAGAATCCAGATCAAATACAAAGTCCCAATTAGAAAAATAAGAGCAGAAGAATAAGTAAACAAAAAGACAACCACTTTTAAAGAACTAAAATGGAACCAGGAACACCCAAGAAACAAAGTGAGAAGACAGTAACTCCACAACATATACAAGCAAAGAATCAAAGAAAAATATAGCTTGTCCACAAGCTGTGATTTAGACACATAACTAGAATTCCTGGAATAACATGAGTGAATTGAGATCTCTAGAAAAATTAGGAAAGAAATGGGAGCACTAGATAGTAGGAGAATTAATAGCTTAATACAAAACCTAAGACAAATAACAAACTCTCTGAAATTAGACAGGCCGAACAGAAATTAATGACTCTAAGTAACAAACAAAAAGATTAAGACAAAAATCAAAAGACTGAAAAAAAAATGGAAGAAAACATAAGTAGTTAATTAATATAAAAAACAACAGACCTTGAAAACAGGTCAAAGAAAATAAAAGATATCTAAGAATCACTGGCCTACAAAAAAGTGATACTCCCCCCCTACACACACACATCTGGGATACCACTATATTTCAAGAAGTCATTAAACTGCCCAGAATTATTAAAAGCAGAGGGCAAAAGCCAATATAAAAAAAATCCATTGGTAAGCTCATGAAACAATATCCAAATGAAAAGTATCAAAAAGGCCACAGTCAAAATCCAGTGCTTCTAGATCAAAGAGAAAATTAGCCAGAAAGAGAATTTAAATACTAAGGAGTTAAGATCACACAGTATTTGGCAGCTACCACTATAAAGAGGAGAATATAGAATACAATATTCCAAAAGGCAAAAGATAGAGTGGGTTTACAACCAAGAATAACTTTCCCAGAAAAAAAAATTAGGCATAATCGGGGGAGGGGAGGGTCTGTTGGGGGCGGGGCAGGGGGGGGGGGAGAGGGGCCATGGAGATTTCTAATGAAAGATAGGATTTTCAAGTAAACTACTGGTTTTCTTCATCTTCTTTTAAAATGTATACATTTCAGCCTTGTGCAGTCCCTTTCAAATTTGTTCAGACATTTCCCTTTTTAAGTTTCTCTACAGAGTTTCCACTCAGCTTCCAAGCAAAAGGACTATTCAAAATGTAGTGCTCATTAAGGTGAATTACTGGTTAAGTCTAGTACAATAAATGTCTTCTAAGGCAGTTGTCAGCCTCTAGGCAAAACCGCAACAAAACAAGATTAAAATGCAATTTGGACATATTTAACAAAACAAAAACAAAATACAATACAACATATATAATGTTAATTTGTGGTTTTCTAAGAGAATACCCAGCCTGCAGGGATGGTTTCTATTTGAATTTGATACCACTGTTCTAAAGCTTGTGTCAACACTTAAAAATGTCTACAGCACATCTACCTGAAATGTCCACTATGGAGTTTATTATGTGGAAATGGAGCTTAAGACAGAGACAAGGACCAAGTATAAGGATCTGGGAGTCTGCACAGACCTAGATTTTCATTGAAATGATAATTGAACTCATGGGAGCTTGATGAAATCAGCAAGGGAGCATGGTAAGAAAAAAGGATGTCCAGGACAGAACCCTGAAATGGCCCCACAGTTAGAAGGCATGATATGAATGAAGAAACAGCAAAGCCTAAGAAGAAATGATCTGACAGATAAGAGGAGAACCAATAGAGCACAGTCATATTAGGCTATCTGGGAGAAGAGAGGAGAGGTCAACAATGTCAAATGCTACAGAGATATTGGGAAGAATGAAGACTGAAGTCATCAAATTGAGGAAGAGGAGAGATGGGAGAGGGAGAGAAAGAGGGAGAAACTCCTGGACTGGTAGTGTCAAAGGAATTCTACTATGCACCTGATAACACCAAAGATTTTCTCCCCTTCCCCAGGCTGTTTGGACTTGTTCTGAATGATCTTGAAGAGGAGAGAGTAACCCAGTCAACAACGCAGTCGATATTCTTTATCATAAGAGCTGTAATATGAGAATCCCCATTGCCACTACCAGGGATATCAGCAGAGATGGCCATGTTACATGTTCCAAGTTCTCCAACTTAGAATTATGAATACATTTTGAAGAAAAAATGGTAATTCCATTCTATAACACTACTATGGTTGTCTTGTGTTATACTGTGGCCTTGTGCATGGGGCTCTAGGAATCTAAGTATACTTATAAAAATACTGCAGTATGGGACAACAGATAAATGAAAAAAGCATTAATTAAGTATTTATTATATGCTAGGCACTGTGTTTATAGATACAAGTATAAAAAAGCAAGACAATTCATAATTCCAAAGAGTTTAAATTCTAAAGGGGAAGGGATAATATATAAAAGGGAGCTGGTGATGATGGAAGTGGTAGTGATGGTAAAAAAAAAAAAAACCAAAACAATTTCCAGGCAAGAAAAGTAGAAAGATCATCTATCAAAACCCAAGGTCTTAGGGACAGAATCCACATTCCAGTAGGAGAGGGATAAGGAGAACTGTCCAGAGTACAGCTGACATGGTTTAGAAATGGGTCGGATGTGCATTCTCAATTTCAAACATCTGAGTTACAAATGAAAAGGTTCCCTAGTTAGAAGCTAACTTCATATTAGGGTTTTTGGTTTTCAAACAATTCAAGTAGAAGAATTAACAGAAAAATTAAAGCAGATTGGTGTTTCTTTACTTGTCTGCTGTATTTTCTCATATTTATTCTTTCTTGTACTTTTATTTATTTTGTTATTTATATGATCTAAGGTTATACTGATAGAAAGTTAAGAAATGGCTTCTATAACAGTAACTAGCCATTTCCTGTCAATTGAAATATAAACAATTTCAATTTCCGTGATTTTGAGGGTTGCTGCTTGCTACGTTCCAGTGCCTCTTGGCTCTTTTCTTGAAGTAAGTAATCATGATATAGGTATAATGCTTCTGGTATAGTCTACAACCCATTGTTCTTTCTCAGCTTTTACAAGTGAACCCTATTTTCCCAAGTATTTTTTACCCCTCACCCACATTAAACTCATTAAGTATTGACGTAGAAAGTGATTTAATTTGGAGGAATCTATCAAGTTCCTTAAAGATTTTTTTCACTTTCCATCATCTTGCAAAGGATTCTGATATATAAGCTACCTTGTTTTCACAGTGGGCTTTTTGCAATTGTTTATCACAAGCAATGTGATAGATGACCAAAGCCCCTATGAAAGATTTCTTATTGTTTTTGGACACACAATAAAGCCAACTCTATTAGCTCTTTTATTAGTACCTCCAGAAGAGCCTGTGAGCAGCCTTCTATTTAACTGCTACTTCGTCTTATATTTTCATTTACAGCAAGAATGTCAAGATTAACACAATTCTATTCCTTCACTTATATGTCCAATCTTTCACTACTGGACAAGGATCTCACATTTACAGTAATAATAACTAAGTTAATGATTAGAGACAACCTAAAAACAGTGTGATTTTTAGTTTTCTCTGCCCCTTATCACAGCAGAAATAAAAGGAGCTTTGCATATGACTGAAGGTCATTACATTTTTTCCCCTACAATGTATACTGTCTATTATCTAGGCTGTGACATGCAAGTGGAGGACTAACCCATAGTTGGTCCATCAATAGATATGACTTGGAGAAATACTGAAAATAGGTGATGAACTGGTCCCAAATGAAATAAGAGACCAGGTTACATTTTCTTTGGGAAATAACATAGAGCCTCTAAAGTTTCTCCCTCAAACAACCAACAATTATTTATTACATACTTACTACGTATCAGGCATGGTGCTAGGTGCTGGGGATAGAAGTAGTCAGTCAATAAACATTTAACAGTGCCAGGCACTGAGCTAAACATTGGGGATACAAATAAAAAAAGTAATCCCTGCTCTGAAGGAGCTAACAGCGTAACAGGAGAGACAACATGTAAATAACTACATACAAACAAGAGATTTACAGGAAAAACTGGAGATAATCAACAGAGGGAAAACATTAGAATTAAGAGGGTAGAGATGGGGAGGTAGAGCAGTCCAGGCATGAAGGACAGCCAATGAAAATGCTCAGACCTAGGAGATGCAGTGTCTTGTGAGAGGAATATCAAAGACACCAGTATCACTAGTACATTGGGGTGGGTAGTAAGAGAAGACTGGGGGAAGAAGAAGAGATAGGTTATGAAAGTCTTTGAAAGTCAAACCAAGGATTTTATATTTCATCCTAGAGGTAATAGAGAACCACTAGAGTTTACTGACCAGGGGGTAGGGTTGGGGGTGGGAGGCGGGGAGCAGGTGGGCAGGCCAGGTAGAGAAGACTGACATGGGCAGATTTGTGCTTTAAGGAGATCACTCTGAACACAGTAGTCAACGACTATACTAATCTACTATTTGATAAACCCAAAGATTCTGGGATAAGAACACACTATTTGACAAAAACTACTGGGAAAACTGGAAAAGAGTATGGCAGAAACTAGGCTTAGACCAAAATCTCAACCATATACCAAAATAAAATCAAAATGGGTTCATGATTTAGATATAAAGGCTGATACTATAAGCAAACTGGGAGAGCAAGGAATAGTTTACCTGTCAGATTTATGGAGAACAGAAGAATTTATGACCAAACAGGAGATAGAGAACACTATGAAAGCCAAAATGGATAATTTTGATTACATTAAATTGAAAAGTTTTTGCACAAACAAAGCTAATACAACCAAGATTAGGAGGGAAGTAGAAAAGTGGGAAAGAATTTTTACAACCAAAGTCTCTGATAAAGGCCTCATTTCTCAAATACATAGAGAACTAAGACTAATTTATAAGAATACAAGTCATTCCCCAATTGATAAATGGTCAAAGGATATGAACAGGCAGTTTTCAGATGAAGAAATTAAAGCTATCTATAGTTATATGAAAAAATGCTCTAAATCACTATTGATTAGAGAAATGCAAATCAAAACAATTCTGAGGTACCACAATCATACCTGTCAGATTGGCCAATATGACAAAACAGGTAAATGATAAATGCTGGAGCAGATGTGGGAAAATTGGAACACTAATGCCTTGTTGGTAGAGTTGAGAAATGATCCAACCATTTTGGAGAGCCATTTGGAACTATGCCCAAAGGGTTATAAAAATGTGCATACCCTTTGACCCAGCAATACCACTTCTAGGGCTGTATCCCAAAGGGATCACACAAATGGAAAGAGGATCCACATGTACAAAAATATTTATAGCAGCTCTTTTTGTGGTGGCAAAGAACTGGAAATTGAGGGGCATCAGCTGGGGAATGGCTGAACAAGTTGTGGTATATGAAATGTAATGGAATACTACTGTGCTATAAGAAATGATGAGCAGGAGGACTTCAGAAAATCCTGGGAAGACTTGTATGGATTGATGCTGAGTGAAGTGAGCAGAACCAGGAGAACGCTGTACACAGTAACAGCCATGCTGTGCGATGACTAACTTTGATAGGCTTAGTCCTTCTCAGCAATGCAAGGATCTAAGACATCTCCAAAAGTCTCATAATGGAAAATGCAATCCACATCCAAAGAAAGAACTATGGAGTTTGAATGCAGATAGAAGCACACTATTTGCTACTCTTTGCCTTCTGTTTTGTTTTGTTACAAATATAAAATCAAGATATCCTGGCAACAGATTAGGGGAAAAGATAGTGAATTCAGTTTCGGACGTGTTGAGTTTAAGATGTCTAGTGAACAAAGAACAAAATATAAAGTGATCCCTACTCACAATGAGTTTACATTCTAATGGAGGAGACCACAAGTATAAATAAAAATACATATAGCATAAAAATAGTTAACACACACATACACAATGTCATTAAATATAAGGTTCTATGGGAGGGAGGGCAGCAGTTCGGGTGAATCAAGAAAGATTTCATGCAGAAGATGGTATCCGAACTGCATCTTAAAGGAAGAAAGGATTCCCTGAGGTAAGGAGAATGCATTCCAGGCATGGGAGATAGCCACTGCAAAGGCATGGAGAGAGGAGATAAAGAATCATGAATGAGGACAAGAAAGGAGGTCCATCTGGCAGAAGACAGCCAATGGATAATCTGAGTGCTCCACTGGTATTCATCCATGTCATAAGATCCTCAATACGAAAGGAGGACTCAAATGTGGAGGATTTACAGAACATGAACAAGAGTTACATGGAATAGAAAGACACTATTTGACAAAAACTGCTGGGAAAACTGGTAAAAATGCAACTTATAAGTATTCACTATAATAAGACCATAAATACATCAAAATATCAAACACTAAAACTACACTGAATATAATTTAATCCTTTTCGATGATTCAAGAAACTTCAAGATGTTACACTGAATCACCCCCTAACCACTGTACTGTGTATATGACCAAGTTCAGAAAGACTGATTATTTTTACATATGCCTACGTATGATCATTTGCCATGACCCTTACCTTTACACAAGTAATTTTAAAAATCATCCAATGCACATAACCTTCTAAATATCCTTTTTGAAGAACTACAAAGCCTATAACCTTCCTGGGTTCAAATTCATTTAAATTCAAACATTCATTAAACATCCATTAATGCAATGCACTTTGCTACACACTGGTGATTCAAAGATAACAATGAAATATTCCACGCCCTCAGGGAGTCTATATTCTATTGGAATTCATAAAAAATGGTTCATATTACATTTAAGCACCCAGAATTCCTAGCAATCTCTTCTATTTCTACAATGAACAGGATTTTAAAAAATAAAATTCTTCCAAAATGAAGGCAATAAGAATATATAGTTTTAAGGGGATGGGACAATTTTTTTTACATTGAAGGTCTATGATGAAGTATTTATACACACACGTATGTATACATACATATATATAGATATATAGATATATACATACACACACACATACACATACACATATACACACATATATAAATTTGCTTTCTGGAACATTTTCCATATTTTTAGCAGAAAGAGAGAAAAAGGAAAGGAGAAAGACAAATAATAAGAAGAAAAAGAAAAGGAGGAAGAGAGACAGAAATAGCAAGACATAAAGGAATAAAATGATAACAGACATAAGGAATGATAAAAAGGTAAGATCTAAGATTATTAATCAAACTTAAATCATGGTAGTAGATGAAGTATAGTAAAATACTCTCCTCTTGCTCTGAATTTGTCATGAACACAAGTATCACAATTCATATTACTTTATAGGTACTCAGAAAAGCCAATTAATCTCTAGTCAGAAAAAGATGGCCACCTGTCTTTTTCTAATCAGTATTCACTAAAAATCTTCTCTGCATTAATTTAACTAAGTATGCATTGCTCCAGTGCAACAAATATCAACAATTACAACTCAAGACTAAGGCTGTAATTATGCCACCTCTCAGGTCTTTGGCCTTTGTCCTCTGACTACCTTGGCTTTCATCCCTTCCCTCTCCAGTCATATGCTAGCAACTAGGTTATTTATAGTCCTCAGGCTTGGGAAAACAGCCAAAAAGGGTTTTTAAAGTGGTAAAGGTAGTTTGAGGCACCACAAAGAAGTAGTAAAATAAATAAATAAAAGTGCTACCCATTTAACTGGTAGGTGAATAGTGAAGACAAGTATGTCAAGTGGAGCACTCTTAACTGCATTTGGATTTGAACAGGGCTGAAAATTGGTGATCAAGTCTATAATTCTGTCAAAGTCTTGCATGTCTCTCTGTGTGGCTTTAATTTTACCAAAATGTTAAATTAAAATATAATATAGGAAGGATAAGGTCTCTTATCCAAGTTGCTCTAGCTGCTTTAAAAATACCTAACTGCTGCTTGTCAGTAAACACTGATCCCTCCCTCTGACCCAATATGGAGGATGTTCCAAAACCAGCGCAAGTTTAAAACTACACTGAGACTTTAATAATACCCTCTATATCATAAAGTATCCGCTCAGCCAAGTCTGGCCCCTTCTTCCCCTCCCAACTTCAGAAAAACAATTCCTTTGACAGCACAGGGCACTATATTAAAAGACGTTCATGAAATTCCATAGAATTTTAGATACTGTCTCATTCCAGACCTCACAAAGTACCTGTCATCAGTAAGAGAGAAACATGAATATGATCAGTCAAACCTGCCTCATCTGTATCACCTACACAGCAGGGTTACCTAAGTGAAGCAGAAACAGCTCTGAACTTGGAAAAGGTCTGGTTTGAATTTTAACTCTGGAGTTACCTGTGCAGCTTTGTATGAAATATTTAACTGCTCTGGGTCTCATTTTCTTCATAAGTAAAACGGGATTGTTAGACCAAATGATATCTAATGTCTCTTCTGGATCTCAACTCTGTTATGCCAAGTAAGTTTGATTCTCTGCCATTACACAAGTTAGAAATCAGTAAGCGCCCTCGAGGAAGAGAGGAGGTTGTGGAGAGGATTTTTTGAGTAGTCTAGGGGATTTCTCATCAAATATAGTTTGCTTTTTCTTTTCAGTAGCTTTCAAAACCTTTCCCCAAAGGTTGAGTTGGGGAAAGTTGTTTCTGTAGAGGCTCAGTAATGCAGGGGGAATAAAAATTAAGGGATACATTCAAGTAAAAGAACAACTTATTAGTCTTCTTCCTTAGAGAAATACAAAATATTGGCCCTTCTGGGCTTAATTCAATAAATATTAAAATATTTTTTACTTCTAAAACATTACAAGTTTCTGAAAAGGAATGGGAGTGAAAGTGTAGGAAAGAGAAAGAAGGTGGTAAAATTTGAAAAGGGAGGGTGAAACAAGAGTGAAAAGGGGAGATAGCATATAAGGAAAAGGAGGAAAATATAGGAAAATGGGGAACAGGAGGTTCTGAGGCAAACGTTAGAAGGTAACTCTATCTGTTCACTTTCCAAGTCAGCTATAATCTGCATTTATCACTATCTTTTAAAACATGAATTGCCTCATGAAGTACCATTAACAGTTCTACAACTTCTTAGATAAATGTGATGGCCAAGTCAGCTTTTCAGGGAAGAAATTATTTTCTAAATTGCAAAAGTAGTACTAAACTTGAGTGTGATCTTAACCACTGAATGAATTTCAGAGCTGGATCTGATCAGAGGTTCCTGGCTCTCTCATGAACTAGTCCAACCTCAAACGCCTTCTCTAGTGTCCTCTTACATTGAAGTTGGTTGGGCCTCTTCCCTTTCTACTCTTCTTTCTCACTGTAAAGTATTCAGATGAGGATTTAAGGGTACAGTAGAACCCTTTGCTCGTGACTGAATTTGTGTGTACAGTTCAAGCACTGAGCAGACAATTCTACTTTTTACTTTCCTCCCTGAGGGTCTTACAAACAATTACATCTGTTTACAAAATACCCAAAGAATGTAAAATTATATATACTGAGAGGATCACCTGAACAAATTGATGTTTCTTAGGACATTTTGTTTTTTTTTAAAAGAGGGCAGTATATAAATGCCAGAAGACAGTGGTAGTTTCACCTCCAACAGAATGATACGATTAAAGACATTAAGTGTAGTTTAAGTCAACATTTATTTTTAAAAGCTAAAGTGGCAAATGGGGCAGTTAGGTGGTGCAGTGGATACAGCACTGGGCCTCGGATCAGGAAGATCTAAATTCAAATCCAGCCTCAGATACTTGCTAGCTGAGTGACCCTGGACAAGACACTTTACCCCAATTTGCCTCAGTTACTCATATGTAAAATGAGCTGGAGAAGGAAACAGCAAACCACTCCAGAATCTCTGCCAAGAAAACCTGTCCATGGGGTCATGCAGAATGAGAAACAACTGGACAACAAAGTAGCAAATAGGCCCTGCCCTCAAGGAGTTTCTAGTTAAATGGAAGGGGGGACAGAATAGGGAGAAATATGTATAAACAAGTAATATAGAATATGATTAAATGCAAAAAAAGGTATAGAATATTATAAATTAGAGGAAGAAGAGGTTTCCAGAAAGCCTCCCTGATTCTCTCCTAGGTAGAAAGTAAAGATACCATCAGAGTTAATTCTTTTTTTTTTAATTAATTAATTTATTTTTAGTTTTCAACATTCACATTCATAAGCTTTTGAGTTTTAAATTTCCCCCCACCTCCCTACCTGCCTCCCTTTCCAAGATGGCATGCAATCTGATATAGGCTCTACATATACATTCCTATTAAACATATTTTCACTTTAGTCATGGTGTAAAGAAGAATTAGAACCAATGGGAGGAACCACAAGAAAGAAGAAATAAACAAAAAAAAAAAGAGCAAATACTATGCTTCAATCTGCATTCAGACTCCATAGCTCTTTTTCTGGATATGGATAGCATTTTCCATCATGAGTCTTTTGGAGATGTCTTAGATCCTTGCATTGCTGAGAAGGTCTAAGTCTATCAAAATTAGAAGTCACACAATGTGGCTGTTACTATGTACAGTGTTCTCCTGGTTCTATTCACTTCACTCAGCATCAGTCCATACAGGTCTTTCCAGGTTTTTCTGAAGTCCCCCTGCTTATCATTTCTTATGGCATAATAGTATTCCATTACATTCATATACCACAACTTGTTCAGCCATTCCCCAGCTGATGGGCATCCCCTCACTTTCCAATTCTTTGCCACTACAAAAAGAGCTGCTATAAATATTTTTGTACATGTGGGTCCTCTTCCCATTTGTATGATCTCTTTGGGATACAGCTCTTGAAGTGGTATTGCTGGGTCAAAGGGTATGCATATTGGGCATAGTTCCAAATTGCTCTGCAGAATGGTTGAATCAGTTCACAACACCACCAACAATGTATTAGTGTGCCAATTTTCCCACATCTTCTCCAACATTTATCATTGTTCTGTTCTGTCATGTTACCCAATCTGATAGGCGTGACGCACCAGAGTTAATTCTTAATGGAGAGAGTATTAGGAAAGCCCATTTTTGGCTAGGGGCCAGTATGAATAAAAGCAGGATCTGAACAAGGGATAGTGAGCTGTCCAGCACAGCTGGAAGAGAGTTGAAGAAAAGAAGTAGTGAGAAAGAAATCTAGAAAGGTAAAATGGACATGAGACTACAGAAAACAATAAAATGATCAATTAGCTTTGTAAACAAAAAGGCAAGCTAACTCCATGTCATATAAAGATCAGTTGAAAGAACTGGAAAAGAGAAGTTTCCATTGGCAGACATGATAGAATTCATCAAATAATGTATTTAAAAGGATTGTCAAGGGGAAGAAGAATCAGAAGGGGGGCGGGGTGGCACCAAAAAAAAGTTGGACTGGAAACTGAAGAGGCAGATTTTGGCTTGATGTAAATAAAAACTTACTAACAATGAGAATGACATAGAAGTGAAATGAGGCAGCCTAAGAAGTAGTGAGCTATTCAAGCAGAGGATGCATGACCTCTTATCAAAGACAGGGCAGAGAAGATTCTATTATATATTAGACTAGATGGACTCAAGTCCCTTTTAACTCTAAATGTCCACGACTGTAACACGTCGAGGTTCAAACATCCTTCTGATGTGCCAAGAACTGATACTGCTAGTGGTTTAACCTCAGTTGGACGTTATTATATTATACAGCCAACATCTTGCAGAGAGTCAACCAATCAATCAATAAGTAGTCATGGCTTTAAAAATGTCTGCTCAATTGCTAAGAAATCTCTGAACAAAAGGATAAGGATCTTTAATTCGGCAAGTATTTACTGTAATTTAATAAACATAAAATCTGCATGTGCAAGACGATCTGTGCTGGCCTATACTTGAGATAGTCTAAGAAATATCTGCATCTATAGCAATCTATACTTAAAACTACTTATTTCTTTGGGAACTGTTAATATGTTTGACACTACAGAAGTCTGTCTTACTAGTTTTGGCTTCATTTCAACTCTGCCCTTCTCAAACCAAATTCCCCACAAAAGCAAGAAACACTGGTTACTTTAGAAAGAATCTTATACAAACCAACCAAAAAAGACTAAGCAGCAAGAAGAGTAAGTGCCAAAGACTACTACTAGTACACACGGCACTTCAGCAAATACCTCCTGCATCTGACTCAAATCACTTTTTTCCTTTTCTCCAAAATCAAGCCAGCCTAGGCATTTCCATCCTCAGTGAGAACAAAGCGATTTTTTTTTTTGCCCATTGTGCATCATTAGATTCAACAGTGCTGAATACGAAGGGTTTTATGTAAGATTTTACTTCTCTGCACATTAATTTGATTTTGTTCCTGATTATTCAGATGGTGATTATGATAATGACAACTATAACAACTGTGTAATATATGTGACTATGGGTTGAGAAAATTTAGCACCTAACAAATACCCAGAAAGACATGATCAAACGACCAAAATCATACACTGTGGAAGCACATTATCACCCTATCCTTCAAAAATAAACAACAAATCCCTGTAGATACCCAAAATATGAAACCCAAAATATCTTCAAAAATTCAGTAAACTCAAATGTAATGAGATTATCATTATACACAAAAGTAATCACCCAGTCACAACGCTGACCTATCATACATTTTTTTTTTTTTGGTGAGGCAACTGAGGTTAAGTGACTAGCCCAAAGTTACATAACTAGTGACTGTTATGTGTCTGAGGCTGGATTTGAACTCAGGTCCTCCTGACTCCAGGGCCAGCGCTCTATCCACTGTGCCACCTAGCTGCCCCCCCCCAACCCATACATTTTTAAGAATGATTTTTTTTTTTTAACACATCTTGTCGTATCAAATAGTTACATCCAATCTTTGTGGAACGAAAAGTTCTCAAAAATATAGACCGAAGTATATAAGATATCAAAACCATGTAATAAGAGGATAAAGTACATTATCATGCTTCTTACCCTGCCTGCTAGTGCAACTCTTGAAAATATACCGTTCTTGGGCCTGGAGAAGATGTGTTTACACATTCTGATACTGTTATATCAGTTATAAAAACCAATCATTTTATCCATCTTGTGTAACAATTTGCCATATACTAAACAAACAAAAAGAGCAGAAGAGTAAGCTATCTCAGGTAGACGATTTCTGATTCAACCAAATGTATGAGCAAAAGAATTAGAACAACAATAAGAATAAAACCTTAAAGACCAGGGTAGCAACTCTAGCTTTTTAAGAGCTAAGAATCCTAAGTTTTTTAAATTAATTATAATATTTAATCAATGACAATCAACCTTCTATCCCTCCCACTACATACCCACTCCTTCCTCTAATAAGAAAACAAGAAAAACAAAACGAGAGTTACAGATACACACACCCAAGCAAAACAAATTCCCACACTGGCCATGTCCAAAAAAAATACTCTATCTACACGCTAAGTCCATCCCCTTGCTATTTGGGGGGAGGTGGCATATTTAAATCATGGTGAGTCCTCTGGAATTGTGGTTAGTCATTTTATTGATCAGAGTACTGAAGACTTTCAAAGTTGGTTATCTTTACAATACTGTTGGTACTCTATGATTGGTCCATCACATTCGCATGCCATAACTTGCTGATGGCTACCTCTTCATTTTCTAATTCTCTGCCACTGCAAAAGGACTGTTATAAAAGTTTTTGCACATATGGGTCCTTTTCCTCTTTGTCTGAGCTCTTGAAGTATAGACATAGTAGTGGTATTGCTAGGTCAAAGGTTATGCATAGATTAATAGCTTTCTGGGCATAGTTCCAAAATGACTATACCAGTTTATAGCTCTACCAAGAGTGCATTAATGTACCTGTTTTCCCACAACCTCTCCATTATTTGTCATTTTCCATTTTTATTGACTTTGCCAATCTTAGTTAGGGGTGTGAAGTGGTACATCAAGAGTTTTGCATTTCTTTAATTATTGGGGATTTAGAGCATTTTTTTTCACATGTCTATTGGTAGCTTGGATTTCTTTTTCTAAAAACTTTTTATATGCTATGAAGATGTATCAATTTGGGGATGGCTCTTAGTGTTATAAATATAAATCATCAAGTCCTTATAGATCATGAAACTTTATCAAAGAACTTTGCTGCAAAGATTCTTTCCCCCATCTACTTGCTTCTCTCCTAATTTTAGCTGCATATCTGTGCAAAAACATCTTAAAATTTTATATTATAAAAATGGTCCATTTTATCATTTGTGATTTTCTTTACTTCTTGTTTGGCCATGAATTCTTCCTCTGTCCATAGATCTGAAGGTAATTTCTTCTTTGCTACTCTGTTTATGATGTTATTCTTAACAGCTTTTGTTAAATACCTAAGTTCTAACTGCAATAGCTGGGATCTTTGGGCTTATTAAACACTAGGCTACTAAATTCATTTTTGTCTGTATATTATATACCTAATCTATTCCAATCATCATCATCACCAGTACCATTTATATAATGCTTACTATTTGCTAAGCACTGTGCTAAGTGCTTTATAAATATTATCTCATGAGCTTCAATACACAGGTAAGCACTATTATTATCCTCATTTTACAGTTAAGGAGACTCAGGTAAAGGTGAAATGACTTGTCAAAGGTCAAAGAACTAGTCTTTGAGGCTGTATATGAACTCAGGTCTTCCTGACTCCAGGTTAAGTTCTCTATCCATTGTGCCACATAGATGCCAAGATCAACCTCTTTATTTCTTAACCAGTACCAGAATGTTTTGATATTGATTTGTAGTATAGTGTGAGGTCTGGTACTGTGAGGCTCCCTTCCTTCCCATTTTTTTTTCCCATTATTTTCCATGGGATCTTTGACCTATTATACTTCCACGTGAATTGGGCCATTTTCCCCCCTACTTTTATAAAGTAATCCTTGGTAATTTGATGTTTATGGCATTGAGTAAGTTAATTAACTTAGTATTGCCATTTTTATTATATTGGCTCAGATAACTCATGAACAATTAATATTTTACCAATTAATGAGATCTCTATTTGTGTAAAAAGTGTTTTGTAGTTATAGTCATGTAATTCCTGTGTGTGTCCTGACAAGCAGACTCCCAAGTGTTTTATACTTTTGGTAGTTATTTAAAAAAAGCATTTCTCTACCTTTGGATTTTGCTGTTAATGTACAGAAAAGCTGATGATTTAGGAGAGTCTATTTTACATCCTGCAACTCTGCTGAAGTTGTTAATTCTTTCAATTAATTTTTTGGTTGACTCTCTAGGGTACTCTAAGTGGACTATGACCTTATTTACAAAAGCAGTAACTTTGTTTCCTCTTTGAAGAAAGGTTTTCAAACTACCTCACTACTTTTTAAAATAGAAGTTAAACAAGTTACTTGCACTCAGGGAATGACACCACTTTTCCGAAGCTTGGTAGGAGCAATGCATATATCAAAACTGTCAAAATATAAATTGGACATGTATATGTTGTATCCATTTAATCAAAGCTATTTTCCCCCCCGAAAGTAAATATTAACAAATACAGTGGCCAAGTGTAACAATTTGGAAAGGATGATCTTGGTTAAGAACTGTCAAAAATGGACAGATGTCTCATATGGATGTCTCAGGAAATAATTTTTGCCTCTTGCAAAATTCCTCCCCCCTCACCTCTTTGTGCTTACTTATACTTTTCTACACTACCATCCTTTCAGATGGTGAGGAACAAAGGAATACTCTGCAATAGTCTCAGTTCATATTTTTCTTTCTGCTTAAAATCCCCTCCTTTTCAATGTGACAAGATCTTACCCTTCACAAAAAATACTAATAATAGACTACTATGTGAATCAATATGGACAAAGTAATATATAATATATTCTATAATACATTAACAACAGACAATAAAAACTTCCTTTAATCCTTTAAATCAGAGAGGAAATAAAAAGAGAAAAGCGAGAAACTTAGGAGTTTGTCATATTTTCTCAATTTCTCATTTCATATCAGAGAGAGGCAGGATAGTATCACAGAAAACAAACTGGATTTGGATTTCAAAAGTCTAGGCTCAAGGGCCAGATCCACAATTGTGGATGCCTCCATTTGCTCATCAATAAAATGTAGATAATCCAGCACAGAGATGTCATAAGGATAAAAGAAAAAATAATCTAAAAGCATCATAACCTATAAAGTTTTATTAAAAAGTAAAATGGTTTTATTATGATTAGCACCACCATATTATAATATGTCTTACTCTGAGTTAATGATTCTTAAAGGACATATTTCTCTCTATTTACATTTTCTGCATGCATTACAATCATACCTACCTTCTCTCCACTGGAGTAGAAGAAATAACGCAATCGGACTATGTTACAATGATCTAGCTTTCTCATGATCTGGAGCTCTCTGTTCTGAAAAAAAGAGACATGGAAGAATATTAGAAAAGGGAAACTAACAAATCATGATGCACTGTAAAATGTTGATTCAGAAAACAGCAAGCACTACAAATAGCCTAGTCTTATGATACTTGCTGTCAACAATACAACCTTTCTAAACTATACTTGAAAATGACATGCCTTGAACAATAATGAACAAATAAAAGAAATCTGGCTATCTTTTCACTTATAAAACTAGGGATTAAAGAAAAATGTTACAGAATCAAGTTTTACAACATACTTTATTCTCCTATAAATTGAAAAATCTGAAAGAACTTCTTAGTAAAAGGGTTTTATTTTAGTTCAGAGCTTTTGGTGAATATGTTAAGATGCTGGACTTAGGAAATGAAAATTATTGATGCTACTAGGAATTGTAGTTTCCACTTTTAGTTGTCCCAAAATCATACTGTTTCACTATTAACAGGAAAAAAATCCTTGCTCCCGGTGAAAAAACACTGGCCCTTATATTGTTGTAGTTAAAAGAGCTTTGGGGGAAAAACCTAAGAAGCAGGGGCGGATTATCCTGCAGACTGCATCATGGGTCAACTTGATGGCAAGATCATCGTTCTGACTGCAGCTGCTCAGAGAATCGGTTGGGCAGCTGCCTTAGCCTTTGCCAAAGAAGGGCCCAAATCATAGCAACAGATATCAATAAATCCAAACTTCAAGAGCTAAATGAGCATCCGGGCATTCGAACTCGAGCGCTTAATGTGACAAAAAAGAAACAAACTGAGAAGTTCTCCAAGGAAATTGATGATCTTTATAACGTTGCTGGGTTCATCCATCATGGAAACATCCTGGAACGTGAGGAGAAAGACTGGGACTTTACCATGAATCTGAATGTCTGAAGCATGTTCTTGATGATTAAAGCATTTATTCCCAAAATGCTTGCCCAGAAATCTGGCACCATTATCAACATGTCTTCTGTGTCTTCCAGCCTCAAAGAAGGTGTCAACAGATGCATATACAGTACGTCCAAAACAGTGGTGATTCAACTCACAAAATCCGTGGCTGTAGATTTCATCCACCAGGGTATCAGGTGCAACTGTGTGTGTCCAGGAACTGTTGATAGACCTTCCCTGCATGTCAGAATCTAGGCTAGCCCAGACCCCAAAAAGGCAATGGATGATTTCTTAAAGAGAGAGAAGACAGGAAGAATGGCAACTGAGGAAGAAGTAGCCCTGTTGTGTGTATACTTGGCCTCTGATGAATCTGCCTACATTACTGGTAATGAAATCATCAGTGATGTAGGCTGGAGCTTGTGATTTCTGAATTGTAACAATGGAAAAGAAGCCTCTTCCTAGTTATACTGAGCTTAGACATGAATAGTAAACACCTAACAAACTTATGTAACACTTTATTATTTTAAAATGATATGCTTAAATTTCATTGCTACATGACAATGTTGAATTTAATTAGTAATTTTTTTATTCTTCATATGATCATAATCAAAGTGACAGTAAAAACTGGTTCAATTAGAAGGTATCCAATCTATTACACAAATCTCAAATGTTCCTGGTCTTTTTCTGTCTCAAAAAAAAAGAAAAACAAAAACAAAAAACCCTTAATAGTACAGCAAAAGACACACTGTGGTAACCTCATTCCTGCTACTATTTAGAATTCTGCACTGACAAGGCTGGCTACTCAGTGACAAGGATAGCATTACAGGAGCCTAAAAAATTTATATCTCTGAGGTTTCAGATAATATATACTAAGTTTACTTCTCACTTTGTGATAACAGCATAATTTCATATGCATTTACAGTGATGCCTTCATTAGAGCAGTATTCTGATGATATATATCAGAAACACTGTTACTAGATATTAAAAAAAGATAAAACTGTAAACACAAGAATGTATTCTAATACAGCAAAAAAGGAGAGAAGGGTTGCTATGAAAAATTCAATTAAACAAACATTTACATGTTTGTACAGAATACTGGCACATCTGGAAGAACACATACACAAATGCATATAAGCAATACATACATACTTGTATTACTGTGTATCTTGTGTAAGAAAAGGGATGGATTAAGGACAGAAGAGGTGGACTGCCTGGGAAGATCTGGAATAGGGCAGGGTGGAATCCATTACCTGGAAGAAGCCATGGTAAGCACATGAATCTCTGCGCCTAAAAGATTACTAAAATATACCTCAAAATGCTGAAGCTAAGCAAGTTTGGAAGAAGATAATGAACCATTTGTTCTTACATCAATTCTAATTATTCTAAAAGTTTTAAATCAGATTGAAATTCAGAGCTGCCTTATGCATAATGTTATTTTCTATTTTAGGAGGATGGAAGGGTTGCCTTTGGAAGAAAAAGTACAAAAAGGTACCTGGAGATAGTAGATAAACACTAATTTTGCCTGGAGTTATTCCTATTTATTTTCAACTAGATGAAGACAAAGAGAAGTTTGGTAGACTTTTGTCCTATGCAGTCATATGATGAATACTGTAAGTGATTTACACAATTGATGAAGATTTTCTTCCTTTTATTTTTTTATATATGACTTTGTCATACAGAATCTTCATTCACAGAGGAATCACTAATCAAACTTATAACTGTACTTTGAAATTCTGAGCTAAAAAAGGAAAGAGTCATAATTGTTCCTATGTGGTCATAAAAGCTTTTGTGGAAAGCCTAAGTATTGATGCGATATGGCAGAGGAAAAAAGGTGTTGAGTTTGGAGTCAATATACTGAGTTTTTCTCCTGCTTCAACTTTGACTTTATATCCTCAGATAACATGCTTAATACTTTTGATTGAGGGTACCTCCCTGAGACAAACACTATAAAGCTCAAATGAGAATGTTAACAAATCCTCGGCTTCCTCCACTTGAACTGATGTCTGACTATTACCTTAGTTCTTACAGAGGACTTTGATTTACTCGTTGCTTTAAACCTTCATATGCTGTTATTCTTTAGCATTGTGGTAAAGATGGCCAAGAGTGGAAGGAGCCAAAACAGCAGAGTAAAGGCAGGGATTCACCTGAGCTCTCCCAAATTCCCTTTCAAATAACATTGAAATAATGCCTCGAAATGAATCCTGGAGTGGTAGAACCAACAAAAGGAAGAGGTGAAAGAAATTTCCAGTCCTAGACAACTCAGAAGGTTGACAGGAAGGACATGTCTCACTCGGGTGAGAGTGGAGCTCAGTACAGTGCAGGCTGTGACCAAGAAAGCCAGCAGCAGGTGTTGGGAGTGACTGCATAGGTAGAGACAGTGGTTTCTGGAGCAGAGGGACAACTGGTCAGAAAGTGATTACAGGGACCTTTTGCTGGCCCCAGGGGCAGGACTCTGTTGCACTGCTCATACATGGTTTTATGTTTCAGTCCCAGAACAGAGAGGAACACTAGGAGGAGGAGAGATGCAAGTAATAGTTCCAGGGTAGAAAAAAAGAGTACTTGTAGGTTGCTCACAGACCAGACCATAGGCCAGAACAGTGACCACCCCTCTCCTTAAATCATGCCACCTTGGAAGAACTGAAAACTAACAGACACCTAGAACTAGCTTTGAAAACAGCAGAAGGAAAAATCTGAGGCCCCCTCTACCCCAGGAGCACAGCCCAATTTCAACATAAAATTAAAAGTCAATGAAACAGATAGAAAAGTAAGTAAACAACAACAAAAAAAAGAACCTTACAAGAGAAAGTTACTACAGTGACAGGAGAGATTAAAAAAACTCAGAAGAAAACAATGTTAAAAGAGCTACATCCAAAGCTTCAAAGAAAAATGTGAATTGGTCTCAGGATGAAAAAGAATTCCTACAAGAGCTCAAAAAGGATTTCAAAAATCAAATAACAGAGTTAGGGGGGAAACTGGGTAAAGAAATGAAAGTGATGGAAGAAAATCATGAAGAAAAAACCAACAACAGTCAAGAGCTTGGTAAAAGCACAAAAAATACTTAAGAAAGTAATACCTTAAAAACCAGAATAGACCAAATTATAAGAGAGGCAGAAAAATTCACTGAAGAGAAGAATTCTAAAGAGCATAAGTGGCTAATGGGAAAAAGATGTACAAAAATTCACTGAAGAGAACTGCTTAAAAAGCAGAACTGACCAAATGGAAATGGAGACTCAAAACCTCACTGGAGAAAATAATTCTTTACAAATTAGAATTGGGCAAATAGAAGCTGATATCTCCATGAGACATCAAGAAACAATAACACGCTGAGTCAATATAATAAACATTACAGCTCTATCTAAATTAATTTACTTATTTAGTATCATACTAATCAAACTACCAAAAAATTATTTTCTGGAATTAGAAAAAAATAGTAACAAAATTCATCTGGAGGAACAAAAGTTCAAGAATAGCAAGGGAATTAATGAAAAAAATGTGAAGGAAGTAACAGGACCAGATTGGTAATCATCAAAACAATCTGGTACGGCTAAGAAATAGTGGTAGATCAGTGGAACAGATTAGGTACACAATATACAGTAATAAATGACCATAGTAATCTAGTGTTTGATAAACCCAAAGATCCAAGCTTCTGGGACCAAGAGCTCAGTATCTGACAAAAATTGCTGGGAAAACTGGAAAGCAGTTTGGCAGAAATCATATATAGACCAACATCTCACACGATACAACAAGATAAATTTACAATGGGTACATGATTTACACATAAAAGATGGTACCATAAGCAAACTAGGAGAGCATGGAATAGTTTATTGTGCAATATATGGATAAGAGAAGAACTCATGATGAAACAAGAGATAATGAGCATTGCAGGATATAAAATGGATAATTTTGATTACATGAAATTTAAAAGATTTTGCACAAACAAAACCAATGCAGTTTAGATTATAAGAAAAGCATCAAACTTAGGGTGTGTGTATGTGTGTGTGGGGGGAATTTACAGCAAGTTTCTCTGATAAAGGCCTAATTTCTCAAATATATAGAGAACTTAGCAAATTTATAAAGGTACAAGTAATTCCCCAACTGATAAATGGTCAAAGAATATGAACAGACAGTTTTCAGAAGAAATCAAAACTATCTATTGTCATACGAATAAAATGCTCTAAATCACTATTGATTGCAGAAATGCAAATTAAAACAAATCTGAGGTGCACTATGTCACACCTATCAGATTGGCTAATATGAAAGAAAAGGAAAATGACAAACATTGAAGAGGATGTGAAAAAATTGGGACATGAATGCACTGCTGGTAGAGTTGTGAACTGATTCAACTATTCTGGAGAGCAATTTGGAACTATGCCCAAAGGGTTATAAAACCATGCATACCCTTTCACCCAGCAATACCACTACTAGGTCTGTATCCCAAAGAGAAACAAACAAAAACAAAATTTAAAAAAAGGAAATGGAAAAGGACCTATACGTACAAAAACCATTTATAGCACTCTTTTTGTGTTGGCAAAGGAATGGAGATTGAGGGGATACCCATCTAACTTAGAAAGCAAGAGTAACTTTTGGGGGGGGGGGGATAGGTGTTGGCAATGGGGTTAAGTGACTTGCCCAGGGTCACACAGCTAGTGTCAAGTGTCTGAGGCCAGATTTGGACTCAGGTCCTCCTGACTCCAGAGCTGGTGCACTATACACTGTACAACCTAGCTGCCCCAAGAATAATTCCTTAATTGCAAGCAGAGATTCAAAGGAAAAATACTTTCCATAAGGACTACATGAATACCTAGGAAAAATGAGGCAAAAGATAAAAAAAATGAGTAAAGAATTGGAAGGGCAAAAAACAGCTTAGAAGAGAAATAATAAGTCTTACAGAAGTAAGAGACTCCCTGAAAACTAGAATAACCAAACAAATCAATGACTCCATGAGACAAGAAATAGTACAACAAAAACAAAAATAAATTTAATGGAATAAGATGTAAGGTATATAATATGAAAAGCAACTGGCCTGACAAAGAGGTCAAGGAGAGCTACTTTAAAAATCACTAGACTCCCTTGAAACTATGATTTTTTTAAAAATAAAAGCATGGACATTCTATTACCAGAAATCATAATGAAAAATGCCCAGGATCACACAGCTAGTAAGTACCTGAGGCCAAATTTGAATTCAGGATTTCTGGACGCCAAGTTCAACAATGCAACTGCATCACCCGGCTGCCCATAGTATTTGATGTTTTCTTTGATGTACTCATCTCTCCAGCTTTAGTTCTTGAAATGGGGCTTTGTGCCAGGGCTAGTAGGCTTTGCCCCCTGCTGCTCTTCTAAGTGGGGCTAATTTATCCTGTTTGATCTTGCCCTGGGTCCCCTGGATTCTTGTGATGACCTCCAAACCCCATGGTTAAGGCTATCAAAGAGATGCAAGGTTCAGACTTATTCAGACCTTGTTGGAGAGAAAGAGCTAAGACCAACGGTAGCCTAAATTTCTGGTGGTGGAGTATAAGGATTTTACCTGTTTCCCCAGTGGGAACTCTCTATAGTCCCCACAACTTTGCCCTGTCACAATTATGCCCTAGCCTTCTTCCTTTAAAAAGGATGAATGTCGTCAATGGTCCTTCAAATTTCCTACTCTGGGGTAAATTTCCCCTATCTTCTCTCCCCTCACCAAGCAACCGGGAGAAGAAACAAATTAGGAAGAGGGAAAAAATATAGTCAAATGATGAAAATTCAGCATTCTCAATCAGGGAGGAGGAACACTTAGGTGAGATTAAAAATCATTGGTCTTTTCATGTATGTGTTCAGGTTAGATAAGCTAAATTGAAATCAATACACCAAAAACACTGTTGGGCTGCTCTGATTCAGAAAGAACACAGTGTTATTCCTAAGTATTATGTGAATAAGAATGAGTAACTTTTCTGTGATAGCATGCAGCAAAGTAACAATGCCTCATGTATAATGCAGCTTTTCTCATCATCTCTTTCAAGTCAAGCGTGTATATTTAGCACAATTCTTAGAATTCTCTCTTTTGCTTTTTCCAACTGGTATTTTTAGAAAGTACCTGATAATGTAACACAAACTCTATTTTTTAAATGTAATTAAAAAAGTTTGTGTTATATTATCAGACACTTATTATTAATAACTTAACCTTATATCACCTTCACTTTTAAACATAACCTTTCATGCCCAGAAAACTACCTCTAATAAAAACAAAGTTCATACACTATTTTACAAGATTTTAGCTCTGTTTGTACATAACAGAGGCACACATATGAGAAACATGTATTTCCAAGACAATTTTTATGTCTGGAATCTCAAGGCCTAGAAGTCCTTTCTCTTCTTGTTAAGTTCTGAGCAAATCTGCTGGATAGGTCACTCAGCTGGGTTCCCTGTTTCTGTTTTCTCCTTACATGTTAGCTCCCATTCCTGAGGGCTATTTCCACAATAGATCCTGGCCCTTGAAAATGCTCCCTACCTGTAGTCTTTTCTGCTTCCCTGTGCCCACATCTGTCTGGAGAGTACATCTCTGTTCCCTGCTTCATATCATATACCTCTACGCAAAGCACCACGGCCAATGGGTGGAGACAGAGGGGAGGAGAAATCCCTTCCGCTTTCCTGCTACCCTCAGATATAGGTGCTAGGGTTATACAGAAAGTCATTCCCCACCTGGACTCACTCCACTCCCCCCCATTTTTACACCAATTCTCACTTTCTCTATATTCATACAGCTACCGCTTTAGTTCAGGCCCTCATTATCTCTAGCCTAGACTATTACTGCAACAGCATTCTAACTGGTCTAACTCATTTCTCACCACTCCAAGCCATCCATATAGCCGCCAAAGTGACTTTCTCAAGTGAAGGTCTGACATCACTCCTCCTCATTCAGTAAAGCCCTATAGCCCCCTATTACTTCCAAAATTAAACATAAATTCCTTCTTTGTTTGCTATTTCAAGACCTTCATAACCCAACCCCTTTGTATATTCCCAGCTTTCTTAAATTTTAATCCCCTCCATGAATTCTGTCATGTAGCTGCACTGGCCTATTTGATGTTCCTCACACTTTACAAAACTCAATCTTTAGTCTCTATGTCTTTTCGCTGGCTGTGCCCCCCTGCCTGGAACGTTTTTTCCTCCTCACCTCTGTCTTTTAGTCTCCTGGTTTCTTTCAAGACTCATATCAAAGGCCTCTGCAGGAGGTTTTCCTCAGTGACCTCTGGATTAAGTACTATCTTCAGGATTATAAAGAATGGCTGAAGAAACTGGGAATATTTGTCCTGGAAATCTGAAGAGTTAAGGGGAACATAAAAACTGCTTCAAATATATGAAGGTGCAAAATAGATTATATTTATTTTCTGTTTTTCTAAGGGGCAGAAATAGGACCAGTGATTAAAGTTCATGGAGGCTCATTTACAAAAATGGAGGAGGATCATGACTTACATCTGAAGAGGAAAAGGAGAAGGAAGAAGAGGAGGAGGAGAAGGTATGAATGACAGTGGAATCATAGGTCCTTCAAATACCGAAGTACAAGGAAGATAACAATTGATGTGGTTTTGGATGGAGTGAGGAGACAAATGTCAGGACATTCTGAAGAGGGGACATAGAGCAAAAGCATGTTCACGTTTGTGACTTCATTTGGGCTCCACCTTTTTAAAAGTCAGAGGTTTTATATACAATTTCACAGCTTATTTTCTATATCTATTTGTTTTTGTGCTGCTTCCTTCCATTAACCCTGTTCCAACCTACACCAGCCAGCTTTATTAAGACTTTTCCAACTCAGATCAAACTTCTGATGAATCTCCCTTCTAACCACACACAAACCAGCAGAAACTGACCCAGACCAATCTCACCTACTTTTCTGCCCCTCACATAAGCCACTGTTCTGTTGTGACACCCAGGCAATACTCCTTTATATTTGCACATTAAATTTAAGTTTAGAAAAACAATTTTTAATAATACTGGTATTAAACCTCCCTTCATAAATAACGAAGCTGAGGCACAGCATTAACATTAACCAAGGTTTTACAATTATTAACGACTCAGAATTTCTGAGTCGTTAATAATAAACTTCTGAAGGAGGACTGGCTCAAAACAAAATGTGAAATAATGATTTCAAGTTTTAAAATCTCAATTTCTGATTGTGTTACTAAAAATATGCAGATTCTCTGTGGGAAAACAGGTAAGAAAAGACTAAAGGGGGGGAAGATACTTCAGAGAAAAACACAGTGACAACAGATCCTAGAAAAATTCAGAAACCGTGTAGATCTCGTTGTTATGTTTTAAAAGCAAGCATAGGGACATTTTGGTCTCATTTTTAATTTTCTCAATTTAAACTTCCAATTTTCATGAGAAAAACAAAACAAAATACTGTTGAGTATGTAAGCTGTTTTTACGGTAAACAAAAGGTTATTTTTTATATGCCACATGGTAAGCTATTAAGATCCAATTAATTCTTTTCCACAAAAATCTCCTTTACAAATTGTCATCATTCTCAGTAACATCATCTTTAAATGTGAAGAATGAAAACACAAGTTAACAATTTTTACCTAGCATACTTTACATGCTCAACAGATACAAAAGTAAATGATTACTTTTTTATAATCTAGTGGAAACTCCAGTTAAGGCTATGCAATATTTTAAAAAATATTTTAAATATTTAAAAAAGTGAGCTGTCTTTTATTCAGAATGACTAGGGAGATATATTGGTTATTTCAATTGCTGTAATAAATACAATTTAATGTGTGGAAAATTATAATGCATTTTGGACCTTTGCACTGCTTCAGGGTCCTCATTAACATCAACTGTCACTCATCATTTGAGGAAACGCAGCACAGTAGTCAGAAATTTGAATTTGATATCAGAGAAGACTCAGATACTCATGAGTTACGTGACCATGTTGCGTGCCCATTCAGTGGGGCTCAGTTCCCTCACCTGTAAAATGAGGGAGCTGGACTATATCTAGGCCTCTGACATCCATCCAGCTTTTGATCTATGATATGATGACATTTCAGTTATTGTGTTCAGTTCTGGGATCTACATTTTAGGAAAGATCTTGACAAGCTTAAGTTCCACCTTCTAAATCAAGGGTTCTTAAAACTATTTTGGGTCATGGATCCCTTTGGAAGTCTGGTAGAGACAATGGGACTCTTCTCAGAATTATGGCTTGTTGCCTACATTCATAAGTGAAAGCAATGCTAAGTTTCAGATGCAGGCTACTGAAAATAAAGATGTAATTTTTTTCTTATTCAAGTTAATTGGATACTTGGGCTCTATGAAATCTCAGGTTAAACTCCTGCTGTAGATGAAGCTTTTCCTGACTCCCCTTGCTGCGTTAGTAAAATCGCATTTTGTACACGTTACATACATATTTTTTTACATGAATATGTTGTTTCCCCCATTAGAACGAAAGCTCCCTGAAGGCAGAGATTATTTTGCTTTTTACTTTTTAAGCTCAGTTCCTAGCACAGTAACAAGCACCCATAAGTGCTTAATAAAATGTTAGTTGATGGATTGATTGGTCAGGGGATTCAAACCCTGCCACAGAAAAACTGAAAGAATTGGTGATGTTTAGCCTGAAGAGAAAGCTTGAAGGGTAGGACATGATGATTTCAAATACTTGAAGGATCTTCAAGGGGGACCAAAAAAAGGATTTTTTCCCCCCTGCTTGGACCCAGAGGGCATAACTAAGAGCAACTGATAAAAATTACAGGCAGATAGAATTTAATTTAATATAAGGTAAGACTTCCTAACACTTAAATCTATATAAAAGTGTAATGAGTTGTTTCATGAGGTAATGGGTTCCCTGTTTCTAAATCTTCAACTGAAGTATGGAGGATTGCTTAGTGTTGGTAATGTTATAGATGAAATGTAGTCTTCTGGAAGAGCCTGGACAAGATGACCACTTGAGGTCTCTTCCAATTCTAAGACACTATAATTCTAATTGATCAGTAAAATAAGTGAACAATAAGGAAACAATGCAAAAGTCTTATCTGAAATATTAAAGTAATGACTAGGTAGGAAGATAGAGGACCAGAAAAATGAATTAATTTTGATCTGTTTTAACATGATTGGAAGGGAGATGAGTTGGGGGTGGTCTGGACTTAGGATTTCGTTGATGTAGACAACTCCTGATGAGGAAACTCCACAGATCAACAACTCCAACAGATCTGCAACTTGTCTTACAAAAGTTGCCTGTGGCACTGAAATACCAAGCATCTTACCCAGGGTCATACAGCCAGTATGTTGTCAAGCTACTTAACTTGAACCCAGATCTCTTGGATTCAAAGACAACTGTTCTCTATCTACCATACAAGACTGACTTTCTTATTAGGAATTTATCTATATCTATTCAGTATGTATGCGTATGTGTGTGTGTTTATGTCTGTGTGTATTTATGTGTATATATATGTATATGTATATGTACATACATTTTAGTTGACGAAAATTAATTTTTAAAAACTGGTTGAAGTTAGACCTAGTCAGGCTTGTGCAATGGCAAAAAGTCCACGCACTCTAATTCTTCAATAGGGTGTCCTAAGCAACTTGAAATAGAACTTACCCATTAACAGAGCATTATTTTCACAGGCTGACATAAAATGCAGAACAAAATAAGAATACAAGAAACACTTTTCATTACAAAAGAAAAACTTGCATTTGCTTAGGTTTCCCAAAGAGAAAGGTGTTAATCAATTTCATCACTTCTAGCTCTTTGCATCAATTTTATCCTATATATACTTGCAAAAAATTCTACCAAATCAAAAATTGTTCCAGACTATTTTCACAATTGCTAATAGAAATGAGTGATGTTATTCTAAGAAACATAACTTTGCTTTCTTTTTTTTATTATTTTATGGAAATGTGTGTTCTATTCCCTAAACTTAAAATTAAATTAAAAAAATAAAAGGAACCACTGATTAATAAAACGCCAAACTTGGAAATAAAAGATTTGAAAAGTAAAAACATAAAAGTACACTGAAATGGCCTATGCTTCCAACACAAATTTGGTTATTTTGTGTATTCATAGACACACACAATCTGAGGGTAATAGAGGAAGCACGCTCAAGAAAACAAGTCCTAAAGTGTCTGGAAGTAAAGTAAACAGTTACATACAAGGTATAAGGGTTGAAGCAGAGTTTCTGTCGACAAAAAAAAAATTCATTTTTAGGGTCAAGAGGCTCCCAAAGATATGACTTTTTCCTACTCATAACACTTTATTTCTTATTGTTCTGATCTGGTAGCAGAAACATCTTTTGTTGTTATTGTTTCCCCTGTCCAGATCTGTTATTTTATACGCCTATTTAACTCCCTGGTGAGCAAATGCCCTCACAACTTAAGTCTTAGAGAGTTGCCTGGAACATGGATAGATTAAATGATTTTCCCAGAGTCACATAGCCAGTACGTGTTACCAATAACAAAAATATAAATAAACACAAAAAGGCACTGAAACAAAACTTTGGGTGTAAACGGTATATAATAAGTATAACTGAATTAGACTAAACAAATGTTTACTGAGCACTTAAATTGCTCAGAAGGATGTTCAGAACATTACAAGTTGACACAAGCTTCTTAAACGTAATATATGGAAATTCATGTTTGTTATGTCTCAAATTCATAATAAAGAAAACTCAATTTTTTAAATGCAATTTTTTTTACTACCTTGGTAAATTTAATGTAGTTAACAATTCCTTTTAATCTTTTTTGCATTTTATATATTGAAATGTTTGCATATATTGATGACTGCTAAGTGTATACTTTTAAAAAATTTGTCTATATTTTCATGGTTTTATTACTTATTTTCCCTAAATACTTTCAATGAGGCTACTGAAATCTCTCACAAGGTTGGCAATAACTTCCTAATCATCAAATCTAATGGTTTTTTTTCAGTCTCCCTCTTCTAGTCAACACCTTTATGCTGAACTCCAGACCTATGTCTCAAATTGTTTTCAGAATACCTAAAGGTGTTACTTTCCCTTTGGCATTTTAAACTCAACGTGGACAAAACTGAGCTCCTCATTCTTCTCCCCTAAACCTGTCCCTCATTTCGAAGGGTTTCATTACTTCATCATTTACTCAGTCTTCCTTCTTTAGAAGCATCTTCGGCTCTTCTCACTCCCTCAACTCTCTTAATCAATCAAATATCTAGTTCTGCCAATTCTATATCTGCATTTTTTTCTGACTTCTGTGCTCACCACTACAACCCTAGTGCACACCCTCATTCTCACCTTCTCACTCCCCCTTGAAAACTGCAGTAGCTTCCGGTCAGGATGAGGTGCTGGCTACTTTCCTCTTCCAATCTATCCTTCATATCACTGTCATAATCATATTTCTTAGGTGTAAATCTGTTCCTATCACTTCTCTGCTCAAAATTCTTTGATGAATTCCTACTGCCTCCCAAATAAAATTGACTCCCTACTGCCTCTCAAATAAAGTTCAAATTATTCTGCATGGCATTCAAAGCCCTCCTCAACCAGGTATCAACCCCACCTCCTTTTTAGTCTCTTCTCTCCTTCATATGCTGTGCGCTCCAGCCAAACCGAAAAACTCTGCATATATTCTCTGTTCTCATACTGTCTTTAGTTCAGAGTATCCTCTATGCCTGGAATTCCTACTCAGTATTTAAAATTCAAATAATTCCTCCTCCAGAAAGCTTTCTTTGATCCTTTATTTGAAAGCTTTTCTCTTCAGCCCCCCAATCTCACATACCACTTTATTTTTTTAAATTTTCTTTTATTTTTAGTTTCAGATTCTCTTGTTTTCTCTACATCCATTAAGACATCAAGAAATACAAAATCGGTTACAAATATGAAGTCATACAAAAATATTTCCACATTATCCATGGTCAGGAAGGAAGGGAGGAAGGAAGAGACCATTTTTCATCATGAATCCTTTAGAATTGTGTTAAGATCTCATGCTGATCAGTAACCAAGTCTTTCACAATTAATTATCATTACAATATTGTTGTTACTATGTAAATTGTACTCCTGGTTCTGATCATTTCACTTTGCATCAGCTCAAATAAGTCTTCCTAGGTCTTTCTGGAACCATCCCCTTCATTTCTTACAGCACAATAGTATTCCACCACATTTATATACTAAAATTTCTTCAGTCATTTTCCAATTAAGGGCATCCCCTTAGTTTCCAATTTTCTGTTACCACAAAATGTGCTGCTATACTCATTTTTGGACATTTGGTAGTTTAATATTTGGTACCAATTTATTTTCAATGACTGTGTATTATGTCATTAATCTGTATTAGAGATGACTGTGTTGGTACCTTGTCTTCAAATTGGACTCTAAGGTCTGGGCAGGGCATGTCTTACCCAAGTTTTATAATTCTGCCAAAACCTAGCAGTGTTCTGCACACAGCAGACACTTAGTGTTTGTTGTATTGTAGCTCAGTGGATATAGTGCTGGGCCTGGAGTGGAAGACCTGAGTTCAAAACTGGCCTCAGACACTGACTAGCTATGTGACTCTAGTCAAATTACTTAATTTCTCTTTAACCTAAATGACAACTTTGAAAGTCTTTGTAACTATGATCAATACAATGACCAACCACAATCCCAAAGAACTCCTGATGAACCGTGACTAACCTTGAGGTAAAGAGCTGATGGAGTCAGTAAAAATTGAAGAATATTTCCGTGTGTGTGTGTGTCTGTGTCTGTGTTTTCTTTTTAAACAGGGCTGATGTAGAAATGTTGTAACACTACACATATTTGTAATAGGTTTTGTTTTCTTGCCTTCTCAACAGTCGTAGAAGAGGGAGAATATTCAGAACTGAAAATAAAACTGAGTATCTTTTTTTAAAGGAATGCATCTTTGGGAAAAGGAGGTCAAAGTATAAGGAAATTCAGGAGATATAAAAATAAAAAGATATCAATAAAAATTTACCTTTAAAGAACCTTTAACCAACCAAAACAATAGTAGAAACCTGGCATAGTAGAAAGAGTTGCTGGATGTGGAGTAAAAAGAACCAGGTTCTACCTGGTTCTTCTCTCTCTTTGTTCTACCACTTAATTGAACTAATTTGTTCTGCCACTTGATTAGCTAACTAATTAACAAAATAATACACAGCAGTTTTGCATACACATAGTGTTTTAAGATTTGCAAAGAATTTTTTGAAATATTACCTCATCTTAGCTTCCCAACGACCCCACGGGGATAGAGGTTATTATTATCCTCTTTTTATAGATAAAGTAACTGAGGCAGCATAGAAAGTTTAATGCGCAGGCTTACAGCTAGTGTCTAAAGTCAGATCTGAATTCAAATATTCCTGACTCTAGCCCCAGAGCTATATTCACTGCACCACCTAAATGCCATTTATTAATCTTATAAACTTGAATTTAATCTCCTAACCTCTGTGTCTGCGTTTCCTCAACTATAAAATCAACCAATCAATCAACATTTATTAAACACTATATGCCAGGCACTATGGCAGACACTAGGGACACACTGAGGCAAAAGACAGTCCCTGCCCTCAAGGCACTTACAATCTAAAGAAGGAGACAACATGCAAACAACTAAATGCAAAACAAGTTATACACAGGAAAAATACATAACAATTACAAAGGAAGGCACTGGATTTAAGAAGGGTTAGGGAAGGCTTCCCACAGAAGATGAGGATTTTAGTTATGACTTAAAGGAAGCTAGGAAGCTCAGTAGTTGGAGCAGAGGAGGAAGAGCATTACAGGCATGGGGGACAGAAAGAGAAAATGCCCACAGACAAGTGATGCAATGTCTTATTAGTGAAACAGTCAACAGGCCACTGGCACCGGATAGAAGAGAATATGTTGGGGAGTAAGGTCTATAAAAACTGGAAAGGCAGGAGGGGTCTAGGTTAATGAAGTGCTTTTGAAAACAGAATTTTGTATCCCGGGCAACAGGTAGCAACTGGAGTTTACTAAGTAAAGGTGACATGACATGACATGATCAAACCTGTGCTTCAGTGGCTGAATGTAGGATAGAGTGTAGTGGGAAGAAACTTGAGACAAGTAGACCCACCAGGCTACTGCAAAAATTCAGGTTTGAAGTGATGAGGGTCTGTACCAGAGTGGTGACAGTATCAGAGGAGAGAAGGAGGCACAGTGGAGAGATGCTGCAAAGGTGAAATCAACTGACTTTGGAGAGGGTTTGGATATGGGAAGTGAGGAGATAGTGAGAGAGATAATGAGGAGTCCAGGATATCTCTTAGGCTGTGAGCCTGAGGGACTGGAAGGATTGTGGTGTTCTCTACAGTAACAGCGAAGGTAGCAGGTGGAGAATGTTTAAGGGGGAAGATAATGAGTTTTGTTTTGGACATACTAAGTTTAAGATGTCTACTGGACATCCAGTTTGAGATGTCTGAAGGGCAGTTGGAGATGTGAGACTGGGATTGGTAGATCTGAGAATCATCAGCAGATAGATAGTAATTAAATCCATGGGAGCTGATGAGATCAACAAATGAAGTAGTATAGAGAGAGAAAAGAAGACCCAGGACAGAATCCTGAAGGTATCCTATGGTTAGAAGGTAAAATCTAGATGAGGATCCCACAAAAGAGACAAAAAGGAAAAAGAATAGGTAGAAGGAAAACCAGGAGAGAGTGGCGTCCTGAAAACCTAGAGAAGAGGAGGTAGCATGGAGGAGAGAGTGATCAACAGAGTCAAAGGCTGCAGAGAGGTCAAGGAAAATGAGGATTGGGAAAAGGCCACTGGATTGGGTTTTGCAGAGAGCAGTTTCTGTGTTATGTTAAGATCAGAAGCTAGTCTATAAGGGTTTAAGATGAGAGTAAGAGGAGAGAAAGTGAAGGCACCTATTGTAGACAGTCTTTTCAAAGAATTTAACTACTAAAGGCAGAAGAGATGTAAGATGACATCAGGGAACAAGTGAAGGGTTTTTTTTTTGGGTACAAGGGAGACACAGGTATGTTTGTAGGTAGAAGAAATAAGACAGTAGACAAGAAGAGACTGAAAATAAGTGAAAGAATGGGGATATTAAAGGGGACAATCGGGACATCTTTGTATGAGATAGGATGGAATGGGATCACCTGAACAAGTACAGGGGTTAGCCCTGGTAAAGAGAAAGCCTACCTCATCATGTGAGAGAGGGGGAAAGAAGGAGAAGGCAGCAAAAGGTATCTGAGTGATAGGAAATGAGGAAGAGGGGAGAAGAGGGAGCTTACACCAAATGGCCTCAATTTTTTTCTGTAAAATATGAGGCAAGGTTTTCAGCTGAGAGAGCAATAGAAGGTAAAGCCATGGGAGATTTAAGGAGACATGAAAAAGTTTGGAAAAGCTTTGGTGGAGAGTAGGATAATGAGTTGATAAGGGAGGTATAGTAAGATTGCCTAGCACTAGTGAGGGCTCAGCTGAGGTTATGTAACATGAAAATGGGTATGTACATACAAAGTATTTACAGTATATGGGCAACACATGGGGTCAACTTCCATTGTATAAAGAAGATGCGGTTCTGAGAGGTTCAGTGATTTGCTCATAATCACACAATATATACCTGAGGAGGAATTAAAATCATGTCACTGTGCCATAATTAGTTGTATTAGAACTAATAACAGATTATATGTATATACTTACATATTATACTTAATATGTAAATGTGCTTACATAACATATTTGCATAACCCTTTACTGTTTCAAATTTCCCATTTGATTCTAACAACTCTGTAAAATAGGCAGTACATACATTATTATTCTCACTTTACAGAAGAAATTGATATTTAAAAGAAGGGTTGACTTAGGATCATGGCTTTATAGTTAATAAGAACCTGAGAAATCATCTAACCCACAATTCTTCTTTCCTTTTATTCAGTAAGTGTGCTGTAGGGACAGATACATATCCTACTGGTAAGGAAACCTGAGACTGACAGTTTAAGGGACTTAGCAAAGGTTACACAGGTAGGGGAACCAAGATTCCAAAGCAGCTTCTTTCCCCTAGACTGACGCCTCCCAAGGTCGCACAGTAATAAGTAGCTGAGTTAACAATAAAGATCTCACATCTTCTGACTCCAAGTGCTTTGCTCTCTCCACTATGCTAACAAGGTCAAATGAGGTACAGCTCATATGCAGCTATGGCAACCTGGGAAAGCTTCATGATGTGGGTAGTATTTCTCCTCATTTCCCTTGGCTGAAAGACTTTAGGACTTATCTGACTTTTCCAGCATGTGGCTGGCTGCTCTAGATATCTTCCCTCCCACCCCACCCCCATGCTTTTCAGCTCCCTTTTGTCTTGTCTTGCCTCCATTACATCCTAATCTCTTTGAGGGCAGGGACTGTTTCTTTTCTTCATTTGTATCTGAAGTGCTTAGCACAGTGCCTGACACACAGCAGACCACACCTGCACAATCTGTGGCCCGCCAAAGGATTTCAGATGGCCCTCAAAAAATGTAGAGGATGTTTTCCTCTACATTTTCCCCATCCTTTGGTGGGAAGTGGCCCACCAGCTGTAAGACACTTAAACTGACTAACATTTGAATTAAAATGTTGAAGGGAGGCAAAGTAGAGACAGACGGGAAAAATACTCTAATCAGAGGGAAGAGACAAATGAAAAACTACTGAATTTTTTAATCTAGGGAATATTAGAGCTTTTCTTTGATGGCATGCCTAAATAATTCTTCATTCTTAATCCTAACAGCAGAGGAACTGAAGGATCCTGACATTTTTTATTGTGTATCAATCAAAAATATATTTCAAAATATTTTTAATAACTGGTAATAAGGGAGGGATACTCCCTATGTAACCAGTGGGCTAAATTTCAGCTATTCAATTCAGCACCTTCCTGAGATTCAATATTAGATTAATTTTCAAAGCACCTAATGAATAAAGTAAATTTATTTGTGCATTTTCCCCCACAGAACATATATCCTTTTTGGGGGGGGGAGGGGAGAAGGTGAGGTGGGGAGAGGGTCTGCTTTGTAAAAGCAACCACTGCTACTAGTAACAGTTTCAGTTCATAGGATCACAGGCTTAAGAATGAGGAAGGAGCTCAAGATTAATCTAATGCCTTCATTTTACACAGAAGGCAACTGAGTTCTAGTGAAGTGACCAGCCAAAGGTAACAGAGACAGTAAGTGGCAGAATTGGGACGCCTAACCAGGTGTACCTCACAGTTCAGGGCTCTTTCTCTTATACTATGCTTCTTGCCTTGTAGAGCATAGGTGCTCAATTTTCTTGGTTTCTTTCTCACCTTAATCCCCCCTAAAATTTTCAATGTACAGCTAGGGCAGCCTTGCCATTTTCTAAGCAGGTGAGAGTACAGTGCACCATCAGGCGCCTTTGGAAGTCTGCCTAGTTACCACCACTATCCTTTTCCTTTTCTCCTTCTTCCTCTGCCTGAACACACAAAGTTGGGGTTCCACTCCTCTTCACACACACACAGATACTCTCTCTCTCTCTCCTTTAGATAAAAAATGCTAGAGCTGTGACCTGTGGCAAATGCAACTGTGTGACTCTGACAACCCTAGTCCAAAGCCCCAAACCTGACACCTGCAAAGAAAGAAAATCCTAAATGCAAATACCAGCCTTCAAAGCCACTTATAAATTGCCACCTCTCACCCACAAACTACCTTAAAACAATCTTTTCCGTCGGCTTAGTGAAATTAATTAAAGAAGAATTAAAACGTTATTAGATCAAGACTATGAGACCGACAAATCAATAAGCATTTAGTGCCTATTATGCGCCAGGCACTGCGCTAGGTAATGGGGGATACAGAAAAATATGAAACCCTTCCAGCCCTCAAGGATCTTACATTCTGTGGGTGAAATCACCTGTGTATTTAGAAAAGGATGCACAAAGTATACAAAATAAATAAAATGTAATGGGGTGGAGGAGCAGAGAGAGAGAAATTAGAAAAGACCTCACATAGGGGCAACACTTGAGCTAGGTTTTGAAACAATTAGGGATTCTAAGAGGTGGTGGCAAAGGCACATAGACAGGAGACAGCGTCAGAAAGGGAGATGGCTGTCATTTGTAAGGAAGAGTAAGAAGGCAAGTTTGGCTAAATCCTAGAGTTTGCAAAGGCAAGTAATATACAGTAATACTGAAAAAGCAGACTGGGACCAGGATGCAAAGACCTTGATTTTAGAGGTAATAAAGAGTGTGGTTTCAAAGAGTCACTGGAGTTTACTGAGTAGAAAAGTGACATGATAGTACATATGCTAGGGACTTAAGGCAGAAAATCTAATTAAGAATTGAGTACGTAGTTCAGGAGACTGAAGATGAGGTCCAAAACTACAGTAGTGACCCTAAGGGGACAAAGACAGTTATACCCTAATTTGGTCAATGACTACTGTCAATTTCTGACTGAGCCACTGGGTGAAACTCTGAAACATAAATGATCTGTCAAGGATAATTTCATGCAATGTTCTACAAGTATATACTTATAACACCAAAATAAAATAAAATGCTGTTTTCCCTTATTACATATATATTACAAATAAATACATGAATATCAATGCTCAAACTTGGACCATCTACACAATAAAGGATGCCAATTTCCAAAGTCTTAGTGGCCTGTCTTCCATCCTCATTACTCTCTTTCACTCTTTGATCTAGCAAAATTGGTCTTCTCCGTAATCCTCACTCACATTGCTTCACTTGCTGTCTCAGTGCCTTTCACTGGGCCATACTCACCTCTACCCCATAAAACCACTCTGCATCCTTTAAGACTCAGCTCAAGAACCTCGAGGAGACCATTCCTGATTCCCAACCACCAAGTCCACTTCTAGTATCCTCCCTTCCTCAACTTCCTTGTATTTAGCAAATATAAATTTATTTTTTTATCTACCTTGCATGAACTCAGTCTGCATAAACTCATACATGTACACATACCAGAAATAATAAATAAGCACTTCAAGGGTAGGGAGGATGTTTTACTTCTTTTTCTTCCTAGTGCTAAGAACACAGTCAGCACTTAATCATGATTATTGTTGATTCAGTTGATTGGATCTTGTCTGTCTCAGGAAGCAGAAAATAGAAGATCATTTTTTAGGATTATAGGTTGTAACTATTGGGGGGGTGTCAATGTAGGAATCTGTTTTGATTGACTGCATATTTGTTGAAGTATTTTGTTTTGAAGGGTGGAAGAGAGAAAATAAATTTTTAATTGAAAAAATAAAATTTAATTTAAAATATCATAGGGCTTAAGTAAGGATTTTTGTTGGTAAAAGGAAACTAATAAAAAAAAACTGTCAGACATGTTGGGGAAAACGGCTCTCTGTCTCATTTCTCCATCCATAGTTAATCTCACCTACAAACTAGTGTCATAATGATAAGCTTTAAAATATACTGAGTATCCAAATGACTACAAGTTAAAACTCCAAACACCACATCCAGCATTCAAAAGATTGTACAATTTGTTCCAAATCTACCTTCCCCATTTTAACCATCACTTCTCCTCTAAAGACTCCAATCAAACTAAAAACTATTATGTTCACACATCTAACCTTTTCCCAAACTCTTTGATGATTATTCAGTATTAGTTTTACAAAAGACTTTCATTTGTTATCTCATCTGATAGTTACAAAATCCTACAAGATAATACAAAAAATATTATTATTCCCCATTTTACAAATGCAGAAAAAAAAAAAGACTCATTAATGGTCTTGCCCATGATCATACAATCAATAAATAATACATGGGGATTGGAACCCAAATCTCTCCTGCCTCCAAATCCTACTACACTCATTGCACTATACTATCTATAGCCACAAATTTCTTCCAACTCCTCATTGAAAATATTTTTTCATGCACACCTTCCTTCTGATTTCCACTGCCACCATCCGGAAAGGAGATCAATTAATATATCAAACAGACATTCATTTTTGCCTACTAAGTACCTACCATGTTCTAGGAATTGCATCAAGCAATGGGGAGGCAAAAAACAGTAAGTACCCTCAAGGTACTTACAATCTAATGAAGGAGACAACATGCAAATAAATACATACAAAGAAAGCTACATACAGGATAAATAGGGGGGAAAATTAACAGAGGGAAAGCACTAAAATTAAGAAGGACTGGGGAAGGATTTCAGTCAAAGAGGGGATTTTTGGTTGGGAATTGAAGGAAGTTAGGGAGGTTATTACAGGCATGGAGTTCATCCAGAACTGAAAGATGGAGTATCTTGTTTGTGGAACAGCCAACAGGTCAGTGTCACTGGACAGAAGACTACATGTTGAGAGGTAAAATGTTAAAAAGGTTGGAAAGGTAGGAAAGGGTTACATCTTATGAGTCTTTGAATGCCAAACACAGAATTCTGCGTTTTACTCTAGAGGTGACAGGGAACTACTGGTGTTTACTGAGTAGAAGGGTAACATGGTCAAACCTGCGCTCTGGGAAGTCGCTTTAGCGGCTGAATGGAGAAGGGACTGCAATGAGGAGGGATCTGACCCATCTGCAGAGTATTACAATAGTCCATGTGTGAACTCATTAGGGCTTGTACCATAAGGGTGGTGATGTCAAAGGAGAGAAAGTGGAATCTCAGAGAAGTGTTGCAGAAGTAAAATTGACAGGCCTCTGCAAGAGACTGGATATGAGGAGTGAGATGGTAAAGAGTCCAGGATGACTCTGAGATTGTGAGGCTGAGGGACTGGACCTGTCAGAAGACCTTTATGTGAATCCCAACTCTACCACTCAGAAATGATTTACCTTTGAGCAAGGAATTTTCAATTCCTTGGAACTGTTTCCTCATCTTTAAAATGAGGAAAATGGACTAGATATCAAAAACTCCTTTAGTCTCCACATTCCATAATATTTTTTCTGCCCAAAACACACTCTCCAGAAATCCTACCTATCTAATCTCTGCCCAAATGAAAGTGCCTTTACAAAACCTGCATTTAACTACTCAATCAAAAATTATCTCCCCTAGTAGGCAGCGTTTAGTGACAATCCAAGTATTTATCTCATTTTACCTTCAAAAAGTATCTTGTAAGGGCAGACAGTAAATGGGGACTATTATTATTCCTGCTTTAAAAATAACAATAATGAGAATGATTAAACACAAAAGAAAGTCACATTACTTTAGTGACAGCAGGAAAATAGAAAAACCAGCCTAGCCCAAGACCACATTTAACAATAGAATACTGATTTGAACCAAAACCTCCTGACACCCATATCAGTATTCTTTTCATTAGAAGAAATAGCTCCTACAGGAGGGACATATACACAGCAATAACTATTACTTCTAGGGTTAGCAGTATCAAGAAACGCAATATACTGAGGTTCCAAATTAAGAGTTCAACCTCTCCCCGTCTTCTCATTCTGTATACCTTTTATCTATGTCTTTTAATACTGGTCACAAAGAGAATGAGGCAGTTTGCCACACTAGGTTAAATGAGGTAGTTGGTCACATCATGCTTCCAGAATGGGGGGAAAAAAAAGCAAGAAGAATTTTGCAAAGACTTGAATAGCATATACAATGTTTATTTTCTACCACAGTCAAGTAAGCACTATACAGGCACAAAGGACAGGTTGGTCTCTCTCCCAGAAAAGGAAGTAAAGGATTCAAAGAACACTTTTCCACTTCTCTCTCTGGTTAACAGAGAATATGCAATGTTCTTCAAAAGGTTGGGGGTAAATTGATAAATGCTCAAAGGATATGAGTAGGCCGTTTTCAGATGAAGAAATTAAAACCATCTATAGTCATATGAAAAAATGCTCTAAATCACTATTGATTAGAAAACAGAAAAATTATAAATGTTGGAAAAGATATAGGAAAATTGGAACACTAATGCACTGTTGGTGGAGTTGTGAAATGATCCAACCATTCTGGAGAGCAATTTGGAATTATGCCCAAAGGGTTATAAAAATGTGCATACCCTTTGACCCAGCAATACCACTTCTAGGGCTGTATCCCGAAGGGATCATACAAATGGGAAAAGGACCCACATGTACAAAAATATTTATAGCAGCTCTTTTTGTGGTGGCAAAGAATTGGAAATTGAGAGGGTGCCCATCAATTGGGGAATGACTGAACAAGTTGTGGTATATGAATGTAATGGAATACTATTGTGCTGTAAGAAATGATGAGCAGGAAGACTTCAGAAAAACCTGGGAAGACTTGTATGGACTGATGCTGAGTGAAGTGAGCAGAACAAGGAGAATGTTGTACATAGTAACAGCAACACTGTGTGATGACTAACTTTGATAGACTGCCCTTCTCAGCAATGCAAGGATCTAAGACATCTGCAAAAGTCTCATGATGCAAAATGGTATCCACATCCAGAGAAAGAACTATGGAGTTAGAATACAGATCGAAGCATACTATTGGCTATTTTTTTCTTCTGTTTTGTTTAGTTTGCTCTTTCTTGTGGTTTCTCCTATTGGTTCTAATTCTTCCTTATAACATGACTAATGTAAAAATATGTTTAATAAGAATGTATATGTATAGCCTATATCAGATTGCGTGCTGTCTTGGGGAGGGAGAGGAAGAAAAATTTAAAACTCAAAAGCTTATGGAAGTGATTGTTGATAAATCAAAATAAATTATTAAAAAAATAAAATAATAAAAAGGTAGGGGGTAGAAGGGGTAGGAGTGAGAAATAAGAGGATCTGGTTTCAAGGTTGTTGTGTCTTTTTTTAAGGCCCTGAAGAAGAAAAAATTAAACTAGACTTGTATCTAAAGGTTGAAAGAATGTGACACTGTTGAAAAAGTAGAACCTAAGGAACTAAGGAATAGATAGGGACTTTTCCCCATGGAGAGAGAAGATGTACCAATAGAAGAAAAACCAGTTGCTTGAACTTCAAGGAACCAGGCTATGGATCATGGAGTTAAGGCATATAGAAAGAAGAAATAAATAGTGGTAGCTGATGATTCCCTGCAAAGCGTATGGAAGTACTTAGTTGTGGATCTGAAATTATTAATACAGAAGCCTGTAAATCTTCCTGGAACATGTATCCAGAACATAATAGAGGACCTCCCAAAACTTGTCAAACTACTATTCACTTCTGTAGATTCACATGGGAGCAAATGATATTACTAGAATTTATTGCTAAGAATTAGGAAGTTCTGGAAAAAAAAAAACTCTTAGAAAAAGTGGATCATTGCCTCCATTTCCTTACCTCCTACGCTCATTTCTCAACCCCTTGTAATCCAATCACACTAATCATCTAAAACTGTTTTCTCTTAACTGATAAATCCAATGGCCTTTTCTCAGTTCTGATGCTACTTGACCTCTCTGAATCTTATGACACTACTGCACAACATCTTCTGGAAACTTTTTCCTTTTGGTTTCTTGATCTCACATCCCCTCTTCCTCTCCCTCTCCCTTCTTCTGCACCCTTCCCTTCCTCCCTCCCATCTGACCATTCCTAGAGCACCCTAATTATGGGTGTCCTCCCAAGGCTCTATCTTGGGCTCTCTTAACTTCTCTTTGTCCTTTCACCATCTTCCGCGGGGTTCAATTATCATCCGTATGGAGATGACTCCCAAGTCTAAAGTAAAAATCTACAAATAATGAGCACAACATTTTGATATCAAGAAAAATTCCAGGATGTATTATTGAAGAACTGGTTAGTAAAAGTCTAAAAAGGGAATCAATGTCCATAAAAATCTCAAGCATTTCTATAAAGTAATAATAAATTTCTATAAAGAAATAACAGAAAGGGAAATCTCATTCAAAATGGTTACAAAAAGCATAAAAGATCTAAGAGCAAATCTACCAAAATTCACTGAAGACTGTGGAAGGGTAATGGTGGATAGTAGGTAAGAAGGCAGATGGAAGATAATCTGAAAGGGGAAGGCATTAGCAGCTGGGGGTAAAAGGAAAGGCCTCCTGCAGGGTTATCAGCTGAGCCTTAAAGAAAATCAGGAAAACTAAGAGGCAGAAGTTATTAGGGACAGGCTATGCAAAAGGAGTCAGGAGGTGGAATATCATGCATGCTCAAGGAACTTAATATAAGTAAGCCAATGTTGCTGGATCATTGGGTACATGGAGGGAGAATGGTGTAGAAAGATTGGAAAGGTGGGAAGAGGCTAGGTTATAAAAAGCTTTAAATACCAAACAGAGGACTTTATGTTTGATCCTGAAGAATAGTGACAATAGGGAGCCACTGGAGCTCACTGGGAGGGGGAGTATGTGACATGGTCATACCTACATTTCAGAAAAATCACCATGGTAGCTGAGTCTTGAGTATGGGCTGGAGCGAGGAGAAACACGAGGCAGGGAGACCAGTTAGAAGGCTATTGCAATAGTCCAGGAGAGAGATGAGGAAGGCCTGAACTAAGATGGTGGCTAGATGAGTAGATAGAAGGGGAAATATATAAGAGATTTTGTGAAGGCAGAAATGACAAGACTCAGCAATGGACTGGTCATATACGGTGAATAAGGGTAAGTAATCCAGGATGACACTGGAATTGTAGAAGGCCGGTGACAATAATAGGGAAATTTGAAAGTGGAGAGTTTGGGAGGAAAGATAAGTTCTGTTAAAAAAAAACAAAACTATGTTTTGGTGAGGGGAAAAGTTACAGGCAACTAGGATGTCACCAGGTGGCAGTAGGGCCTTAGTTGCTGGCAAACTACACAAAAGAGAGAAAAATAGACCCAAGCTGTCAATTGGCAAATCTAACCTTCGGAAATCATAGCAAACATCACATGATCTTCCAAAAGTACACTCCCCAACTTGCAACCAGAATGAAAAGGGTCCTACGTGCATAATTCATGTGACTACTATCTAAGACCTTAAAGAAGGTGTATTAACGAACCCTGCACTAGGTCACTCTCTATCCCACTGGACTTATGAAACATTTCAAATCAATAATTATTTCTTAAACTTCTACTTATGACACTGTGAAACAGATACCTCCTGCTATCAAGGAGCTTTTAATTTAACAAGGGAGACTGGGAAAGAAGACAAACAATGCAAAGCAAAATGAGAGTAAGTACAAAAGAGAAGTACAAACAAAATGCTTTGAGAAATATTCCAGATGGAAGAATCATCGATAGTTTCATAGGAAAAAGTAGCATCTGAGCTACTTGATGTGAGGAATTTCAACTGGCACATTTGGGGAGAGGGACATTCAAGATACATTCAAGTGCTGAGAAATGATGTAAGAGAGGTGAAGGCAAGACAAGAACATTTGATGATGAATAGTTCAGTTTGGTCATACTGTAGAGCATATAAAAGAGATAGTATGAGATATACCTGGGAAAGTCATTAGAAACCACCTTCTGAAAGGCCTTGAATGCCAGGATTTAAAAAGTAACCTTAATCCAATGACAATGAAAAACAAGTGAAGATTTTTTAATGTGAGACTGACCTCATTACAGAAGTACTTTAGTCAGTTTAAATGGACATTAGTGTGACGGAAGTATTAGAGCAGAACTCAATTAGATTATGGAGTTCTTAACCTTTTTTGCATGCGTCACGCATTCTTTCGGCAGTCAGGTGAAACTTATGGACCCCCTTCTCAAAATAACATTTTTAAACATACAAAATAAAATATAATGGGTTACAAAGGAAACCAAAGGTCAGTGAAAAGAGCAATGTAATTTTTTCAAGTTCATAGATTTCCTAAAAATTATTCAGACACCTTGAGGGTTTGTGATCACCAGGTTAAGAACCTCTACTTAAAAGAAGCAAAACTAATTCAAAAGTGTGGGAGCTGGAACAAGGAGACAGGTGTAAGAGATGTGTTAAAAATGAATTAACTGGACTTAACATGCTAAGGGTGTGGGAGAGGGAAAAGATAAAAATGACTCTAGAGTTTTGAGACTAGGCAACTTGAAAGAATCAACTCATGTCTCTCTGTTGCCTAAAGGACAAAATTCTCTGGTCAGCTTTTAAAATGCTTCACAATTTGGCCCCACCTGATCTTTCCAGCCTCAAAGGACATTATTCCCTCTCCCCAAAGCCATGTTTCAGCCAAACTGGTCTTCTTTTCTGTTTCTACTCACAACACTATCTCTGGGTCTCAGACATTGCTGTTCTTCCCTCACTCTTGCAATGCACTCCCTTCCTTACCTCATCATCTTCAGGAGTCAGCTCAAGGACTACTTTTTCACTTGACACCTTTGTGATTCCCCCTAGTACCTTCTCCCTAACTACTTTGTATTTAACTATTTTGTATTTATTTGTATTTATTCAATATATACTGAACATGTATATTTGTCATTTCTTCCACTAGAAAATAAGTTCCTTACAAGGAAGGATTGTTTCATTCTTTGTACTTATAACCCCACTAAGTAGCACAGTGCCTGGCATTTAGTAAACATGTAATACTTCATAGGTTAATCATAACAGAGGCAGAAGGTTGGTTAGTGAAGAAAAGTTCCATTCATGTTGAATATGGATTCAATTAAATATTAAAGTCTCTTCCACAACGAATAAGCTCACCTCTTGAAATCTTCAGACATTACATTGCAAAAATGGAATTTTTCACTCAGGCTCAGTGGTAGCATAAGTTTTTTAGCATGAGCGCTTTTAATAGAGCCATATTAGCAATTCCGTACTAAGAACCTTTTCTACTAAGTTGTGTAAGAAATAAAATTGATACAGAGAAATTACAAGTGAGGTACAGATGAAAGTAGCTAAAGTTCAACATATAGTTGAGAGGAAGCATTCCCAGTAATCTGCAACTTGCAAGCTATGTCATCATCTCTCCCTCACAAATAAGGTGCAAAAAAAAAAAAAAAATTAAGCTCCCAGCACCATCGCAGTACATCCCCTCTAAAAGGTGAAATCAAGTTGAAGGGCTGGGCCAGGAAGGCTGTGATGAATCATATGAAATAAAAGGAGAGTCACGTCATACAAACGAAAATAAAGCCAACTTACTAAGTTACAAATTTACTGGGACTTAAAATTGAATTTGTATTTATTGTAGGTTAACTAGTTCTTTGAAAATGGTGAAGCTTTTCCTTGGCCCCATTGCCAGGAAACAACTACCCACAATTACTATCACTAGCATCCCTTTAAAACAGCCCAACTCCATAAAGACAACTCAGTATATCATTGTAGGCATTTCTAAAGTCTGTCCCACCAAATAAATTCTGAATAAGTACTTTTCTGCAAAGAAACTATTCACAAAAGAGAACTCAATCTACAAGCAAAATATAGGTGTTAGGTTATTAGTGACACTTGCTATTTAAGAAATTCCTAAACAGACAAAATCTTAGACATATTCTATGTTATTTCTAGCTTAAGGGTCTTCCTGATTTTCTTCTCTCTCTGATTAGTCCTCTTTCTTTTTTGGTGACTTCTTATGCTTATTATGGCCCATGACAGCTGGTGTTCCCCAAAGCTCTGTCTTAGACTTTGAACTCTTCTCTTTATTTACTTTGCTCCCTTTCAGGTACCCACATCGAAGCTTCAACTATCATATTTACACTGTTGACTCCTGAATCCATATAATTCTGAAATTCTCAGCACCTTTCCAGTAGTTTTTTTTGGGGGGGGGAGGGGGAGGTGATGAAATTGGGGTTAAGTGACTTGCCCAGGGTCATATAACCAGTAAATGTCAAGTGTCTGAGGCCAGATTTGAACTCAGGTCTTCCTGACTCCAGGGCCAGTGCTCTATCCACTACATCACTTAGTTGCCCCCCACTACTGTATTTTCCAAGTGCCTGAGAAGGGATGTTTACTTAACCTGTGCTGACAGCACAATAAATTCAACATGACTAAAACTGAATTCAGATAAAAAACATTATCTTAGAATAAGTCAGGCTCTTCCCCACAAAAAAACAGGGAAGCTCTATTATCCCGTCCACTTCTGTCAATGGCAACATTTCTCCAGTTCCCCAGGCGATGTCAAATTTGGAGTTATCTTTGGCTGCTTTCTGCTCCTCCTTCTCTTATTATACACAATTACTATTATGAAACATATATCTATAAGCAGGCTCACAGGATCATAGGATTCTGAGCTGGAAAGGGCTTTAGGATCATCTACTCTCATTTTCTTTTCACAAATGAGGAAAATGACCTTGAGTAAGGTTAGGTGACTTGTCCAAGAGCACAAAGCAGCAGGGCCCAGGCCTAGTGTTCATTTGACTACACTGTGCTACCTCTACATGTCTATATGTGAAGACTCACTATTTTTAATCACTGATACATCAGATTTAGTCCTTGATTTTTCAATCCATAACAGTAATACTCTCTAGATCAAGGATATTCCAAATCCAGCATTTTTCTTCATTATACCATGGTCTGCATTGTCTTCCCCAGTAGATAAGCTTTTTTGTCTTTTTATCCACAGTACTTTGTACATAGGAGATAGGGATAAGGAATGGACCTAAAAAATTCATTGGTACAAGGAACTCCCAGGTAAAGAAACTGCCTCTTTCAACACAAGTTGGCATTTTCTCTCTAATTTATAATCTTAAGAAGTTGCCCAGAATACTGAGAAGTTAAATGACTTGTCAAGGGTCACACAGCCATTATCTCTAAAAGGCCAGACTTGAATCCAGGTCTTCCTGGTTTAAGGTCACTGTCTATCCACAACACTCTGCTGCCTCTTCTATATATCCTGTACATAATAGATGCCATTTGGTGCCAGGGTGAAGTAGCTGAAAGGTGAATTTAAATACTTAAGAAAGTGGTGCCAAATCAGAGTTCAGGAATTGCATCAGGTCTTACCAGGACAGTGAAAACTGTCGATCCAATTAAAACAAAGAAAATAAAAACTTCATAAAGAAGGGTTTTACTGTAAGTATGCAAAGTACAAGTAAACAGTACTTGCAAATGTCCCAGATACAAAGAAAAGTACTATGATTCAGGCAAGGTTTGAGTGCCAAGGAAAGCTAAGGAAATAGGAAGCAAGAAATGGTCACTCACCTGGTCAGCCTCTGCATGCACCCAAGTTCTTTACATCTAGCCTTCCGTTTCCTTATCTCTTGATATACAGAAGCTATTCTGGATGTATAATCTAGTACTGCTATCTCACTGCTTTGATTTACCATGAATTGGAATACTCAGAGCTAGAAACACATGATGTGTCTCATCTGTATGTCCCTGTCTCGATTATGTCCTACTGAGATGTCACAAACTATTTGCTCAAGAGGAACACAGGCTTCTACAAAGACAGGTCCTAGTTTTATTTTTTTATTTCAAATATGCTGCCTGATGATATCTAGCATTTTGTGAGCATCTGGGACTGCAGCAGCATATTAGACTTTTGTCTGCCCTGGTTAGAATAAATCTGGAGAAATGTGTTAAGTTCTGAGTACAATATTTTAGGAAGAAAATTAATAATCTTGAGGGCATCCAGGGGAAAGCCAGCAGGATGATAAAGAACCTCAAGTCATGTGAGAATTGGCTGAAGAAACTGAGGATGCTTGGCTTGGAGAAGTGAGAGGGAAGAGACAACAGCAGCACAACACCCATTCTGAAGTACTTGAGAAGATGCCTGTAGAAGGTAAACTAGATTTAGACTAGTTCTTTTGATCTCAGAAGGAATGTAGCTGCCAAGATGCAAATTTGGATTTGATGATGATGAAAAACTTTTAAAGAGAGTTTTTCTCAACAGTAGAAAGGAGTGTTTCAGGAGCTAGGAAGTAGGTTGCCCTCACTAGAGATCTTCAAGCAAAGGCTAGATGTATCACAGAAGAGATTATTTTTCAGGTTCAGCTTAGAGCAGACGGGCACTGAAGTCCCTCTTAATGTGAAACTTCTTTGACTGTTCAAGAAATAGATACAAGTTAGTTACTCCTCAGTTTTTTTCCCTGGGACACAAAGCAAGAAGTTGAATGCCTATCATGCTATAAATACAGATGGCTATATAACGTCCCATCTTACTAGCATAAAGAAAGCTCATTAGATAATTTTTGCCTAAACCAGGGGTGGGGAACCTGTGGCCTCAAGGCCACATGTGGCCTTCTAGAACCTTGGGTGCGGCCTTTTGACTCAGTCCAAGTTCTATAGAACAAATCCTTTTATTAAGGGGATTTGTTCTGTCAAGTTTGGATTCAGTCCAAGGGCCGTACTTCAGGACCTCGAGGCCTCAAAGGCCACAGGTTTCTCACCCCAAAACCACGGGTCTGCAGAGAGCCTCCCCAAATTTATCCACTGGGTTTGGCTTTTCATTAACTATCTGAACTCAATGTCTTCAAGTCACTGTTTCTCAAATCAGAGGTTTCAACAACCCACAGTTTTTCTCACACAATTTAACCTTAAATTGACTCTTCTATGAATACCTCAAAAGGTCTGCAAAACCCTTAAGGACAAGGAATGAATTCTTTTAAGAATTATAATCATGTTACTCTAAGGGAGTGAAGCTATTTCATTTTGAAATGACTCATTCACCGAGTAGGAATCAATGGAGCTCTGAACATCCCTCTTTCTGATTCCACTAAGGAATGAACCCTGAACATTGCCTATATTAGAGATTGGGAAGAAGAGTCAGTCAAAGAGAAACAGAACAAGTGGCCAGAAAAGCTGAAAAATTATGATAGTGTGGCATCACTGTAGCAAAGAGAACAAATTTTTTCTAAAAGGAGAGAACAATCAACAGTGACCAACACAGAAATACTCTTAGCTTGTTCTTATACTTTAACCCAAGAAATGTGGATCCAATTTAAAGAAGTTGGTGGCACAGGTAAATAATTTAGAAATAAAAGAAATTTCTTATTCTGAATTGAATGAGGGCAGATCCAATTATTTTTGAATGTCAGTTGCAATAGTACATTAATGCATTTATGCATGGTTTAACTTTAACAAATTCAACAAATAAATTCTGGAAGATATTGTGTTAACAAGAAGATAGATCTTCTATCTTCTCTAGAAACTATCTTCTCTAGAAAAATTGTTTCTTCAAGGTTTAGTAACTCCATTTCTTTCAACGCAAAAACATCATTTTTAGAAACACATACTTTCCCCTCTCCATTGAGACTACTACCTATAAGGCCATATATAAAACAGAAGATATTTTCTTAAAACAAAATAGGGAAAAAAAGAGAAGTCTAAGGAAAAATAAAACTTACCTTTCATTTGAATAAATCATCATCCCAACTCTAACACTACTACTCCCAAACTATACTCTTCAAACTATATTTGCTGAACAAGTTAAAATCTTTACACATGAGTTACTAAAAAATTTGCCCAACAGAAGGAAATGAAAGAAAATATGATTTGAAAAATGACATTAAAATAATCACAAAAACATGTAAAGTTACAGAAGTCTCACCTTAAATCTCTTGTCCTGCAGTACTTTTTTGATGGCAACTAGTTCTCCTGAATCACAAAGTTTGGCTTGATACACTACACCAAATGACCCATTCCCGATCACCTTAGTGTCTGTATAACTGACTTCCTGTGGCCTGTCTGGACCTTGTCCAGGAGTCGCCACCACTGTTGTCACCTTGCTGCCATCCTTGTCTCCTGGAGAAGAAATCACAAAAAGCATAGTATCAAAATAAATCTCCATAAACAAATCTTCTAGATTCTAGATACATTATTACAATTACAATTAATTTAAGAGTGCCTGAGTGTGAGGAAAAACTGCTTTGGAGGGTTATCTTAAGTCTCTTTGTACAAGAGCAGCTATCACTTAGAAACTCCACAAGAATATATTCCGTATGAAAATTTTAAAAAAATTAAATCACAATGAAGCAGAAAACCTCTAAGTACACTGTCATCATTTGGTAGGGGAGGATACAGAGTCTTAGAATGGTAATGGTTAACATTTTTTTTAAATTTTTTACTTTTAAAAGAAAACAATACAGCCATCTGAAAATAAGATCTCAAACAAGGAAAACTGGTATTAAATACAATAAGAAGTATGAACGTTGGATGAACTCAAAATAGAAATTAAGAAGCACTGTGGTATAGCAGAAAGAACATTCAATCTAGAGTCTGAGAACATGGGTTTGAATCTGTGTGACCTTAGAAAAGTCATTTGCCCTCCCTCCCCAGATCTCAATCTCCTTCTCCATAACATGAAGGTTTAGAACTGGAGTTATAGAGTTCCTTCTGACTTAGTATCTATAAGCCCATCCATCACTGTCCTCCATATGCTATACAGCACAGAATATTAAAAAGCATGAAAGCACTATTGGAGGATATCTATGCTAAAACCCTAATATTCAAGGAATCGTGGAAAATTACAGATAAAAGGAATATTAAAGGTCTGGCTAGCCTTTTCATTTTGCAAATGGGCAAATTTAATTTCTTATACTGAGATTATTCAACAGTAAAGTTAAAATATATTTCTTTTATACAAAGATTTTAATGTTTTGATGTTTTACAATAATCTTAATAACATAATTTTAAAACATTCTAACATATGTTATAAGTAAATGCTTAATCAAAAACATGCTCATTTCACTTGATCTATCTTTATTTCTATTTTAATATGTATTAGTAATGAAACAATGCAGTTAAGCATATCTGTGGCTGTGTGAATCACTTGATCAAACACTGAGACTAATGGTTTTGGTTCCTTCTGAGACATTCTACTTTTGTTCTCCTAAATAGCTACACAAGATTAAGGTGGCCCTAACTAACCATCTTTAAAAGGTATACCCCTAGTCACAAAGGGGATTCAGGCAAGAAAATATGCATGTTTATCATCAGTACTAGAAAAAACTCAATGCTATATTCCAGGCGTCTTATAGCCATGAGCTAAGAATGCTTTTTACATTTTAAAGTCAATTTTTATTGTATGTAAAAATGTAAAAGCCATTCTTAAACAGAAACAGGAAGTGACGCCTGTTATGTCCTATTTATGATAGATCAGAAACAGCAATTTTAAATACAAAGGAAAATTCATATAAGTTGTAAATAAAGAACATATACACATTTTTTAGAGAGACAGACAAACAGTGCTAATTGGTACCTTATAAATTTGTGCTATACTACTTCAAACGGGTCTTCACAGCAGCAAGGCAGCATTTTTATTCCTGATTCCCTATCTCACACTTTATAAAAGCTATTCCAAATCTTCTATTCCTTCCTCAAGCCCCCCATGACTCCTCCTTCTTCCTCTCAGTTGAGGAACTTGGCCCTAACTTTATTGAAAACAATGAAGGCCAGTCAACAAGCTTCCTCTTCTCCTATATTCTTCATTTTGAAACTCTGTGATATGTCCCACTTTATTCTCCTTTCCACTAGTCTGTCAAAGAGAGATAGCCCTTCTCCTTGCCAAGGTCAATCCCTCTACACATGTACTAGAACCCACCCCTCCCATCCTCTCCAGTGGACTGCATCCTCAATCATCCCCCTTCTTATCAATCATCAACTGATTCCTTTCCCTACTGCTTTTAAACATGCCTTAATCTCTCTTGTGCTCAAAAAACCTTCATTAGACTCTACTACTGGGGGCAGCTAGGTGGTGAAGTAGATAAAATTTCAGCCTTGGAGTCAGGAGGACCTGAGTTGAAATCCGGCCTAAGGCACTTGATACTTACACTTACTAGCTGTGTAACCCTGGGCAAGTCACTTAACCCCAATTACCTGAGCTAAAAAGAAAAAAAAAAGACTCTACTATTCCCTCAAACTATCATTCTGTATCTCCCTTTCTCAAATCAACTTACGTAGTCTGTATTTGCTGACTTCACTTACTCTCCACTCAGTCTCTATTGCAATCTGGCTTTCAACCTCATCTTTCAACTAAAATTGCTCTCTCTACTATCACCAATGAACATATTACCAAATCTAATGGTCTGTTTTCAGTCCTCTTCCTTCTTGATCTGCATCATTTGACACTGTTGATCACCCTGTTCTTTTGCATACTCTTTTCTCTATGGGTTTTCTTGACACCACTCTCTCCCGATTCACCTTCTGCCTGTCTGGCTTCTTCTTGGTGTCTTGCTGGCTCATCACTCTTCTCACACTCCCGAGCTCTGGGAACTGCCAAAGATTCTGTTCTGGGTCTTCTTCTATTCCCCTCTACTCTCTCTTCATAAACTCATCAATTCCATGGGTTTAGTTATCAGCTTTATGAAGATAATGCATAGATTAGACAGAGAGATAGAAATAGACAGAGCCAGCTCCAAGATCTTCCCCAAGCTTCATTCTCAAGTCACCAATTAAGTATTATACATATCAAACTAGAGACACCCTAAATGAGATACATCTAAAACTGAACTCACTATCTTTTCCTTCATACCGTCCCCTCTTTCAGACTTCCTTATATGTGTCAAACGCACTACCCTCCTTTCAGTGCCTCAGGTTCATAATCTTGGCATTATCCTGGCCTGTTTATTCTCTCTCATCCCACATATCCAATCAGCTGCCAAATTTTACTGTTTCTACCTTCAAAACCTGTCTCACATTCAACCCCTCTATCCACTCACATAATTACCACAGTAGTTCAGGCCTTCATCATCTTCAGACAACATTACTGCAGTCTCCTAATTATTTGGCCTCTCATCTCTCTAGTTCATCCTACACAATACTATACTGCCAATTGATGATTTTCCCTAAGCATGGATACGTCCATGTCCTACCCTATTACTTCCAGGATCAAACATAAAATCCTCTGCTCAGTTTTTAAAATTCTTCATAGCCTTCATAAATCTCTCCCTACCTTTTCATTCTTCTTATACTTCACCCCTTCCACATACTCCGCAATCCAGTGATATTACCTTTCCTTGCATACAATACTCCGTTTCCAACTGCAGGCATTTTCACTGACTGCCTCCTCATGCCTGAAATTCTTTCCCTTCTTCATCTCTGCTTACTGCCATCCTGTGCTTTCTTCAATCCTTAGATTAAGTTCAACTTTACCCAAGACGACTTTCATAGGACTACTTAATCTTAGTGCCTTCCCTCTGAGAACATCTCTAACTGAACCTGTATACATTTTATTTTTAACATAGTTGTTTGCATGTTGCCCTCCCACTGGATTGTGAGATCCTTGAAAGAAAGGAGTGTCTTCTACCTTTCTTTCTAAGATCCCCAGTACTTAGCACATGGCTGGTGCTTAACAAATGCCTATTGTCTATTCAACCAATTCCAGTCAATTCCTATTATCTTTAGGATCAAATAAAAACTTGTCTGTTTAACTCTCTGACATACAGTTATACACACATATATATACACACACATACACACATGTGATGTGTATATCTATGATATAGCTATATATTTGTTTATATATCTGATGTTATACATATTTGTTATATAGAAATATCTGCTACACACGTTTATATATATAACCATATGTATATATGTGTATGTTAATTGTTTATACATCTTGAATACTAAACTCTTATCAGAAAATTGTAATACAAATTTTGTTTTCCCAATAGACCACTTGCCTTCTAATCCTCAATGTATTCATTTTGTTTGTGCAGAAGCTTTTCAGTTTCATGCAATCAAAATTATATAACTTTTTTTAACTGTACCCTTGTTTAGTTAAGAGTATATCTCTTACACCCAGTTGCCCCTAGACCAACACTTCATATCACAGTGCATTTAAATGGATAGGTGACATTAATATTAAAACTCACACTATAAAAAAAAATTATAAACCTTCATTGCTCTATCATCCCCCCCCTTTTTTTTAAATCAATACTGGATGTTTTTGATAACTGCTGCTTTGTAATATGGTTTAACATCTGGAAATGCTATTTCTACTTTGTTCCTATCTTGTTTCATTATTTCCCTTGATATTCTGGAGATGTTTTATATTTCCAAATCAATTTTGTCATTTTACTGAGTTCTGTAACTATCCCTTTGATAATGTGATTGATATAGCACTAAAAGCATAAATTAGCTTTGGTATTTTCATTTTTATTATATTGGCACACCCTAGCCATGAGCATTGAATATTCCACCAGCAACTTAAGTTGTTTTTTTTTTTAAGGAGTACTCGGTAACTGAATCTATGCAGGTATTTTGAGTGCTTTGGTAGACTGAACCCCAGAGATTTTATGCATTTTGCACTTATCTGGAACTGATTTTCCTTTTCTATTATTGCCTCTTGATTTTGTTACTATGTAGAAATGCAGTTGAGTTTTGAGGGTTTATTTCATAGTCTACAACTCTGCTGAAGCTACTTCTTGATTACCGCATCTTTGTTGATTCTCTAGTATTTTCAAATAATCCATCATATCATCAGCAAATTGGGACAGCATTATCTTCTCTTTATGCCTTCAATTTCTTTCCCTTTTCTTATTACTCTTGCTAGTGTTACCAAAACTTTATCAAAGAACAATGAAAAGACTGGGCATCACTGCTTTACTCCTGTATTTATTGAACCCCACTATAAATTATGCTTGCTTTTGATTTTAGATACTTTTTGATACTAAAAGAAAGAAGAAAAGGTTCCTCCACAGCTATACTTTATGGGGGGCGGGGGTGTTGCATAAATGTATGTTGTACTTTGTCAGTAGCTTTATCTGCATCTATTGAGATAATCATATGGTTTGGAATGTTTTTATTCTTAATATGATTAATCGATTTCCTAATGTTGAAACATCCTTGCATCTTTGGTATAAATCCAACTTGGTCATAATGAATGCTTTCTGTAGTTTTGCTTAACTTATTATTCCTTCTTTTTTCTAGTTATTTAATTATTTCCCTTTTTTCCTCTCAGTTAAGTAAGCAAATAAAATCCCTTTCCAATATTTTACATTTTCTTTGTCTTTTTCTAAAAAGAATTTCTTTCTATTTCTGAAATCAACAGGCTTTTTTTAGGTGTCTACTTCAATTAGGAAAGGGGAAAAGAATAGCAGTGGAGAATGGTAAAAGAATACCAGGGATGATTCAACATGGGGGGCAATAACCAAGAAACTATTTAGGCTAGTATGCCAAACAAAATGGCTCATCTGGCAGGTTACACTCTACTGAGGGGTTTGCTGAGTGACTCTGCAAGTTCTCTCTCTCTCTCTCTCTCTTTTTTCTGTTGAGCCAATTGGGGTTAAGTGACTTAACCAGGGTCACACAACTAGTGAGCGTTGTGTGTCTGAGGCTGGATTTGAACTCACGTCCTCCTGACTACACAGCCAGTGCTCTATCCACTGTGCCACCTACTTGCCCCGCCAAGTTCTCTTTATCCAAAGGTAAAGGGATCACCACATTTCTGATAAACTAATATAGAAAGGTGATTCATTTCTGTAGAGATAGGTAGTAAAATAGAATAATCATTCTTTTCTAGCTGTCAGTTTATTTATAAGTAGAGAAAATGCTATTTTTTGAAAATACCTTAACTACATTTGATTTTGGATTTTGTCCAAAGTAGAAGTATAAGAGTAATATAAACTCAGAATCAACTCATCATATGATGAACTAAACACTAAGCATTTACAGCTGTCAGTTGAAATATGTTGTACTCTGACTATTAAGAAAAAGCATTTTAATCATTCCTTTCAAGTGATCAAAATTCATTCAAATTTAAAATCATAACTATGCTTCATATCCAAGAAATTGTGCACCAGTGAGTCTGATACCAGCTTTCCTGGAACACATAGTACATCAAGTCTCACTGCTATTACATGACCCTACTCATGACATCAGAATCCATCTGCCATTTCACTGCATCTCCTTTCTGTGGATTACCTAAATCCAAAAGAAAATAAAGCAATGACTGACAGTTCCAAACTCCCTTCTGCTAATGATATATCTTGATTCCTCTAGGCCCTAGCTTTTCTAAAAATCTCAAAGAATTCAGAATCAACAAGTTTAAACTCTGTAACATTAAAACTTAAAACTGTATCTCTCTTTTTTTTTTAAAGGCAGGCAAATCACAGATTCTATTACGTAAATCTTCAACAGATATCACAAAAATAAAAGATGGCAAACTTCAGACTAATCAAAGCAGTACCATCATAGAAATAGAGCATTTCGATGTAGGGAAAATTGTGAATTGGTTCAACCATCCTAGAAAACAATTTAGAAATATACTAGAAAAGGCATTTTAACACAGAAATACTAATAATGGACAGACAGACACACACACACACACACACACATACACTCCCATGGTGATAACTTGGCAAAGAGAATGGTCTCGTGTGTACAAAAATACTTTTAACATCGCTTTTTGTGGTAGCAAAAAACTGATGCAAAATGGATGCTCATAAATGGATGAAAAAGTATGTGTGTAAATGTAATAGAATATTATTATACATTATATATAATAATATATAAATAATTAATAGGAGGAATTCAGAAGTTATGGGAAAATTCATATGAACTCATGGTTCTGCTTCCTTTACTCTAGAAAGAACAATTTAATACAATGACCATAATTATGTAAAGAAAAACAATTTTTAAAGATATTAGAGGCAGCGAAGTAGCATAGAGGACTTAAGAGTCTGGAAGAGCTGAGTTCCAATCCTGCTTCAGAAACTTACTAGCTGATTGACCTTAAGCAACTCACTGAACCTCTCTCAGATTCAGTTAACTCATCAGTAAAACAGGAATAATTATAGCACCTCCCTCACAAGGTGGCCATGAGAATCAAATGACATAATATTTGTAAAGTTCTTGTAAGACAAAAAAATTAAATTAAAATATCTGAACCCTGATCCATACAACAACCAGTCCTGACTCTGAAGACAATGAAATATACTTCTCTTGGCTGAGTAGTGGTTGACTAAGTATATAATGAGGCATCTGCTGTCAGATGTGGTTTGTTCAGTGGCTGTTTGCTTAAATACACTGCACTGTGTTAGGAGAAAAATTCTAAGAAATGGGTGGGAGTCAAGGGAACTACAGTTTGTAAAGGGAAGATGGTAAGGGATTCACAGGATAATGAACCCAGTCAACTCATATTCCTCATACAGGGCATTCCATAATCGACTTGGAGCATTTTCACTGGTTGTTCCCCCTGCCTGAAACTCTCCTATCTCTCATCTCCACCTCCTACCTTCCAGGGCTTCCTTTCCATTTCAGCTTAAGTCTCTCCCTCTGCAAGAAGCCCCTCTCATTCCTCATCAGTCTTAGTGCTTTTCCTCTGAGATTATCTCCAACTGATCCTGCGTGTATCTTGTTTATACATAACTGTTTGCAAGCTGCCTCCTCCACTGGACTGTGAGCTCCCTGAGATTAGGGATCATTTGGGGGGGGCCTTTCTTTGGATCCCCAACACTTAGCACAATGCCTGGCACACTGAGTGCTTAATAAATATTAGTTAGTTATTGGTGAGGTTTTTTTAATAACCCAAAGGGAATTTTCATGTAGCCCAGTTCTGGGCATCTCAAACATAAGAGGTATGTGTTTGTAAATATTAGGTCAATCTGGAACCTACCTAGGTTATGACCAAATAATATCATAAGATATATTACATATTTAAGGAGTTAGATGATCTTAGAAAAATCAATAATAGTGTATTTTACCTTTCAAAAGATTCTTTATGTCAACAGCGTAACAATAAAGTACAAAGTGACTAGCTTTTTTTCTTCCTAAGGAGACAACTTTTCTAGATTAAGTACAGAAATGAGAAACACAGCCACTAAGTAAAGCATTCAGAATAAGCAACAACATCAATTCTGATTGCAATACTTTAAGATTCTGTAGTTTAAAAACTGTGCCATATCTAAACTACAAAACCATATCTCATAATCTTAACTTCTCTAATACAGAGCTAAGAACACATCGCAAACTTTTCTTTTAGGGCAAACACTTAGAAAGCAGAGATAGTCTACTCCTAGTGTTTCTGAAAAAAAAAAATGTTAATTGTATTTTCAGGCTCTGATTAAGGCTGTATGAAGAGGAAATAACATCTCATGACAATGGTATTTGTTTCCCAATAAAAGTGGAGGCTCAAAATTCCCTCTAATCAACCAAGGAACTAATAATACATTTCAGTTTTTCCTTATTTTATTGTAAATCAGAATGCTGTCCCAAGAGCAATGGAAAAGATTAATGGAAAGCGACTTAAACAGCATAATGATTATCCTAGAATGGAAAGCTAAAAAAGATTTTGCGGGAAGAACTAATTTCATCAAGGTTAGACTGGCCCAACGAAAAATTTTTCCCAAATGACCTGATCAAGGGTCCTTACTCATCTATGTAGTAAGGAATTCTGCTTATAAGGGATTTCTCTAGGCATATTTCTGAAATGGTCTTTTCCCTTTTTCTCTGCCTGACTCATTCCCCATGGCTCTGAGTACTGCTAATATGAAAAATAAAAGAAGTCAGAAGAAAAGGAAAAGGAGGAAGACAAAGTCCATAAAAGGTGATTTGCACTTACTAAAAATAAATGTAAAAAATGTTTAAATCTGCTAAATTACATTTAGGGGCCAAAGCTCACGGGCAAGGCAAAAACAAAACAAAACACTACAGTCCTAGATAATTCAATGCTGTTTCAAATGTCACTAGAAACATCAATAATACCAACTCTTAAGAATTGCAAACACTATTTCCTTCATAAGGAAAATTAAGATGTACTAATCAGATCTCCTTTTTCCTTGGAGTTTGTTTTGATTATGTTTGCCCAATTTCTTCTGCTAAAATACAGGTTAAAAGTAAGAACAAATAATGAAAAAAAAAATGGCCAGGAAGCTGGGAAGAACAGAAATGATACCTAAGTATGGATAATTTTCAATCATTCATTCTAATAATTGGGCAAATAGTGACACAAATAATCCAAAAATCACACAGCTTTGGCTTCTGAGTTAATGTGTATATGTATATGTGTGTCTGTTCAATAATTCTGAGATTATCAACATCAAATAATGAATAAACTAGAAGATAAACATATGCTCATCAAATGATTGTGCTCTCTCATGGAGGATATGTAATATAAATAGAAAGACCACTGAATTTGGTGTCTTTAAAATAGTGTTCAAATCCCAGCTCTGCTATTTACCATTTATAAACCTGGGCAAGACACTTCATCACTCAGGATCTCTATCTCTTCATATATAAAATAAAGTGTTAAAACTATATTATCTGGACAATCCCTTTCAGCTCTAACTCCATGATGCTATCATCTGAATATAAGCTACATGAAGAAGGCAGGGACTGTTTCACTTCTACCTGTATTCCCAGCATTTAGAACGCTCAATTGAGCATCTCTTATAAATAGGGAATCTATTCAGATGTTTGTGACGATGACATGAAGCATTCCCAAACACCACAGTTCCTCCTCAATGGGGTCAATAGCCATTCAAAATAAATCAGCCTTATAAGAAAATTCTGAGTAAGTGAAAAACAAATGATGGCTTAGAGAAAAGACTGAAATACATTTTTCTCTTCTGATACGATGGACAAAGCATTGGTTCAGGAGTCAGAGGACCTGTGTTCAAATTCTGCTTTTGATAGCACTTGTACAATCTTTGGCAACAAGTATAACTGGAAAAGACTATGGTCATTTGGTCAAATGGTAAAAACAAAGGCAACAGAACTTATTGTTCTCAAATATCTATCTCCCAATTTAATGTGTATTTAGTACCTTTTATGTACAAGGAATTGTTGGTGCAAAGACAAAAACTAGAAGTCCTGCTGAGAAGTTTACATTCAATTAGCGAATAAAACATTTTACCCATTCAAACAATGCAAAGTAATTTGATAAAGGAAAAAGCAATAAATAACAACAGATGGAGTGAAAGGAGAGGAGGAAGTATCAAAAAAGGTTTTACAAGTATGGGGCACCAAGATCTGAATCTTAAAGCTCAAGATTTCCAGGCAAAGCAGATAAAAAAGTAAAAATGGGGGGGGGGGGGAAAGGAGAAATGTTGGTAGGGAGAAGAACATCCTATGGTTAAGCAAGGAAATGGTAAATACCATATGGACTTAATAGATCAGCTAGTATTCCAGTATGGCTATAATAAAAAACGCTTAAAAGAGAATAAAAGGAAATCTGTAAAGGTAAGTGGGAGTCAGATTTTGAAGAACTTTAAATGTTAGGCTAAAGGCTTTTGTCTTTTATCTTAGAGGCAATAGGGATCCACTGAACATCTCTGAGTAGAGGAGTAATATAGATCTGTGTCTCAGGAATATTATTTTGGCAAATGTGTGGGAGGTGTTTGGGGCATGCTGTGTTTAAGATGCCAAAAAGACATCCACATAAAATCAAATAAGGAGGTGATGGATGACTGGAGTTCAGGCAAGAAAAAAAAAGCACTAAATATACAGATTTCTAAGTCATCTGCTTTTAAAATGATAAGTGAAAACTGATAAGATCACTGAAAGAGTGTAGACAGAGGAGGGCCTGAGACATTATTAGGGAGAAGAGAGGGGCAGGGGAGAGGGGAAAAACATAACAATACTTACCAAGCAAGACACAGATGATGAATCATCAGGTTTATGACATGTAATTAAATGGGCAAACTCCTGAGTTGGTATATCAGTACATATATCTTGAATAGACAATGCAGATACAACAATGAACAGAGCTCCAAAGCATTCTGGAAATTGGCAGTGCTTTCAGTTATCACAAACTTATCTGTCACAAAACTACATCTTTTTAATGCCAATGTTCTCATGTTGGCATTATATGGCAATGATGAATTATAAGAATCAAAACTGTGTGTGACATAAAAGACACAAAATTGTGATTATAAAGTATATTACAGCATGTTACCAGACTTACATGCATGAAGAGGTAGGTCAGTCATCTAACAAGAGTAGGGATAACAAATGGGGAATCCAACTGTTGTATGGCTTTCTACGAAATACTAAGAGACAAAAGCTTCTAGTACATTTGGTAGATTCTTTATGAAAACATAGTGACATGAATGACATAGGAGGAGAAGGCATAGATGACTACCTAGTGAAGGCTTCAATCAGCCAAAATTTTCATAGATGATATAAGGGAGTCATCAAAATATGTACAGTTTTAGCTGATACTTTAAAAATTTACAGCACTTGGAGGAACAAAAAAACCTTATTTAAAAAGTGCTATTATAAAGCTATAGAAGTTTACCATATGGTTCCTTGCTCAATTCCTTAGTTTTCTAGTTCTAGATAGAGACAGTACCTTCCAACTGATCTAGGGCACCAACATGAACAGAACTTTCTGTGAGGGACTGTCTGATGTTGGCAGTTACCAGGTTGGGTGCTGTGGCAAGGGTAAGGTAAGATCTGGGTATTTTGGAAGTCGAGGCAGGGACTGTGGTAGGCAGAGTCGTGTGTACTGGGATGGGCTGGATACGGAGAAGCCATGAGGCAATTGGGCAGTGCTGTGACATAAGCTGGGTGCAAGGAAGTAGCTGAGCCTGAGCTCCTGAGGCAAGGGGCGGTGCCACGTGGGAGTGGGATGGCAGAGGACTGAGTTCCCTCTGCTTAGTCCCCTCCCTATATGCAACGTCATCCCCAGATGCCTCTTGTGACCTTCCTGACCTCCGGGTCCCTTTGTGCAGCACTGACCCAGTCCCCTCCTGAGTCTGACTTCCTAGGTCACGTACTCTTGTCTATGCGTCAATCCCAGATGCCTCCTTCCTGTATCCAATCCTAGCCTCCTACGTCACTCCCTCCCCCTTGGTGTGCTAAACTCTGACAGCCCCTTCCGGTATCTGACCCTACAATCATTTGGCTAGTGGCGGGCTGGGGAGGAGGGGCTAAGTAGGTACTTAGGAACAAGCGTGGTCAGATCACACACGTGCGCTCTCCCCTAGCTCCTGCCCTGTTGCTCTGGCCTTGCTGCTTGGGCTTGCTATGATGGTTTGCTGTGTTGGCCTCTGAATAAAGCTCTGGTGTTGGTGCCTCCCGATGGCTCGTCTCTGTGTGGTGATCCAGCTCAGAACCGAAGACCCAGGTGTGGGTAAGACTCTGGTAGTGTACTTCTTTTAAGAGAAGTGGGTACTGGCGCACGACTGGCAGAAGGTCGGCGTGCGGCCCGTATAACTTTCCATTCAGGTGTTGCTTATTTGACCAATATTTTACCAAAGACTGCAGCGCTCCACATAGCTATCTGAAGTGAAAAAAATCTTTCCTTATCATTGAACATGAAAAGGGTGTTTAATGCAGGTCTGAAGGCTAAATTCAGATTTTTCCTAATGAAAAGGATTTTCTTGTCTAAAATCATGAACAATGACTTAGCATACACTGAAACAAAGTCCATAATTTCTCTAAATCTATTAAAATTGAACAAAATCAGACTTAGGCCCAACCCAATACACACTCACACTCTCTCTCTTCCTTATTTGGTGTTGAATTATTGCTTTGAACTTTAAGATACACATATATACTTAATAATACATCTTGACTTTTAGAATCTTAAAGATTTTGTACTACATGTGAAATAAGATGCTAGAGATTTGAGAGTTTTGTTTCAAAACCGTGAGAAGCTTCTCATATACATGTCAAGGGCAGTAAAATTCAAATATAGTTAAAGTTTTGCCATCTCAGAAAGTGGGGTGCTAAATTAAATTAACAAAGAAATATTCTCAATAGTAAATATAATAAATAGGGTACCATGGAGTAATAAGAAAATACTCAATGTAAATAAGCAATTTACAATTTACCTCACTTTTTAGCCACAAACTCAAAAGTTAGCCAAAAAGTGGATGAGCCAAATGAAAACAGCTGTGACAAAACCTATTGTGCTGCTTAGTGTATTCTATTTTTCGTTATTGTTTGTTATTATTTACTGTATTATTATTATCTACTGTATTTTATATTATTATATGTATTCTCAAGTACAATGCCCAAGTCCACCACGCCTTCAACCCTATTGTCTCTCAATCTAATATCTAGTAAGGCCAAACCAAGCATACACTACCCTGATACCTACCCCCAGGTTCCAAAATTAATTTTACCTATTCCTTCCCTCTTCATACACCCCTGCTCCCCCACCTCCCCCAGTTCCCAATTACTTGACTCTATTTTTTAACAAGAATTGCTGGAAAGCAGCATGGAAAAGATTAGGTTTTTGATTTAGAGCAACATCTCACACTATACACCACAATAAGCTCAAAATGCATATGGGACCAGAAGATTAAACGTCATTGCCCCTCCCCCGAAACACACACAAAGGAGCAATGGCTAGGGGTGAGGAGTGGAGGAGGAGAGAGATTATTAACCAAATAAAAATAGAGGGGATCACAAAAGATAAAATAATTTAACTTACAAAAAATATACAAACTTTTACACTAACAAAATGAATACTACTAGGATAAGAGGTGAAGCAGTCATTTGGGAAAAAAGACCAAACACCATTACCCAATAAAGAAGTAAATGTTTATGAATTACACAGCTCTTAAAAAGAAAAATCAAACCATTAAGAACTATATGAAAGACTGCTCCAAATCACTGGTTAAATAAATGCAAATCAAAACAACACAGAGGTTTCATAGCTCATTCATAACCAGGAAATTGGTTAAGATGAGAATAGTAAATGTTGGAGAAGCTGTGGAAAAACAGAAACATTAATACACTATTCTGGAAAACAATTTGGAACCATGCTACTGAAATACCTAAAATGCACCTATCTTTTTGACCAAAAGATCCCATTGCTAGACATATACCCCAAAGAGGTCAATAACAAACACACACACACACACACACACACACACACACTCACGTATGTATGTATAGCCTACTTAAAAGGGAGGCTGAAAATCCAGCCCACATACCTACTCAGGCAAAGCTCTAAAAAGTTCACATTAGAGGGGGGGAAAGAATCAAGAATCACGAGAAACCAAAGTGAGTGACTTTGTCCACCCCAGAACTACACTACTAGTCAGAGAAGCCCAAGAGGTAAGGGAGCTCCAACAGCAAAATCAACCCAAGCAAGGGCAGTATCTCAGTACAACCAATGACAGGATACATGTAGCCAGCAAGACTTTGTGTACAGGGCAACAATGAACTGAAAAAGCCTCAGGGTAGTCAGAAAACCCAAAGACCTTGGAAGTCTAGGTAAATCAAGTGCTAGGTACCATTGCCACAGCCAGAGTCACAGCACTCAAACTGAAACAGCACAGAGTAGGGGCTCTGAGGTCTCTAACCTTTATTCTCAGAAGACAAAGAAGGTCTAGGAGATCCAAGTTTTGAATCTTAAGATCCAAAAAGGGAAAAATCTTTCGAGATGGAGGTCAGCAGAGGAATCTGGAGAACCAAGGGCTAGATAAAAGAGGACTGAACACCAAAATCAAAAGCACCACATGTGGTAAAGTCTGGCTGTGACACAAATCCGTAATTCAGGAACTAAATCAGGTGAGGAGAAAAAAAATCAAAGAAAATATTGACAACTATCAAAAATTAATACAAATTTAAAGATCCCCCAAAAGAAGAAGAGGGAAAAACTTTACAACTGCAAGCAGAGACTAGAAGGAAAAGTGGGATTTTCCAAAGGGATTTCATAAATACCTAGCAGAAAGGAAGGAAAAAATTTTTTTTTATTTAATAGAAGTTCTTGAGGCAAGAATTCAAATAATAAGAAGCTTAAAAAATAAAGTTGTAAACCTTACCCAGGCCTCTCCAAAATCTAGAATGGGCCAATGAGAAATAAATAACTCTGAGATGTTAAAAAAAATATAAACACAAAATGTAAGCTGATACAAAAAACAAACAAAACAAAACAAAACAAAAAACCCCAAGAAAAACAACACCACCTTGACATAACTCTCTGTCCCACTAACCACAGTGGCTCTTTCAAACCTTTTCATCCCTCTTCAAACCTCCTATGGCTCCCTGATCTTCTCAGCTGAGAATCTTGCCTTAGATTTTACCAAAAAAAGTTGATGAGGATTGAGAAAAGTCCATTAGATTTAGCAAATAAGAGATGGTTAGGGACTTTGGACAGAATGGTTTCAGTTTAAGGTTGGAAACCAAACTATAAAGAATTAAGAAGAAAGTGAGGAATAGAAGTGGACCTTCTCAAGTTTCATCACAAAAGCAAGGAAAGATAAAGAACAACAATTAGTGAGAATGGATGGATCAAGTGAGGGGTTTTTTTTGTTTTGTTTTGTTTTGTTTTTTGAGGATGGAGGAGAAATGGGTATGTTTATAATAAGCAAAAGGGAAGTAGGGAAAGAGAGATTAAAGATTAGGGAGAGAGTGTGTAATTTGCCTGTGAAGATGGGATGGGATGGAATCACTTGTGTATGCAGAGGGATTTGCCTTTGCAAGTAGAAGATTCACCTCATTATGGGTGGGTGGTGAAAGATAAAATAGCAGCAGAAGACATCTGGGTGATATGAGCTGAAAAGGAAAGATGAGGGAGTTATGGTGGACTCACTGTATTTGAGAATCCACTGAACAGCAAAATGGCCTTTGTGACAGTTATTTTCACTTGGCTCATTGGGACTTTTGGCTCATAAACTATTTGGCTGACTTTGAGGTTTGTGGTTAATCTATAAAATTGAGGCTGATTCCAGATTAAGTGAGGCAAAATTGTAATTGCCTACTTTTTTGAGTATTTTCTGGTAACTCCAGGGTATCCTACTTATTATATTCAATTACTAATAATATTCTTTATTAGACTAACTTAACACCCCACTTTCTGAGATAGCAAAGTTTTAGCTATGTCTCCCAAGTGAGTTTTACTGCCCCTCACATGTGGGCAGGTATATGAGAAACTTACGAGCAATTAGTAATTCTCCTGATTCTCTTCCTGCCTATCTTATCCTCTTTCTCAGTCTTCTTTGCTGGATCTTCACCCAAGTAACATCTGGACAGGTGTCCAAAAGGGGGCTCTTATCTTGGTCCCTCTCTTCTCTTCTCCTGTATTATTTCAGCTGGTGTTCTCATCAGTTCAATGGATTCAATTATCAATCTATGCCGACGATTCTTAAATCTACTTATCCAGCATGAATCTCTCTCCTGACCTCCAGCCTTACTAGTCCAACTGTCTATTAAACAGCATGAACAGGATATCCTGTAGACATCTTAAAACTCAACATGTCCAAAAACGAACACATTATATGTTGCCCCCTCCCCAAACATTCTCCTCTAAGCTCCCTATTACTATTGAGGGACCATCATCTTCCTGGTCACTTAGGCTCAAAAACTGGGTGTCCCCCTCAACTCCTCACTCTCTCACCTCTATATCCAATCTGGTGCTACGGCTTGTTGATTTCACCTTTATAACATCTCTCATATATACCCCCTCCTCTCCTAATACTCTCACCACCCTGGTGCTGTAGCTCCTCATCATCTCACTCCTGGACTATTACAATAGACTGCTGGTTGGTCTGACTGTCTAAGTCTCTCCCCACTCTTATTCATCCTCTAGTCTTCTGTCAGTTATCTTCCTAAAGAGCAAGCCTGACCATGTCATACTCCTACTGGATAAACTACAATGGCTCCTATCACTTCTGAGATCAAATATAAAATCCTCTGTTTGGCATTCAAAGGCCTTCATAGAATTAGGCTTTTCCCCTCCTCTTCCTTCCCAGTTTTCTTACACCCTGTACTTTCCCTGAATATTCTTAAAGCCAGTGATGGTGGCCTCCTTTGCTGATCCTAGAACAACAAACTCCATCTACGGCATCCAGATATTTTCAGTCTGTCTCCCACGTCTGGAATGCTCTCTCTATCTTAAAACCTTAGTTAAAACCCCACTGTCTTAAGAAGGTCTTTTCTGACTCCCCAACCCCTTAATTCTAATGCTTTCCCTTCTGTTCATTATTCTCAATTTATCCTGCATATAGCTTGTTTCTCCATAGTTGTTTGTAGGCAGTCACCCCCAGGCACCATGCTAGGCTCATAAAGAGGCAAAAGACAGTCCTTGACCTCAAAGCTCACAATCTAGAGACAATAAGCAATCTTAAAATGAAAGGTACACCTGCTTTGGTAAAGGAAGGTCCTCACAGGAATACTACCTCTCTCTACACCAATGAAATCACAAGTCTAGCCAATTAAGAAAAAAAAATTCTAATAATTTAAAATCAAATCACTATGGTGTTTGTTGCTCGTCCTTTCCTAATATATTGCCTTCCACAAAATATTCTTTAAATAAGTGGTAGACTATTTTAATTACTCCTGTATCAAACATTTAACTATATGCATATAGGTACATTCTACCACCATCAACTACAGAACCTAGTAAAGCAGAATTCTGAGTTGATGAAATTGAGAGATGTAGGCTACATAATCTACTTTATGCAAAGTTTAACAGAAATCAGACGGAAATTTTGTTCTCTAACAATTTCAAGTAGTAACCAGTTTGTGAGTCAAGTAGCAAAACTGTCCTTTCTTTTGTCAAACAATTAAGCAAACCTTATCTAGCTTTCTTTTCCCCAGGGCAAAGAAAGACTGTAAAATTCAGGTATGGTAGTCAGTTGGCACAAACCAGTCCATCTCTTGTGGGTATCATGCTTTATCAGTTGACACAACTGAATTGAGAAAGCACACTTCCCTTCACAGATTCCCTAAAAGAGTCACTTAGAGTTAAGCTCTACTACAGTGGTGTCAAACTCAAATAGAAAAGGATCCGTAAGGGCCACATGTTGACTTAGAAAACCACAAATTAACATTATCTATATTGTACGTATGTTTATTTATTGTGATACACATTTCCCAATTACACTTTAATCTGGTACTGGTCCAGGAATAAGCAGCCTGCACCTGAGTTTGCTCTACTCTGCTCTACTATACAAACTTAAGAGAGAAATACAGGTTCAGTAAGTAACTAGATCCTTTATTAATCTATATTCATTTAAAAGTCAAAGTCAATGGGAAAAATCATGAAATCTCAAAGCTAGAAAGGACTAGAGAAATTCAAGTAAGGTGGGAAAAGGAAGCATTATAGAAAAATGAACATAGCAAGAATGAATCAGTGATTTTTATAATAACTGGGGGGATCAAATACAGCTACAAATTCCATAAGGCAGAATACTACATTATGGTGACGGTGATATACTAATCCATTTTCTGGCATAGCACTTTCCTGAGCAACTTTCTAAAGCACACATATAATACTGTGTATTAAAGTCATCTCTGTGTGTGTGGGTGTTTATGTCTTATCCTTCCCTATGCCTCAGACTTAAAGTTCTAAGAGGGAAGGAACTGAATCTTATCTAAACTTTTTTTCACTTTCCTTAACTCTTTAGGGGCACACAAAAGGTATGCAAACAAAAGGTGGTAAAGTATTTGCTTAATGGATAAAGCTATGAAGAAATCAATCTCAAAGTTTTAAACTTAAATATCACCTTCCCCTCTCTTACAGGTCACAAAGAGTCAAATTTATTCATTCATTCATCCATTCAATCAACAAATTCAACAATCCTAAACCAAATGCCACTGCCATATTATGGAACCCAATAATTAATTCTATTATGTTTACTGCAAATAATTTTTTGAAAACTTGTGTTTATTTTTTCCAGTATGAGCCACTTTTTCTTGTAAGGTCTTTTGTGTCCACTCCTTGAACTAGGTAATTAAAAGGAAATAACAAGAAAAAGAGAGAGAGAGGGAGATGAAAATGAGAACTCAGAAAAGCAAAGCAGGCTATAATAATATTTCATTTATCAAGTATTATCAGAGAACAATATGCTCTACCTAAGTAAATTTTCCAGATTAACTAAAATACTCACACTTCACCTTAACCACTTCCAATAGGAAACTTTGAAAATGTTGTATTTTAAGTATCAGCTCATCTATTGGGGGACTGATTGAAAGGGAATTAATAAATATAAAGAATTGAGAAAAAGATGGGTAGACCCTTTCTTCATAGTTCAACATTCTCAATTCCAGGGGATCGATAGGACTTATAATAACTTGTTATTCTTTAATCTCTCCCTACAGTTCACCTCTCCTAAAACTATCTTCAGTCCTCGGCACAATTTCTACTCCTCCCTGTTTTCCCAGGTCATCACTCCAGCAGCTTTGGCCAAACTTTCCACCTTTCAAAATTTTGGACAAATAGCTAATCAGTTCAATTTCATACTGCCTTTGGGGTCCCCTAATCATTATCCTAAAACTGTTCATCCCTTTTCAAACACCATCCCTACATGCTCCACTCCAATAAAAGAGTGCTGCTGAAAATGACTATGGAAGTCAACTTTGTTGACTGAATCCATTACAAATGTGTATGTTGTACAATCTCAATTAGGCCTTCACTACTGTATGTCAATCCTTTGTATACTTCGAAGATTGATTCTATCCCACTCAATGCATCTCTTCCAAATTTCTTTTCTTAAGTCACCTACACTTGAAGGAAAGATGCCATTCCATCAAGTACTAGGCTCCTGGGCATTTCTCTTCCTACCAGCACAGTGTCAGAAACAAACCTTTCCATCCTGAGCATATCCCCTAGACTGGCCTCTTCAGTTGAGTAGAGGGACCCATAATGCTTGCCCGCCTGCATAAAGAAATTTCATTCTATTAAATCCCCTCCACTGGTCCCCTCATCTGAGCTGACTTAACACTAAGAGAAAGGACTCCACCCTAAGGCCAAGCCTTCAGGGATGTTTAAAATCCACAGACCCCATTCATCAATAATTAACTTATACCCACTCAATCATACCTCCCCAATCCTAGTAATCTTGAAGCCCACAGTTATTCAAACTATTCTTATTCTCCATCCCCCACTGCCTGATCCCTTATTCTCACCCAGCTCAAACCAACTGTCCAGTGTTGCACTCTGAAGCTATCCTCTCCTTTGCCTAAACTTGTGATTTCATGACTTCCTAGTGAGAAAGCTATATACCAAAACAAACTGGAAATGGAGTTTCCTGGAAACACTGAGAGAGGTTAAACTATCTGTCCAGGTCACACAGTCAGTATTGGGTCAGATATTGGACTGGAACCTCTTGTTGTTCGTCCTTCTTCCTCAAAGCAGATCAAATGACATCACAATGTTGGGGTCAAGGCACAGTGTGTTCAACTGTGGCTGATCAGTGCCATATGAGCTCAGAAAACTCTACCACATGTCAGGCACAAATAGTCCATTTGAACATTTGGGATGAAGATTTTTCTAGATTTGCTCATTTCACATTTCCTTTGAGCACAGAGCCTTCTTTGATTCGGGCATGCCACGCTGAGTGGTCCTGTGCCAGTGTCTCCCATGACTCACGATCAATTCTTCAGAGAGACCTTGGGAAAGTCACTATATTGATTCTTCTGACCTCTGTGCAAGTGTTTGCCTTGTGTGAGTTCTCTGTAAAATAGTCTTTTAGGCAAATAGCCTTTTGATATTCGAACAACGTGGCCAGCCCATTGGAATTACACTCTCTGCAGTAGAGTTTGAATACTTGGCAGGTCAGCTCAAGAAATGACCTCAGTGTCTAGTACCTTATCTTGCCAGGTGATCTTCAGAATCTTCCTAAGACAATTCAAATGGAAGTGGTTCAGTTTTCTGAACCACTGGTATTCCGTCCAGGTTTCACAGGCATACAACAATGAGGTGAGCACTATGGCTCTGTAGACCTTAGACAGTCTAATATCTCTTTTTTCTCATACTTTCTTTTGGAGTCTCTTAAACACTGAGCTAGCTCTGGCAATGCATGCATCAACCTCATCATCTATGTAGACATTTCTGGAAGGGATGGTTCTATGTTTGGATGATACAGTGTTGTTGTGAAGAACCTCTGCTTTCTTGGTGTTGATTATCAGGCCAAAATTAGCACAATCAGCAAAGAATAGATCCATACTCTGTTGCGTCTCAGCCGCAAAGGCTGCACTGAGTGCACAGTCCTCTGGAAAGAAAAAGTCACACACCAACTCTTCCTCCACTTTAGTCTTGGCTTATAGCCTTTTCAAGTTAAATAATTTACCATCGATGCAGTAGCTGACCTTAATGCCATTTTTTGTCTTCACTGAAGGTGTCTGACAAGATGGGGAAAAGATCATGCTAAAAAGCATGGGTGCAAGCATGGAGCTTCACTCCACTGGTGACTGGGAAAGAATGAGAACATTATGCATTATCCAGAATCTATGCAAGCATGTCATTGTGAAACTGGTGTACAACATGGATGAACATCTCTGGGCAAAAAAATTTTGCCATAATCTTCCATAAGTCCACACAACTGATAGTATCAAAGACCTTAGGTTGACAAACATTATGTGCAGAGCTCTGTTCTGCTCCTGGCATTTCCACCATGTTGATCATTCCTCTGCCCTTTCTGAAGCTACACTGGCTCTCGGGTAAATGACCATCTTCCAGATAAAGGATTAGCCAATTAAAAGTAGGACTATGGCAAGAATCTTGTCAACAACAGCTAAGAGACAGATCCCTCTGTGATTGTCACAGGACAACCTGTTTCCTTTTCCTTTATAGAGATGGACATTGGAAGTATACTTGATCTCCTGGGGGAATAACCTCCTCTTACCAGAAGATTTCAGTCTGTATGAGCTGTGCATCCTGGGCCATCACCAGTCATCTTGACTTTTGTCTTGCCATTGGACTTCCAATGACTGGAACCGAGTTCATTATTCAAGGCAAGCTCTCTGTTCATCACTCCGCAATGTCTTAACAAAACACCATTTCATGGTGCACCAGACTCCTCACTTTTAGAGAAAAGGAAAAAAAGCCATTCTTCAAGTCTCCAGACAGGTCTCCAGTCTTGGGGGAAAGGGATTAACACCATTCTTTCAGCAGTACCCTAACTTGAAATGCCTAACATCCAGAGAGGACTTCACCCTGAGGCCCTGAGAAGACTCCACTCTGAGGCTAAATGCTAAAGGACAACAAAAGTCTACCTAAATTATTTCCTCAATGATTAACAAACTCACTTCTGGTTATATCCTCCCTTTTGCAGTGATTCTGCACTCCCTAGGTCATCATTCAAACCACTGGTCCCTCACTGCCTTTATACCCACTCCCTTCAAACCAATCCACTCTAAAGCTATCCACTTCAACTAATTCTAAAGTTACTTCCCAGCCTTTACACTGGACTGTCTGGAATACCTACTCCATAAGCAATAAACTTGTTTTCATCTTTATCTTTTACTTTCCCACTTTTTTCATCTTCTGGGTCTTATTGAGACCTGGCTCTCAAATGACAGCCTCTCTTGGCTGCCTTTTCTGCACTGCTGCTGCACTTTCACATTCCCTGACTCACTGGTCAAAGTAGGGGAGATGAAATAGACCATGTTCCCCATTGCCACCTCCAGATTTTCCCTCTACTACCATTACTACTTCTGCTCCTTTGAGGTTCACCCAATCCTTATCTTCCACCGAGTCAAAATTCTGGTAGCTGCTTGCTGTCTATCAATCTCCAGGACACTCCTTTTCTTTCCTACATGAGTTCAATGCCTCCTCACAGTCTTTCCTCCTCAACTCCTGTGCTCATACTAGGTCAATTTAACATATATAATGATATTCCCTCAAACACCTTAATCTCATAGTTTCCTAACTTGATCATTTCCCATGACATACGTACACTTCCACTCCACCTCAGATACACACAGAAATAGTCATACTTTTGATCTTGCCACCACTCACAAATGTTCCATGTTCATTAACTCCGAAATTCTTTTATCTGATCACAATTTGTTGTCATTCCATCTTTCCCCAAGCCCTGCAATCTCAAACCTTGTTCTCCATCCTCAGTGTGATCTCTAATTCTTCAATCTCTTAATTCTTTGCTAGGAGATCACTTGTGCATTAACCACACTTTCCTGCCTTCCCTGTCTTGATTCTTTAGTGAACCAATTCAATTCTACATTATCCTTTCCTCTGGAACTCCTTGCCCCCTTATCCTACTTCCGATATTGCTTTGTCAAACATTTCAGCTCTGGATTACTTCCATTATCCAATGCCTTCACTCACACATGCTGTTGTTGTTCAGTCATTTTTCAATCACGTCCAATTCTTCCCGACCTCATTTGGGGTTTTCTTGGCAAAGATACTGGAATGGTTTGCCATTTCCTTCTCCAACTCATTTTACAGATGAGGAAACTGAGGCAAACAGGGTTAAGTGACTCGCCCATGGTCACACAGCTATGGAGCATCTGGGGTCAGATTTGAACTCAGGAAAATAAGTCTTCCTGACTCCAGACCCAGAACTCTATCCACTGTACCACCTAGCAGACTTCTTCCCACATACATGCTGCTAAATGAAGTTGAGGAAAAAAAATTACAAAACCATGCTGACTGAACCCACTACAAAAGTTATGTTATACAATCCCCACTGGATCCTCACTGAAGCAAGGCAATCCTTTTATATATCCCCAAATAATTCACTATCCCACTTATCACAGTGGTTTTTCCAAACCTTTTCATCCCTCTTCCCATTTTCCCCAAAGCTTCCTCTTTTCCCCTCCACTCAGCTTACATCTCCCAGATGCTTTCTGTGATTATGCTTCTTTATAACCCATGTTAAAGGATGGCCCTTCTCCTTGACAAGGTCAACCCCTCAACATGCAAATGTGATTTCATTCCATCTTCTCCAGGAGAATGCCACCTATATTATCTCCACTCTCTCAATTATCTTCATTTTCTCCTTGTCTACTGATCATTTCCCTACTGCATACAACATGATGTCATCCCCATTCTCAAACAAAAGTTCATTTGATCCATCCATCCCTGCTATCATCTCATATCTCTCTTCCCTTTTCTGGTCAAACTCCTTAAGAAAGTTGTCTAATCATTGTTTCCATATCCTTCCTTCTCATCCTCTTCTTAATGCTCTAAGACATAGCTTCCATCTTCATCTTTCTTTTTTTTTTTGGTGAGGCAATTGGGGTTAAGTGACTTGCCTAGGGTCACACAGCTAGTAAGTGTCAAGTGTTTGGTCTGAGGCCGGATTTGTACTCAAGTACTCCCGACTTCAGGGCCGGTGCTCTATCCACTGCGCCACCTAGCTGCCCCTCCCATCCTCATCTTTCAACTATAACTGCTCTCTCCAAAGTTATTAGTGATCTCTCAATTGCCAAATCTAATGGCATTCCTTCTTGTTCTGGTACCACAAGAAGTCAAAATACACTGAAACAATCAGGAATAGCAATATCTCACTTGTTCAAAGTGATTCAGCATGAATGACATTGACCACTCAAGCAGGCAAACCATTAATGTACACGAAATGAACTAAAGATATAAAAGCTTTCATTATGCACCAATACTACAGCATAACAAAACTGAAAAGAGATCCTACCAGTTACAGGCAAGGGCTTTTATACTGGTTTTATCAACAATACCCTCAGTTCGGGGTCACACAACAATATATTACAGTCCAATAAAGGGTAAATTATAAGAAATCATCCCTAAACTGAGATTAGATGAAAGAAGGTGTAGAGCTACTAAACTCTAGAAAGGGAAAAACTGAAAAATCTGAGGGTTACTGAAATCTTCACTTAATACGAACTTAAGAAATTCTACCCAATAACTAAATGGAAGACACCCTACCATCTAAAAAAAAAAAAAATTCCCATGTTTCAAATGATTTGGAAGCAGAGATGGTCATATTTAGACTGGAATTTCAAAAAACCTTGAGTTTGACAGCATGAATCTAACTAGCAAACCAAATATGCCAAAATGTAATAATTTTTAAAAGCTGGTACTATAATTATGAAGAATGAATGCATTCTTGAAAATATTTAACAGAAAGTATAAAGACAGCAGAATCTATATACTATATTTGCACTTTTGCTATGGTAGAAATCTAGGAGGATAGGTGGAGTTCTCATAGAATACTCAAAAACATGGCACAAACAACTTGAGGAAAGGTAGAACAATTATACCAGTATCTAAATGGTACGTACCGTAAAAACTTGAGATGGAAGGTCAAACTAAACAAATGGGTGAAAATGATGCTTAGAAATACCTTGGTCTCCTCCACGCGGACACATTGAATATAAAAGAGAAAGCCGTGGTTGTCTATCAAGAGACTTACTGGCACTCTGAAATTCAAGCTCAATGGGAAAAACCCTATACAATACTACTCTTAACTTATACTTTTACAATTATAGAATGAACCATAACAAATCTGAAAACTATCCAAACAAAAAATTCATATAATATTAAGGCAGTTGGTGGCACAGTGGAAAGAGTGCTGGGCCTGGAGTTAGGAAGACCTGAATTCAAATTTTACCTCAGACACTCAGTAGTAGTATAACCCCAGACGAGTCACTTAACCTCATTTTCCTTAAGTTTCCTGAACTGTAAAATGGGGATAATAATAGTACCTACGTTTCAGGATTCTTGGGAGGATCAAATGAGATCAAATTTGTAAAAAGCTTTTAGCACTGTGCCTGGAACACAGTAGGAGCTACAGAAATGCTTATTCCCTCCCCCTTCCCTTTTTCTTTTCCTCTACAGTGAACAGGGCAATCCCAAATTCCCCCCCCCCCCTTATGTTACTCTTACAGCTTTGACTCATTCTTTTTATTTGTTAAAAAGGCTAATAAGCTTTAGTTAAAACAGATGACCGAGAATGTGTTGCTTCTTTTATTCAATGAAATGTTTACAAGGATTATTATGGTAAATGTAAAAGGGCTAGCAAGTTTCAGGATAGCATCCTGAAACTTATCAACACAGTTTTTCTAGAAATCACTAAAAGATGTCACAGGCAAGAAAATAGCTATTTGTGGAATTTCATATCCCAGTCTAGTAATTCATATTACCCTTTTAAAACTTGGTATGTGGAGCTTTGCTTGCTGGGAGTGATGGGGGGGGTGACTGTGCTGAGTTATTATATAATGGTTAATACAGGCAATATTTTGGGCTACAATTCAGGGTTAAACTGAAGGGTGGCACTGTCCTTCATGATTCCAAAGAGAAAGAAAAGAGCAGGAGAAAGGACAGAAGAGAAAAGGAGAGGAAAAGGAAAGAAAAAAGAAAGAGAAAAAAGAAAAGAAAACAAAAGAAGAGAAAAGGTTAAGTTTCTAGCATCTAATGTTCCCCCAAAATGGATAGGATTTCAAAGACAAGACAGAGTATATTCTTCAGCTCAACTACAGTCTTTCACAAGTTTCAGCAATGGCACAGTGAACTAAGTCTAGACAATTCCCATGGAGCTGGAAGTTACCTGTCAGATGGAATAAAGGTGCTCCATTTAAGAGATTCCACAAAAACCAAAAAATTCTATCATTAAAGCTACTGGAATGTAGAATACCCACATACTAAGGTAGGATTATAGAATTTAGAGTTTTAAGGGACTCAAAAAACCATATTCTCCCTCATTAGAACCCTCTTTATCTCGCTAATGTAAAGTCTGGCCTCTGTACATTTTACCATTTTCAATATCCATCTTTTCTCTTTAAAAATATATAGCAAAGAGAGAAAGTTATAAATGTGTTAACTAGGTTCAGTATTATTAGTAAGCTATATATTTTACAAAATAAAGCATTTTTTTCCTGCAAAGAGTTATATGTAGCTACAAAGTATAAGCTTAATTTCTTCTTCCCTAAAGTCAATCAGTAAGGTGGATATGGTTTAAATAAAATCACAAGTCAGAGGATCTCAGATTAAATCAATAGCTAAAAGGACTCCATTTAATTATTTTCTCTGCATCACATTTTGTAATATAGTATAAGCTTAATATACAGTTTTCCAAAGCTGAGATATAGTTTTCTATCTATAGAAATATATATTCATATAATTCTAATATATATCATAATATACATTTATATGGCAATATATCTCTATCCTGTACCTTTTATGGGAGGGAATGGACAGTAATATCATAAGAGTTATTTTATTTGCCACATATGATTTAAGTTAATACATTTAAGTCAGTCCATATGCCAAGCCTTTATTAGATTCACATGTGTTAGGTGCAAAATACTATACAAAATGCTATAAAGCGAAAGATTTAAAAAATTTAGCCTTCGAAGAGCTTACTATTTATATCTCCTGAGCGGGGAGAAGCTGGCATGTAGGCCTATAAATAGGACTATCATGATTAAAAATAATAAATAAAAACAGGCCAATGTTCCAAAGATTCTCCAGATCACTAAATATAAAAGAAATGCCCATCAAAACAACCTTAAGGTTTCACCCCATACCCACCAAATTTACAAAGATGTCAAAAGATCAAAATAGCCAATGTTGGAGGGGTTATAGGAAGATGGAGACACTGGAGCATTATTGATAAAAGTTGTAAATCTGTACACCCCTTTGGAAAGCAATTTATAATTATGCAAATAAAGAGATCAAAATGCCCACACATTTTGACCCAACTACTAGACATTTGCTCCAAGGAAGAGTTTTGATAAAAAAGAAAGTTTTCACATACACCAAAATATTTACAGTAGCACTTTTCATAGTAGCAAAGTATTGGAAAAAAAAGAGATACCCACAAATTGTGGCCCATGAATGTAATGGAATATTACTGTGCTGTAAGTAATGGAAATTATAATAATACAGAAAAGCACAGAATGAGTTATATGAACCAAAGCAGTGTGAAGTAAGCAGAAACAAAAAAAAAAAAATACAAAATAACTACAACAAAGTAAATGCAAACAAAAGCACAGAACAATAAAAAACGAATGGTACAAAATTACAAAGAACATGGCCCCAAAGTAGGGAGATGACAAGACAGCCCCCTCCAACTTCTTTGAAGACATAGGTCTGTGAATGTAGAACACTGCATGTATTATCAAATTTGGGTGGAGATGGGTGTGCTGATCAGTTTTTCTGATAGTTTCTTCTTCCTCTTTTCCTTTTCTTAAAAATGCATTGGATTATATAGGTCTGTTTTTGTCTTCCTATTTGTTTATTCATGTATTTGAAGAGAGGTTTCCTTCTTTTTTTCAAACTCCCTAAGATTCTTCAACTTAAGATGACTATCTCAAAAGATAGAAACCATTATTTTGCAGCACCTAAAATACTACTTAAAAGCTGAGTTAATCACTTTAGCAGTATCTGAGAAGTTATTTCCACCAGCTGAATGATACAGGTTTTCTTTAAAATAGCAGCAAATATTTCTTCTAAAATAGTTTTTGGGTATTTCTGTTGGGGGGAAGACTGGTTTGTTTTTTTTTGTTTATTTCTTTGGTTTTGGGGGGGGTTGTTTTTTAATACTGGACCTTTCAATTTCACCTAGGCTGGAAATGAAGCAGTCACTTATTGGCAGACCTCAATACTAATAATAGACTCAGAAGCTCTAACCTATTCTTCCCCCAGCCTCCCAACCCAGGCCCATATGACTCTCCTTAGGCACCCTGATGACCCTCCTGCTCCCAGAGGGTCACCACATTGATGCTAGACATGGTGCAGACACCTGATCTGCTTTAGCCCTCCTTACTGCAACTCAGACCTCCAAAACTCAAGCAGTCTGAAAGTTGCAGCCTCCCCAGGAGCAGACTCTACAGGCATGCATTACTATGTCTGGCCAAATATTTCTTAAATGAGTTTCCCAAAGTCTTACATTTATGAAAGGAAAATTGTAAGATCACAGAACTAGAATTCAAAGCTACTCGAGTTCTATGGTTCCTATCTACCATCTTGCTTTCATAAATTCTGGGCCTAAGGGTAAAGATTCAAGGAATCTTTTCTTTTTTTTTACTTTTTTTTCTTTTTTTCTTTTCCTTTTTAATAAAAAATTTTTACTTTTAGCCCAGAAAGGTTAAACAGTCTACCTCAGGTAACACAATAAATTCTTCTCTGAAGTGGGAATTTAATCCGAGTCTTAAAACTCCAAAGCTAACCGTATTTCCACACTGTACCATGCTGCCAAAGTCTGAATAAAATGTTAACTTCTTGAAGTAAGGGACTGTATCATTTTTTGTCTTTGTATTCCTGGTGCCTAACAGAGTGCTTTGTACACAGCAGGCACTTAATAGATGAATGCTGGTTGACTGGATACCACTTTCTTAGACCATACTTATTCAAGTAATTAAAGATAAACCATAGAACTGTAAGTTCAGAATTCTGGCAAGATGAGCTAAAGATAGCACACAGCTTATGACTTACTTTTTTTTTTTATTTTGAACTTAAATCAAATAATATGAGCATTTCCACACACAAAATAAAATAGAAAATAAGGATTGCACATGTGACCACAAATCTTGCTTCTCTCCCTCCAAATATACAACAAATTCAATGTGTTATTTTCAAAATTCATTTGTGACCTGTTTTATAAGATTTTTCTTAAGATTTGGGTTTTTTTTTTTTTGGAGGGAGATAGATCAACAACCTGTAATTCTCTCAGTATGGGGTGATGCCAGCAAGGGACTTCCTCTATAACAGCAGTTCTCAAACTTTTTGGTCTCAGGACCCCTTTACACTCTGAAGAATTAAGGACCCCAAAGAGCTTTTTGTTTGTATTATATCTACCGATTTTAACCATATTAGACATTAAAGCCAATAAATACATATTAATTTATGTAAAAATAAACATACATATTAATTTATGTAAAAATAACAAAAATGAACATACATGTTAACATGAATATTCATGTGAAAAACCTAATGTTTTCCAAAATCAAAAATCAGTGATAAGAATGTCCCTATTTTACATATTTATGCAAATTTCTTTAATGCCTGGATTAATAGGTGACAGCTATATTCTTATATTTGCTTCTGCATTCAATCTGTTCCCATCTGTTGTATTAGTTGAAGTATATGAAGAAAATCCAGACTCACAGAGATATGTAATTGGAAAAGGGAGAAGTATTTTAGTAGACAAATAATGTCTTAGTATTAGTATGAAAACTGTTTTGATCTTAAGAATCTCCTTAAAAGGGTCTTGGGGCCTTACAGGCATCTGCAGACCACACCTTGAAAAACACTGTTCTACATGAAAGTCTTAGTGAGCTTAGTGAGGTTCAATGACTTGTCCTGGGATGGAATTTGAACTCAGGTCTTCCCGGGTTAAAATTATATCAAAGGTAGTCTAAGAAGAAAAACAACCCTGATAAACTAGCATGCTCAAAGAATAGGATTTATACAGTCATTTGAATTTTCATGTTAAATGAAAACATTGTTTCAAATCTTGTCTTCAAATATACCCTTCTTCCTATAATATACTACAGTACACTGCTCTGCCTTAAGCAGTACACAGAAGTTCCAACTCGAAAAAAAGTTGTTTCAAAAGTTCATTTACAAATTAGTTATTTGGAGCTTGAACACACTTACCCTCAGTAACAACCTGGAGGTAATAACAACTCCAGGTTACTCCACAAATACTCTGTTGAACTCTGACAGCAGTGGGGATGACAGGGAGGACTGAAATGTTAGAGAATGGTATAGTGTAAAAGAATAACCAACTGAGTGTGACGATCTAGGCTTGAATTGTGATCATATATGCTTACCACTTGCAGGGTAACCAACCTCTCAGAGACTTTTGTTTTGTTATCTTTAAAATAAGCATTAAAAAGCCCAGGAGCTTCCTTCCAGATCTAAATCTTAAGATAAAAACGATTAAATTAGTTCCCTTTTCCCCTACCTGGACACAAGCCTGACAGCTCTAGACAAAAGACAAAAGCTTAAAAAGACAAAGCTAGCCTTATTACCTTCCCAGCTCTAAGTAGTGAACTGGTCTGTCAACAGATCTCCTCGTGCTGCATTAACATGTGTCCTCTCCCCTCCAAAAACAAAACAAAACAAAACAAAAAAAAACCTCACCAAGATAAAAATAAACAAACAAACAACACCTAGCTACTTCTCCCTTTCAAAAATAAAAATTCCTATTCCAGCAGTACACAGGCTATCCGGCATTATGAGGAAAACAACTTGAGGATAATTTGTACTAACTGGGTGCCACCTCACATTGACAATTTTAAAAGAGGATACTTATTAATACTAATGAATTTAGATTTGACAAAATTAAGGGAATATAAAGTAAAAAATTCAGGCAGCATGAGGTAAGGCATTTTTGGTCAAAGGGCACCCCCCAAAAAATTTATAGTAGTAGAAATACTATAAAGTAAGTAGAGGATTAGGTTAGCACAGGGAGGGAAATGCACAGGGAGATGGCTTGACCAGGTTCCCAGCACTAGCCCTTGTCTAATGGTGGATTAAAACCTGTGCCTTTTTGACTCCAAGTCCTATGCCCTCTCCACTGTGCCATGCTACCTAGTCCTGAGGGAAGGTGAGGGTGGAAGGAAGGAAAGAAGAAAAGGAGGAAGATTAGAATAGGATCGGCTATAGTGGAAAAAAAAAGTCCCGACCATGAATATGAATGACATTAACTTACCCATAAAATAAAAGAAAGCATCAGAAGTGGAAAAAAAAATTAAATCCAACTATTTGTAGCATACAAGGAGCATATTTAAAACAAAGATTCATACTGAGTTAAAGGGTTGGTATAGAATTTATTTTCCACAGATAAACTTAAAAAGTAGGAATGACAACATGACTTCAGGCAAGACAGCAGTAAAAAAAAAAATCTGTTTTGAAAGACAAGTAAGGAAATTACATTATACTTAAAGGCACCAAAGATAATGAAACAACTTAAATATTCAAATGGCAACTCAAAAAACAAAGCAACTAAGTACTTACATGAAAAACTTAACTTAATTGTAATACCCATCTAGTAAGAATAATTGTTATGGTCTTTCAATACAGATTTTTTATACTTAAAAAAAAAAATCAGACAGATAAATTAGAAAGAAACTAAATATCTGAACCTAATCTTAGAAAAGTTAAATTTAACAGAACTTTGACAACTGGCATCTTAAAGAGACCTATTTTTTCTGAATTGTAGAACCCTTTTTCAAAAATTTATTGTAAATGACGACATAAAGGATTTATAAGTAAATATAGAAAATACTGAACACATGCTTAAACAAAGCATAACACAATGAAATATACACTATATTTCTCCCCACTGCCCCTCCCCCATTCCAGGACACTACTACTCTTATGCTGTCAATTTACACTACCTCCCATCTCCTTTCAGGCCCATCTATCTTGATCTCCAGGCTACTTTCTTCTAGTCCCAGGTCCCATCCCACCAACCAATCTTCACCCAAACTCTGAAGTCTCTGTTCCATTTTGTCTCTCTTTTGACTTGTTTTTAGCTACTTTCACTGGTCCTTCCCCATTCTTGGTCTTCAGTTCTATCCCCCTTTCCTTTCAATACTTCCAATGTTCCTATTTTCTGCTTACAACCCTCAAATTTCTCCTGCCAGCTATATTTGAGTGGTTACTGGACATTTTGACTTTTATATCCTTTCTGTCACTTCAAACTTGATAGGTCTAAAACTCACTCACTTTCCCAACAAAAAGTTCTCGCCATCCCAAATGACCTATTTTTGCAAATGGTATTTTTAATTAGAGAGACACAGAGAAAGACAGAGAGAAAAAGAGATTATTGTTCTTGTTGGCTAGACTTGAAACTTTGGGATACCATTAACTACTCTCATTGATCCATTATGCCAGTCAGTCACCAAATCCTACTCTTTCTTCCTGATCTTTCAAATTCATCCCTTTCTTTCTACTTCCCTTTCAGGCACTCTAATCCAGGCTGTCCTATCTAATCATAATTATATTATTTTGATAACTTTCTAACTAATTCCTCTATCTCTATCTCTAAAACACTGCTTCAATCCAGGTAATCTGCCACTTAAAACCTTTAATGGCTTCTCAGCACTACAATTTTAAATATAAAATCCCAACTCTTTGGATTGTTATTCAAGCCCTCCACAATCTGGCCCAAACCTACTTTTCTAATGGTGCCTTCCAGTATTCCCTTATACAAATCTTCTATGACCAACCTATTGTCTAAATAGGTACTATAACTTTCCATCCTCATAACTTTGCTCATTCCCACTCCCTGCTTTTTTTGGTCTATCCTACCTTTTCTGTTATTCCCTCCCTAGCCACTTTCAAACCACAATAATGATCTGTAGCCTTTCTGAATTCAAACAAGCTATCTGCACCACTCATGCAGTATTTCATCATATACTGTACTGCCTTATGACATTTCCTGTATTGTCTGCCTTTCCTTGGAGAGAGCAAACACATATAAAACAAGGTGTAAGTACAGCATACTCTGTCCTGCTTCTTTGTAGCCCTCCACAAGGCCTAGCACATTATTATACACAGTGCTCAACAAATACTTTTTAATGAATCAATTTCGCATCAGTGTGGACACTACAAGTTAACAGAAAAGTAGCCCTTTGTTTTTATATTGGAAAAACCTAGTTCCATCTTTTATAAAATGGGGATAATATCTGAACAACCTATTTCAAAAGACCCTTATGAGGGAAGCACTTTAAAGTTGATTGAGTATTACATAAGTTTGTTACTAAGAATAATATCTGTATAATAATTGTTGCCAATAACATAAATGCACTGACAATTCACAAGAAAATGACGGTGAATAGTTTAGCTTTGTTAAACCAATAATTCCTGGTCCTGGTTTCCCATGGCATCTCCATTAAATTGCCCAAAGGGAAATTATGTCATCCCTAAGACTCACTAAAAACTTAAGAATAAAATTAATTTACCTTAATTGAGAAAACAATCTAAGCCAGGAGTAGGGAACCTGCAGTCTCTAGGCCACGCATGACCCCTTAGGTCCTTTGACCAAATCCAAACTTCACAGAACAAATCCTTTTATTAAGGGGATTTGTTCTGTGAAGTTTGGACTCAGTCAAAAGGCTGCACCCAAGGACCCAGAAGGCCACATGTGGCCTGGAGACTGCAGGTTCCCTACCCCTGATGTAAGCCATATAACACTTTGAAAAAGAGGCTAAAGGATTGATGACATAAATAAAAATAAAAACAAAATGACAACTCCAAAAATATGTCTAGAATCATTGTTTTATAATTAATACATTCATTATAATAAGGATAGAATTAACTTAAAAATTAAATTGTTTTAAATGACAAATCCCACACTAAAGCTACTCTCAGCAGGAAAGTAATTTGCAACAGTACACTGGGGCAATGTAACAGGTTCTTCCTTCCTTTTCTAAAAAGCAATGAATCCAGATAAGAAAAATATTAATTACCCAATAATAAGTCCTTCATTCTTATAATCCTTTAAGAGATTTATCAAACATTATTTTGATAGCTAAGGAAACCATTCCTAGCCCTCTGGTTTAACCTACCTACCTCCACCTCTAAAAGGGAGAGAAACAAATATAGTTCTTAAAGGAAATGTAAGTTCCCCTTCTACTCTCTTCCTCACATGAAGGGTCAGAAAGAACAAAAACAGTTTAAGCCATAAATAGTTAACCATCTAGAATTATACTATTGCTAGACAGATAAGTAAATATTCAATCAGTACAAGACTTGAAGACCAAGTACCAAAAGATCTTGTACATAACACAGCTCCTGCCCTTAGGAATCTAACACTTTACCTAAAGTAATAGAAGTATATGACAAGAACGACAAAAAGAGCTGGCATCTATATAGCAACTTTAAGGTATTCAAAGCATTTCTAGAATTGTCACCCTGTCACATCTGAATCTTACCCAATCCTGTGAGATAAATAGATAAGAATTCCCTCTCTGCTGCCTATCTCATCTTCCTGGACACTCTGTTGTGAGTTTACTTGACACCTCTCCCTCTTGACACTTCTCTTCTTTCTTGTAAGTCTCCTCTTGCGCTGCTCTTGCTCTAGGCTCTTTTACTGGTTCTTTATCTATATCACTACTCTGTTCTCTAAATGTCCAAGATCTGTTCTATGCCCTCTTCTCTCTTCCCTCATAGAAATTCTTAAATCTTTTTTTATATTGCGGACTCTTTTGACAGTCTGGTAAAACCTATAGACCTATTCTCAGAATTATGTTTATAAATACATAAAACAAAAATACTTAGGAGTGCAAAGGAACCCAATCATACTGAACAATCATCAATACATTTTTCAAAACAAGTTCAAAGATTTCCCCACCATGTGAGCAACAAGATGGAAGACTAAACATTTTCTCTGAACCCCATGACCCCTCAAATCTCTCCAAAACAGAAATTACATGCCAAAGATAAATCAACTTAAGCTGTCTTCATGGCCTAGGACACACAGAATCCAAAAAGTTTTAAAACAATAAAACATCAACTGATGTTCTCTGACACTCAACTTACTTAGCACCTCTCCCCTACCTCCCATGCTACCAGCATTGAGGAAGTACTAGCAGAACCAAAGAACCGGACATACAGGCTTTTGATGAAACCCAACCCCACATTCTAGTTCCCCTTCCCTCTCTGCAGTGTCACAGAGATCCCAGCTCCAGGAAGCACAAGTTTGCATGGAAGCCCTTCAGGAGAAAAAAGCAGGCCAGAGACCATGACAGAGAGCCAGTGTTTCAGCAGACAATCCCATAACACCAGCGCTGCAAAGTTCTGAAATGCCGGTGCTGCTGAGACAGACACATCAATAGCAACAGCGTGGTAGCTCTTGAACTGCTGGTGCCCAGAGAACCAAGTAACAGAAGGAAAAGGATAGGACACTGTGTATGTGTGGAGGGAGAAGTTGAGTGTAGCACTTCACTACCCCTGAAGGAAAGTAGTCAATGCCCAGCTGGAGTCAGTTCTGTCCACCCAAAAGTCACTTGGGGCAAAGATGTAGACTGGTTAACACAGAATTATTCTGTGTAGGAGGAGGCCAGGACTATTTGAGATCCAGCCCCCAAGGAAACCATCATCAGAGAGTAGATAGAAAATGAACAATAATAGTAAATAAAGAGGAAAAAAAGACTGAAATTACCCAAGATCAAATTCAGGCATCTATGAATAAATACTGTAAAACAATGGAAAACAATTACAACTCATAAGATGGAAAACCCTGTGGAACATGAGAAGAATATGGAACCACAACCACTTGTTACTGAGTGGTTCAAAAAAGAAATGAGAATTACGAAAGCAGAATTTTATGTCCTGCAAAGAAAAAATAACAGGCAGAATGAATCTGTGATGGGGCATTTCACCAAAGAAACAAAAGAGAGAATATTAGGCTGGAAAAAAATATACAAAAGTGAAGGACAATCTAGAAGAAGAGAAACAAAAAACAACAAAATTAAAAGAAAATATGTTCACTATGCAGGCCAAACATGCTGATCTCAAAGACAAAATGCACAGAAACAAGGATCATAGGTCTCCCAGAAGAACATAACAAGAAAAGAAACCTGAACACCATAATGCAAGAAATAATACAAGAGAACTGCCCAGAATTTCTGAAATCAGAAAACAAAATACCAATGACAAATGAACGAATGCAAATAACAAAAGAATTCACAGATTGCCTACAGGAAAACAAACAAACAAAAAAAAAATACTCAAGGCTACAAACTCCAAGACACATAGTGGTTAAACTTAACAATTCAATTCAGAAACAAATTCTGTAAGTCATCAACAGAAAGACTTTCAAATACAAAGAAAAGGAAATTCAAATAACACAATACTATTCTGCACCTACCAGAAAATACAGGAGGGAATGAAATGTGTTCTGAAAAGGAATAGAGCTCAGGATGCAGCCCAGAGTTAACCTATCCTGAAAATCTGGGCATAAATGAAAGAAGACAGACATTTAATAACAATAATGAAAAGGCATTTGAAACATTTTTAGAAAGAAAAACATAACTGAAGAGATTATTTGCTTCTTGAACATGCCACACAACAGAAATCCAAGAGTGAAGAAATGAAGAAGCCAAGGAAATCAGCAAAGATTTCTTTCTAAATGTACACAAGAAGACAGGGATGAAGGTCTGGTAGAAGTGACAAAGAAAAGATGGGCCTAGAGCATTACAGACAGAACAGTAACACCCTGCCTGCAGGTGAATCAAGGGTTTTTCTGAGACTAAAATACAACATGATAGGCTACATGAAAGGGGAGGGTGCAGTGCTGGGGGAAAGAGAGCAATTGTGATGTGCCTGGGTCAAAAGGAAGGATAGCAATGTGGGAAAGTTGATTCTTGTGTTCTCAGTAAGAGAACAGCCTTCAGGGGAGTGGGTGAGGAGAGGAGAAAGGTTGAAAGAAAAGAGAAAGGAAGATCTTGCTTTGGTGGTCAGAGGGGATTTCACCGATAAATGCTCCTATGGGTCAAAAGAGATATTCTGTGAAGAGAGATGGGGATCTTGCACTAAGTCCACACCCAGTACAAGTTTCCCAAAGTATCTATACCAAATCTGAGGGATCTGGTGCTGGGAAAGTCCATTTATCTTACATTGGGGTGGGGGCAATGGGAACTGTTAGGGGCAACTGGCACCTGGGGGAACTATAAAGGTACAACTATTTTGGAAAGCAATTTGGAATCATGCAACTAAAATGTCTATACCCTTTAAACCAGAGAATGTATTAGTGACCTTACACCCCAAGGAAGCCATCAATAATAGAAGAAAGTTCCCATATACTTTAAAATATTTATAAAAGCACTTTTTGTGATAGCAAAGTCTTAAAAACAAAGTAGATGCCCATCAATTGGGGAACAGCTAAACAAACTGTGGTATGTGGATGTAATGGAATATTACATTGCTGTAAGAAACGATTTTTGTAATGAATACGGAGAAGCATGAAAAGATCTATATGAACTGATAGAGTAAAGCAAGCATAACAAAAAAAAACAATATATACAGCAACTACAACAATGTAAATAGAAAGGACAACTACATACACAAAAAATCAAAAATGAATGCAACAAAATTATAAAGATCAAGCAGTATTTGAAAGAAGAGATATGAAAGGATACTCCTAACCTATCCTTGTGTGGAGGTGGGAGGTCCAAAGGTGTAAACATTGGACATGTTTTCAGACTTTTTCATTGTATTGATTAGTTATGTTTTTTTCCTTTCTTAAAAAAAAAAGACGATTTGATATATGAGATGGAAAGGGAAGGGGAAGGAATATTTGGGATAACTATGATAATGTAACAAAAAAAAGTCATCAATAAAAATTCATTAAAAAAAGCTATAGATCCCAGGAAAAGAACCTCTGCTCTACATTCTCTCTCTCTACTGTCATCAGCTCCCATGGGATTAACTATCATAGTTCGATGCAGAACCTACACCTATTAATAACAGCACCTACATCATCAGATTGTTGTGAGGGTCAAATGAGATAATATATGCAAAAATGATTTGCAAACCTTAAAATATTATGTAAATGTTAGCTATTGTTTTACACCTTTCTGATTGATTCTACATTCCATTTACCTTTCCATCTGTTCCAAACCACCTTTTCTCTCCTCAAACCACCTCTATGATCAACCCTCCCTCTCAGCAGTTCTCAGCTAATATTTTACTTAAAATAATAAATAGTCAAACAAGAAGCTCAGGCCACCCATAGACCGTTCATTCCATCTTCTCAAACTTCAAACTATCTCAACATCTTCCCCAGTTCTCAAACAATCAATCATCCACAAGTATTTATTAAGTGCCTATTCCCTGCCAGGCACTGCACATACCAAAATAAAAATACAACAGTCCTTGTCATTAACTGTACAGTCATCCCTCAACATTCCAGGTTTTCACATTCAGAGTGTTGGTTATTTGTGGACTGGACATCGATAATTGAACGGGAATTTTTGGAGATCTATAGCTTACTGCAGAAAATTGCAGATGATATGCATATGTAAAGAAAATGAAAAAAATAGTAAATCATAAATACTGTATTATCATTTATGATCATAAGTATATATACATAAATTTATTATAAACAGTTAAATTTTGTTCAAAGTTTCAGTATGCTAAAAAGTTACAGACTCTATACTCTTTGGGAATGCCTCTTCTTTCTCTACCATCCAAATTCAGATGATTTTGTCCAGCAGTAAATGTTGCATCTTGCTGGGCTACACCAGCTACTGTGAAGACTCTGCATAGTGTGCAAGATACTAGTAACTCTCAGGTAAACTGCAACTTTTTTTATGGGTACAGTGTGTTGTTTTACTTGTTTTGTATGTTAAATAAATATGGTCACTTAAATCCAATCATGGCTGAGTCAAGACATCACCCTGTGATATCACTGGTCCTCTTCAAAAAAGGACAAACAACGAATATAATCAGAATAATTAAAAATAAATTTTGGAGGGCCTAACCCCTCACCCCCCAAATGTCAAGGGATGACTGTACATTCTATCAGAGAAAATAACATATAGCCATACAATTAAATACAAAACACAAAGAAAATACAAGTTAATTTCAGAGAATGAGGGAATGGCACTTGCAAGAGAAGAAAGAAAAAAGATTTGGAAAAAGGGATGCTGCAGCAAAAGAAAACTCTTCACTTTATCTTACCACCCCCTTGAACTATCATCTTACAGTTTTCCTTTCATTGATGAACTCCTAGAAAAAGGTAAAGATATATAAAGATATATAGATACACATATAATTTATTTTCTCATCTCCCACTCATCTCTCGGCCCCTAAAAATGTGACTTCTGACCTCACTATTTAATTTAAAATACTCTTAGTAAGGTTATGCAGTGGATAGAGTGATGGCTCTGGAGTCAGGAGCACTTGAGTTCAAATCAGGCCTCAGACACTAGCTGTGTGACCCTGGGCAAGTCATTTAACTGTGTTTGCCTCAGCTTCTTCATCTTTAAAATGAGCTGAAGGAAATAGCAAACTGCTCCAATATCTCTGCTCAAAAATAAACCCAAATTGGGTCACGAAGAGTCAGACACAACTGAAATGACTCAACAATAAAAAAGGTTACCAATGATGTCTTTATTGCTAAATCCAATGGCTTTTTCTCAGAACTCATCCTTTCTGACTCTCAAGCAACATCTGACACTGTTTACCATTCTCTCCTCCTGAATATTCTCCCCTCATGTTTTTTTTTGGGGGGGGGGGAAATAACATCACTATCTACTGGCTCTCCTCCTACCAATCTTACCCCCCCCCAGCCTCCTTTGCAGGACCACTATTCCTGTTCCACCTACTATGTGCAAGTGCACTTTAGGGTTGGATGTTACACCCTCTTTCTTGGAAGTTTCATCACCTTCCATAGATCCAACTATCAGTCAACTAGAGAAGACTCTCAAGTCTACAAATCTAGCCTTTATCTCCAACTGCCCACTAGAAATCCCAACCTAGATGTCCCACAGGCATCTCAAACTTGACATGCCCAAAACAGAACTCATCATCTTTCTTTCCCTAAATTTACCCCTCCCAACTTCTCCATCTCTATGGCGGGTACTGTCTTCCTTCTAATTATCCAAGTTCCGAACTTCAGAGTGATTCTCAAGTCCTCATTTTCCCTTACCCCCATATTCATTCAGTAGCCAAATCCATGTGATTCTACCTTCAAATCTCTCAAATCTACCTGCTTCCATCCACTTCTTTCACTGACTCAGGCTCTCATCTGGACTATTTAAGTCTCCTTGCTGCCAGCATTTCCCCTAATACATCCTCTAAAGAATAATAAAATTGATATTCCTAAAGTACAGCACTTAGCAGTGCCTGGTGCATAATGGGTGCTTAATAAATGCTTACTGATTGATGATACAAATCTGACCCCGTCATTTCCCTGTTCAAAAAGTTTCAGTGGTGATAAAGAAACAAACTCCCCTGATATCTTAAAGCCCTTTACAATCTGGCTATGGTTTATCTTTCTAGTTCAAATCTGGTCTCAGACACTTATTAGCTGTGTGACCCTGGGCAAGTCACTTATGTTTGCCTCAGTTTCCTCATCTGCAAAATGAGCTTAAGAAGGAAACGGCAAACCACTCTAGTATCTTTGCCAAGAAAACCCCAAATGGGGTCACGAAAAAATTTGTCACAACTAAAACAACAAAAACAAAAAGTTCATGCCAAAAGCTAAGAAAAGTGTACCTCCTCTCCCAAAAAAGAAGCCTATTGGAAGACCATAAAGTCAATGTTGAAGAGTACACACTTCTTTGGGAAAAAAACAAAGAAATTTTGAAAATTCACTACTTTCTAGAGACCAAAGACATTTCAGCTTTTTAGGCTACCCAAATTAAAAAAAAACCATAAAAGCAACCCTAGGATGAACAATTTGTTCATTATGATATCAAGCACTCCTCTACCAACACCACACTTGAATTAATGGTGGCTATCAAGAAAACAGTGAAGAATCAAGAGGATATTGGTATGGCTGAGGTGTCACCACAGAGTCTGATGAAGAGAAGATCTATGTCTAACTTGCCACAGACTATGATGCTTTAGATGTTACCAACAAAACTGAAATCCTCTAAGCTATAACCAATTAGTCTGTTCCACATACTCTAACGTTCTGAACAATAATTTTAAATAAACAAGAAACACCAAGCACCAAAAACCATTTTATTTTTACTAAACTAGACCAAAAATTAAGCATAAGTATACAACATATGAGTCTGTCAACAAATAATGCAATAGCTTTCTTTTTACAAATTCCAAACAAGAGTTCTAATTTATTATCCCCATTCCAAATAGAATATAAATTATGGGATACTGAGGATAAGTGTAATAAAAACTCAGAAAAGGGAAGAGATTAGTGTGGGCTGCAGGCATATTTTTTAAGAAATGGTAGGATTTGTGAGGAAGGGTAAGAGTGTGCTAAGAAAAGGGAACATGAGCAAAAGGACAGAAACAGGAATAAGCATTATAGAGGTCTATAGGAGATCAGCCTGACTGCAACAGAATTTATGCTAGGAAAAAAAAGATTGAGTAGGCCTTTGAAAACCAAGCAGAGGACTTTCCACCCGATGAGGCGGGTAATAGGGAGCCAATTTAAGTTTTAAATAATTCCTGGAGAACAGATAATGAAACTTACTTCCCTCTCTTTGGAAACCTATTTGAGTGAAACATTGCATACATCATCAAACTGTTACTATGTTGGTTCTGCTTAACTTTTTTAGAGGACGTTCAGCTCTGACACATACCTACGTGACCTTGGACATACTGCTTAGCCTTTGCAGGCCTCACACTTTCCTCATGAGAGGGTCAGAGAAGATCAAAACAGATGATTTCTAAAATATCTTTTTAACTCTAAATCTATAATCCTCTGAAAGGAAAGTTCAATTGGGATAGGAAATAATATTCTGAAATGACCAATGTAAAAGCAGAAGGCATCAATAAAAATTTTTTTAAATTTCTGAAATACAGTAATATCGTGAAAATGGTATTTTAAGTGCATAACTCCAAAATCATCATGCAACACAGATTAGATTGGAGACAGGGAAACTAACTAGGAGAAATTTCACCCAATGAATGTTTTAAAAGGTAGTCAATGAACAGACAAACAAGTTCATTTGCCTCAATAAAATAATACTGTAATATTCTAGGATGATGTTTGTATACCACGGTGGGAATGTTGCTAATCTCTCCATTTTGTTCACTGAAACCTTCAGAAGATAAAGAGTTGGTGATCCAGGAAGTAAGGGTTCCATGCTAGAAACAATTGCTGCTTTTTATGGGGCAGTTAGGTGGCACAGTGCATAGTGTGCTGAACTTTGAGGCAGAAGTTCAAATCCTGAATTCAAATACTACCTCAGACACTTACTGGCTGTGTGAGTCTGGACAATAAGTCATGCAATCTCTCTGAACGTTAGTCTCCTGTAAAATGGGGACTGTGATAATAATAGAACCTACCTCGAATAATTATTATAAGGTTCAAATGAGATAACAAGCAAAGCCCTTTTAACCTTAAAAGTGTTAAAAAATGCTATTATATATCTGCCAAATCAATTAATCTTCCACTTCCCTACCCTTTTAGCTCTCTTTCTCAGTATCACCACAAATATAGATATATAAAACTTTTTCCTATAAAATCTTGTTGTTAGAAGGGAGCTCAGAGGTCATCTAATCTGTCTGTATTTGAACAAGAATTCCCTCTAAAAAACCCCAAACAAGTAGTCATTCAGCTTTTCCCGGGGAAGTCTAGTGATGGTGAATCAGTAAGTGTCCCAGGCATCCTGTTTTAGTTTTTATCCCCAAATACTGGGAAGTTTTTCTTCATATCAAACTGAAATCTTATATACCAAGCATTGTCTACCATACATACCTCTCCATACCGTAAGAGGATTGAAAACAGTGCAAAGAATTAACTCCCTCTTTAGCTCTTGCTACCACCAACCACAGCTGTCAATGGTCATATTCAAATACCATTCTACTAATTTTACTGTCCCAGTAACAACAAAAGTAAAGTAAACGGTAATGACTAATTTTAAAAGCATCATGCTCCTAAAATTATGCTCTATCTGCCTCAATTTCCTCAACTGTAAAATGAATGTCACAATGGCACCTACCTCAAAGAATTGCTGTGCAGATCAAATGACATAACATCTCCTAGGGTTTTAATAACTGCTTGTTCTCTTCCTCTTTTCTCTTCCCTCTCTTATGTTCCTACATCCTCCACCAAAGGTTTCTCCTGATGCCTCACTGTAGCATAGAAATGTTCCCCTGCACTAAAGGGCTAGGCATATGCAACCAAAACAAAAGCTCTGGCAGATCAAGCAAAGCTGGACAGGCTGAGAACAGACATGGTGTGACTGTATGTCCATCACCCAAGGACCTGCTGAGCTAAGTTCACAGGTTCATTGCCAGGGCTGACCACATGGGGATCAATTTTTCCACCACAGCAACTCCCAAATACCATCTAAGTTGTACAGTGGTTGTAATCTGAGTAACCTCACAACGATCAAATCACAGATCCTTGCAGTATCCTCATACACAAACAACTTTCATATACAATGCAATAATAATATGAACCAAAACAACCAGTAATACCAAGTACTATTAAAAGAATGCCTCCCACAAACAATATGGTAGCCAGAATCTGTTTTCTCATCTGACATGTAGCATGTTTCAACAAAATGCCCATGTTCCAGCTCCATTTCCTTTTCTTTGTATGGCAATCTGCCATTACTATAATGGGCAAGTCACTGACCTACAAATATTAATGCCAACAGCCTGTTCCTGGTTACTAGAAGGATTGTTTCACAGACAAGGGAAGAATCAAGTTATTCACGAGTCATTTAATATACGTGCAGTACATAAAGAGATTTGCAATCAAGAAATTACTCTGAATGGGCAATGAAACCTTTAATAATTTGTTAAAAGTAAGTTATTTCCAAAATTAGCAGTGCTGCCATTGACTATCCTAAGCAGTTATCAATAAAAGTAAAAAACATTTTCTTGGCATTCAAAAATGAATGAAAATTGCTGTGTGGGTTTTTAGGACTATTAAATAACAAGCTGCATCAGTACATTAAGAGAAACATACTAAAGGCAACAATTTGATTTTCTATTTTTGTACACAGTAAATGTTCCTTTCCCCAATAAAAGGTCTGTGGGTGTATGAAGTTCAATGGAGTGGTCTGCTTTAGAGATATACATTCATAAAAGTTGTAAAATTGTATTTTATAGCCATTAAGGTAAATTTACGCTGAACAATTTAGTATGGTAGTAGTGCTCTTTTAACTTAGAAAAACAGGAGGAAAAAAAGAGAAATCCAAATGTCAGGAAATATACTGGACATGATTTTAGTACCTCCTTTGTTACAACTCAATATAAATACAGTGAACACAGGCTCTCATTTACAGTATATTCTCAAATTTCACAGGGGTAATGTTCCTAGAATACAGAGCAAAAGTCAAAAAATGTGAATGTTGATAGACTGAACCTATGGGAAAACAGGGGGTTAGGTTCCCACATCCACCAAAAATTGTAATCTTTCACTAGAGATTGCTAAGAAGACACTTTTCTGCATACAGCTCTTTATAACAAAACATTAATTCTAATAATATGCACTTTTCCTAACACAGTAACCATGAAATAACCCATAAAATGCAGTACACAAAATAAAACTGATAACATACAAAACATTTTTTCTTGTTAATAATTCCCTAAAATTCTGGAACCTTTTGTTCTAACAGCTCAAAGAAAAAAAGCCAAACTGATTTCAGACAATATTCTCATAACACATGAAATCTACAGTACCACAAATACTGTACAGCAAATCAAATTCTTAAAACTAAAACACTGTTTAACCTGAATCTTACCTTCCATTGTGTCAAATGGCAGTGTGAGGGTATTGTACCATATACTCTACTGCTGTAAATCTCTCTCTACATTGCCTCCCTCTGAAAACCAAGGGAGAGGTTGCTGGGACTTTAGTCGCCACTGAGACTGAGCTTTGGGGGCATAACTGCAACACAAAATGAGTTTTAAAGGCAAACAATGAAAATGTGCAACAAATGCACAGGGAGGTCTTTACAAGGGCAGGGTGAACAAAACCAGTGAAACCCCTAGTAGGATACCAGCCAGGCTACAAACTTCACAAACTTGAGTGCATCTCACCTCTTTTTTTTTTTTTTTTTTTGCTGCACATTGCTGAGAATGTGCACTGTTGCCAACACAGAAGTTAAAAATAGGGGCAGCTAGTTGGCGAAGTGGATAGAGCACCGACCCTGAAGTCAGGAGGACGTGAGTTCAAATGCGACCTCAGACCAAACACTTGACACTAACTAGCTGTGTGACCCTGGACAAGTTACTTAACCCCAATTGCTTTAAAAAAAAAAGTTAAAAATGAGGTTACTAATAAAATCACACAAATTCTTTAAGTCCCAAAAGTTAAACACATGAATGTTGAGTACTGCGTGTATTATACACCCTAAGTTCCTTGTTCTGTAAGTCTAGGTATGGGAAGTTTTGGATTATTCAAGGAGTCCTACTAAAGTAGGGCTTGTTCAATTACAATGTTCATAAAATGACCATATTAAGCTACTTTTTGCTGGCACTTTCAGGATTTTCAAGTCATCAATCTGTTCCACCTAATTCCAAATAGGAGAAAATGCTAAATAGTCAGTCTCTTTTCTAAGACTCTTACTAGCCTTTATCAAAAAGTTTATTAAGTTTATTTTACCCACAATTTTAACAAGTTTGGCCACCTGGTTTCCCAGACCACTGCTGATCAAAAGCAATCAATTAGAAGAGGAAAGCTGAATGCTAGAGGCAGGTACACCAATAACAGCAGAAGTGAAAAATGACATGGAGATAAAACTATTAAAATAGACACAAGAATATAAAAAGTAGGGCAGTCTAGCACTATTTACTTCATGAGTAATCAGCCTTTTACACTGACAGCCAAAGATATTACTATATTACTGCTGAAAATAACTGTGTTTATCATGTGAACCTAGGTCAACCATAAAAATGTTAAATTATGTATATTATATTTAATACTGTAATGTGCAATCCATTTTAGAAATATTCTTCAAAGGATTAACTTCTTAAATGTTTTAGACTTTAAAAGCTTAAGCTTCAGTTCCTTACGTTCAGTTCAGTTTAATAAATGCTTCAGTTTGCTTATGCAGAATTTTTATTTGTTGTGCATTCTTCAATGATGTGGGAAAAAATAAAGTTATTTCTAAGATTTAAAGCTGGCAGGTAGGAAAATAAAAATATTAAAAGTAAAAAGGGTAAATTTTAATGGGGGATATCTAGGTAGAAGGACTAGGAAGGAGTTAGCAAGACTAAATGGAATGGAATGGAAAAAAGTGGCTATACCTCTAAAGGTCAATAGAGTATAGACATTCTTGTATGCTTTTCTCCTTTAATTCATGGAGACAGAAAGGGTGAATGAGGATCAGAGCCAGAATTCACAAAAAGAGAAAAATCACTTTTATTCATGTATTTCAGAAAGTCAATCCTTTGGCCTTTTTTACCCTGGTTTCCACTCCTCCCCCACCCCCATCTATTATTTTTATTTTTATTGTCTCTCTTACTTTCATTCTCTCCCTCTCTCTCTTCTCCTTTTCTACACACACACACACACACACACACACACACACACACACACACACACACAC
>NW_020941197.1:31196647-31200578 GCF_900497805.2 Vombatus ursinus
CACACACACACACACACACACACACACACACACACACACACACACACTCCTGCTACCTCTACTTCACTCCTTACCATACCCTCTTATGCTTAAGTTATCCTTTCTAAACTGATGATTTCATACATAAGGCTCTAGATTTTACTTCTAAAGCACAATCTATCAAACAACCAACCACTATTTGCAGGCTCTATGCCCAACCATGTGGTGGATGTTGTAAGAAATACAAAAAGTGCTTTAAGACATCATTCTGTTGTCGAATTTAGGGCATCAAGAGGTATTCTAGATGAACCCCAACTTTACAAATGAGAAATCTGAGGTTCCAAGAAATTAAAAGACTTGCCCACTATCACAAAAATAGTAAATGGTAGTTGGTATACAAACTCAGGTCCTCCAAATCCAGTTGTGATGCCCTACGCACTACTCCACCATTATCTTCCTCTAAGAACCCACAAAAAAGCCAGGAGAGATTCATATGTATGCAACTATTAAAGAACAGCAAATTGCCAAATATCCACATGGCACTTGGGGGTGGAGAAGTGGGGAAAAAAGGGAATAGGAACATGCTTTAAAGCAAAAATGCAGAGTGTGTCCAGCACCAGATTAGAATGTAACTGGGAAATTTTTACCAAAATAAATAAAAATACAACAGAAGAGAGATAATACGTGGTTTTCTAAATGAATATGTGCCAGCAGGAATCTTTGCATAGATGGTTTAGTGACCCCCATATCTATCTGAGTTTGAGACCACTGAATTAAAGCATCCTTTTAAAGCATCGCTGTTTTTTTAAATGCCAGGAAAATGTGTTCATAGTATGTGTTTATTTTGTGCTAAGTCACATGTCTTTATAGTGAAGGACTCAAAGCTTCCAGTGGAAAGTAAGGTAGAAGTGGTTGCAGTAGGGTAATTCTCAAACCTTGCTTTGAAAAGATATACTAGGAAAAGCCGTATATTTGGAAATTCTATCTGAGACCCAGCTCCCACACATTAACTGTAGGACTCTCAGGCAGGACTCTCAGGCAGGTCAGTTGATACCTCTAAGCTCCTTCATTTCCCCATCTGCACAGTTGGAATTATTGCTACTCCAAAGAGTTTTTGGAAGAAAATCATTTTATGAAGCACAACAAATACCAGCAGCAGCAGCAACTAGTATTTTATATAGCACTTTAAGGTTTACAAAGTGCTTTACAAATACAGTATTACCTCACTTTGTCCTCACAACAACCACAGAAAGTACTATTCTCCCCATTTTTACCGTTGAGGAAAACAAGACAGAAAGCAGTTAAATGACTTGCTCAGGTCACACAGGAAGTGTTTGAGGCTAGATCTGAACTCAGATCTTCCTGATTCCAGGTTCAGCATGATCCATAACACTGGTGTATAGTACATATTAAGTAATTAATAAATGCTTGTTGACTGTTACTCAGATTCTATAAATACAAGCTATTACCACTATTAGAGTGTACAAATGCCTGGTTCAGACATTGGGGGTACCAACTCTGTAATTTAGAGAGGAAAGAGATTAACAGAAGCTGAAGCAGGCAGGGAAGGCTCTACAAAGCAGGCAAAGTTTGAGCTAAGCCTTGAAGGATAGATAGCTAAGAGTTGGTTAAGCAAGGAGAGAGTGGAAGTATTCACAGTAAGTTGTATCATTAGCTCACTTCTCTCACTTTTTCCAGTCACAAATTAATATAAAAGATTCATCCCAATATCTGTTCTGTCACAACATAATAATAATTAATCAACACAACATATTTTGTGCATCTACATACAAAGTGCACATATTTCAAACTGAGGCTTAAAAAACTCTCAGAACAGTAAGTCGTTTTAGCTTTTTTTTTTTTTTAAAAGGCAATTGGGGTTAAGTGACTTGCCCAGAGTCACACAGCGAGTAAGTGTCAAGTGTTTGGTCTGAGGCCGAATTTGAACTCAGGCCCTCCTGACTTCAGGATCGGTGCTCTATGAACTGTGCCACCTTGCTGCCCCTGTTTTAGTTTTAAAAAATAAAATTGACATAGCATTTTTAGAGTAGAAGAAGCAGTGTCATGAACCAGGAAATGTTGCCACTGTATGCAGTTGGAGAGTTTGACACCTCCACTCTATGTACTTTTCTGAACTTAAGAATTACAGAGCAGATGCTGGACCTGCATCTGTAGAGGAAGGGGATTTCCTCAACCGAACTGATGAATTCACAAGTCTGGACAAAAATAAGTAAATCATAGGGTAATAAAGAGGCTTTAATCTTCAAAATGTACTTAATATTTTTAAAGTTAATTGAGTGTTCTTTAATTCACTCTAACATTTCTCACTATCAAAATAATAGGTTCTAACACAGAAATAGTGTCAGCAACACTGCCTAATCAAAGGGCCAAATCCTTGCAGTTGGTGGGGCAATCCTCTTTTTGGAGTACTGTTGGGAGGAATAAAGAGAGAGGAGGGTGAGGATACAAGAGGGGTGGAGAAAGAAATAGGGCTCCACCCCTAAGCAAAGACAGAATGCTTTGTCAGCTGCTTCCACTAACAGATGATCCAAGGAAGAGGATAGCAGGTGTCCAATTTCCATCCTGCCAATCATCCCTGCCAATAAACCATGACACATAACAGACTGATGACCTACCTGCTACTGTGCAGATTTGGGTCAGAGGGCAATTTTTAATCCATTTTGCTCTAAATTTAAGTTGCTATTCCCCCAAACCTCAGGTCCCCCTTCTCTGAACCTCTTCCAAAATATTGTCTTTTTTAGGAAAGACAGTAATTGTGTATTTTATTTACTCCTCCACAAAGTCCTACTCAGATGCCTCATAGAACAAAGATGACCCTTGGCCTCTATGGCAATAGAGTGCAATCAATCTACTATGGTTTGGCTATGACAAAGTCTTACAATGTCCCCAGTAATGCAAAAGATAATATCTATTTTCTAAGGACCAGCCTAACTAAGTATAAAGAGGCCATCACTAGTAGGCTGGCCATTTGGTGATGAATACTTTGGCCACGTCAACTTACGAAAAAGAGAAAGTGGCACTCAGTCTCTTGTGACCCTCTTCTCTTTTTGGCAGTTATAGTGGCCAAGGCAAAACAAAACAAAACCAAAAAAAAAAAAAAAAGACAATGCAAGCACAGCGGGTGCTAAGAAATTACTGTTTTTAGACAGTTTATTAAATTTCATCTTACAAACTAAGTGAAGATCAAAAAAAAAAAAAAAAGATCTTAAATAACCTAATCTGAGAAAAGGAAAAAGATTAGCCATAAAGAAACTATGAAAGAAAAAAACTGGTCCTAATGGATTGACCCACAGGACAATTCTATCAAACCTTACAGAACAATTACCACCCATCCTTCACAAACTATTCTCAAAAACTGAGAAAGTACCCGATCATATTCCTTGTATGAAACAAACAGAACCCTTAATACCTAAACCAAGGAAGGATTAAGCACCAAAGGATATTGCCAATTTTTCCTCCTCTTTTTTTGGGGGGGGGTCTTTAAAAATGTTATTTGTTATACAGGATGGCTCTCTGGGTGAGCAGGGAGAGAGGGAATCTGGGGAAAACTATGGTGATATAAAAAAGACATCTATAAAAACATTAACTTGGCTGTTGGCACTCTAAATGTGGATCTATATCTAGTGACCACTGAATGGGCATATTTTAATCATCTTACTCTTGACACTCACATAATCCATGAAAGTAGAACATATCTCCCCAAAAAAACTGTAGTTAAATGGAAGAATAGCTCATATTTTCTCCTTGAATTGGTTTTATGGTGTATTCAAAAGCAAAAAGAAAAATCATGCTATGGGAAGATAGGTCTTAAAATAAAAGGGAGGACTCAGAGGGCATTTTGTCACCTTGTATTGCAATGCTCTTAAGTATTTGCAAAAAAACAAAAACAAAAAAAAACTACAGCACATATTTCAGTATGTTGAAGAAGATG
>NW_020941197.1:31200588-31294169 GCF_900497805.2 Vombatus ursinus
GACATGATCTCTCTTTCCCGTTCACCTTCTTTCTCCTTTTCTTCCTTCTGTTTTATTTTGGGGTGTAAGTTAATGACAAATGCAGCATTAAGCTCACACACACACACCAAAAAAAATTTTTCTTCTTCTTGGCTTTTCACTTCTTTTATGTAGCTATATAAAACCAAACGATCGATTTATATCCTTCTTCAAGACGGATGAGATATGGATTTTTATATATAGATGATTTGGGGCTGGGGAAAAAAATACAATTCTTCTCCCCCCTCACCTTCGGGGGGGGAAGGGAGAAAAACCTGAAAAATATCAGGTAAAACGGAGAGGGGAGGGAAAAGGAGGGGTAAATTTACTTGATTGGAATTTCAGTGCCTTCAATATTTTTTTTTTCCTCCTCGGGGATCTTTTTTTTTTGAGTCAATGAAGAAGGGAAGCGGCGGAGGGATCACGAGTCTCTTGCTTGAAGAGAAAGGGGGATGGGAAGGGGGAAGGAAGGAGGGAGGCAGGGAGGGTGGCTCGGTGATGCGACTGGAAATGCCGCGGCTCCGGCGGCGGCGGGATCCGGCCGACGGGCGGAGGGAGCGCTTGGTCGGCGCGGCTCAGCGCGGCGCGGCGCGGCCCGTCCCGGAGAGCTCGAAGGCGGCTGATCTGGGGAGACGGTCAGAGTCGGCGGGGGGCGGCGGCGGCAGCTCCTCTCCTCATTGCGCCAGGGGCAGCTGCAGGCGGTGGCTGGATCCAGCGGCCATGGCGGCGGCGGCGGCAGCTCCCTTCAGACCCCAAGCAGCGGCTCCTGTGCTGCTCCCCATACGCCGGGGACATGGGAACCCGGCAACCGCTTCCGTCCCTTGAGGGCCCCCTCCCCCGTCCAAGGCACCGTCGCTGCCCTCCCGCCCCCTACCTCCGCTCACTGCCCGCTCGGGAAATGTCCGCGCTTTGCCCCTAGCCCGGTGGCCTGACAGCGGCTTAGGGGGGGCCCCGGCTCCTCCTCGTTTCCTTCCTTCCTTCCTTCCTTCCTTTGTCACTCGGTCCGGGCAGCAGCGGCTCCAGCTCGCATTCACCAGGGTCGGGGGCTGCTCTGTATGAGGAGCACCTACTGCGCAGCCGCCTAGCTCCCCCTCCCCTCGCCTGCTCCTCCTACCCTCTCACCTCCGCCTCCTCCGCCGCCTCCTCCTCCTCCTTCCTCCTCCCTAGCCCAACCCAGCCCAATACTACCCAGAGCCCCCACCGCCCGCGTAACAGGCGACTGGGAATCGCCGGCCGAAGCCCGGGTCTCGCACACCGCCCGCCGCTTCGGCCGAACGACGACCCGAGCCAATCAGAGGACGTCGTCTGTTCGCTGCTCCCTCCGGAAATAGCCGAGGGGCTGCAGGAGCCAATTGGAAGCGGCCGCTAGACAACCCTCCCCTCCCAACCCCCTACGCCCCGAGGCAACGGAAGGAGCCGAAGACTGCCGACTGAGGAAGAGGAGGTGAAGGAGTTGGAAAGCCAAGTTTCCTGGTTAGGTCACAGGCAATGGCTGAAACTCGTCAACGGCAGCAATGGCCAATCAAAGGCTTCCCAACCGCCTGCTCTAGCTGAAAAAATGCAGAGAGGCCCAGAATGGTTAAAAGCTCCAGGAAGGCGTGCGACCCTGCGCCTCGGCTGCTTTGTCATTGGTTGAAAAACTCCTCTGGGAGGTTGAACCACATCGCTCAGTGATTGGCTGAGGGAAGGGGGCTTCCGAGGACATCCCAGCCAGCCCGGATCGTCCCATCCCTCACCGAGGCGGGGTGGGAAGGAGGGAGGGCGAAGACCTATAATGCTCTTTCTTATTGGATGACGGACGCTATGCGCCGGCAAGGGGAAAGGGGAAGGGGAAGGGGAGAGGGAGAGGAGAAGGGGAAGGAGGGTGAACTCTTTGAGCTCGGCCAATCCAAACCTGCTTTGGGCCTATCGCAAGACCTTGGCTGAGCTTGATTGGCCAGCCTGGCTTCGGCTAGGCGGAATGAGCAGGGTTGTGGTCGTGGCGGAACCTCCCCTGGGTGGACGGACGGGGTTGGGTGAATTCTGCCCTGGCTGTTTGAAAGCCGCAGATACGGAGGGGTGGAGCAGACTCTCACGCATTCTCTACGTAATGCTTGGGACCAGTGGCGCATAGTCTCTACAGCCTGGGGGCCCAGTTGCTCCTGTGGCTAAATCCTTGCTCCCTGCCCGCGCAGGCGTGTGCGTGCGTGTGCGTGCGGGGGAGGGGTGGTGAGAAATTAGTGTTCCGTACTTGTAACTCCCAGGCCCCGGAGGTTCTTACTTCCTGGGAACGGGCGACCCCGCCCTCTCCTGCAGCACTGCCGGAGGCGCGGCGCGCCGGGCCTCGCGTCACCCTTCGGCCCAAGGCCGCGGCCCAGAGGAGCGCCGTTCCCTGTACAGGCGGTCCTTGGGCCGCTCTGTGCAGGGAGCTGTCCTGCGGAGGAAAGGAGCGGCCCAGGACGCTTTCACACTCCTGTGCCCCATTAGTCTTTAATTCTCATTGTTTAAGATCCGTAAATGGGCGCTGTGCGCACGACCCTCCATTCTCTGCCCCGGAAAACACCCGAGAGCAATGAAATCACCCCGACTCTGTTCCCAGGGTGCAGCCCGGGGATGAAGTGTGTGATCACAAATAACTGCAATTCAGTGAGTGGCTCCAAAAACACGTGAAGGGGAACGGAGTCATACCGGATATCCTTAGGCCCTGGTGAAACAGGGATAATTACAGCTGTAGTTGGCTTGGAAACTTTAGATCAAAGGGTAGTATGTAAGGGCAAGTTATTTTTAATCATTTGTTTCTTACCTATGGTATGTTCCAAAAGTGTATGATTGTAGCAGAGGACCAAATCCCTTGGCCCTTGGACACTTTCTCTTATACTCCAAAGCACCTTTTTGCGCACTGCGACCGTCTATTTATTTGTGTATTTTGAGCTGAGTCTGGTGCGCTACTGTATGCATGCATCAAAATGGAAATGTATCTGTAGTTTTATATATTTCTGTGTATATGTAAATTCAACAATTGGGTTCCCCCTAGAGGGCACCTAATACCCTGGCAGAAAGACCGTTGTCTATATTATGGGTAACTGAGCCAAAGGAAATAACTACAGTTTAAATTCCCAATATAATTCAAGTTTTATCATACTGATGTAAAAAGCAATTAATACAAGAACAGAAATAAACCTGCCCTCTTAAGTGCATATGGTTTAATGGGTGGGACCGAGTAAATAGATGGAAAAGTAAATGGGAAGTGTGGGATGGGTTGGGGAGAAGTAGATTGGTTGATAGATGAGTGATGGTAATGGTTAGAAAGGGGTGACTCTTACACAGTGAGCTGGATGTCTAATGTATCTCCAAGAGGCTCTTAGGGGCTGAAGATTTGAAAGTACAAAAAACTCTTTACACGTCCTGTTAAGGACTACTGAAACCTATAAGTGTAACTTTCACAAATCATAAATTGCAAAGCTCAAAGGAACCTTTAGAGGAAAGAACATCAGTCAAACCCTCCCTTCTTTACACACACACCGCCACCTTTTTACGTGTGAGAAAACAAGTCCAGAGTCACGCAATAGGCTAAGAGCCTGAGATTTGAACTGAAGTCCTCCGATTCCAAATTCAGTTTTCTTCCTACTTCATGTTCTACTTTTCTGTATAAATTATCACATTGTGTTAGAAATTAAATAAGGATTCTATCCATAATAGGTATTTGAGTGTTTCCTGAATTTGAATTTGTAACAAATTTCAGAATTGAGTGTGGTAACCCAAATTTCTCTCAATTTACTCTCTCAAAAAAAAAACTATATGCAAAGTTATACATAATAGTTACTAGTTTATAATCTATTCTCAGAATTTCTGATAAAAGGATTTACACAAATAAAACTATGTTCCATGTTAAGCAGCCAAATCTATAAATTGAGGATTGAGAAGCACAGGATCAGGTTTAACTATACAGTTAGTGAACACAATTTGAAATGCTCAATAGTTGAATCTAAGATTCCAAAACCAAATTATTCAATGATTGGTCTCTAATATCCAGAGACATGGAATAGCAGTATTAGATATGCAGGGATCATAGGTTGAGTTTCTAGGAAGGCCTTTCTATTCTCCCATAAAAGTGAAGATTAGGAAGTGATACTGTTAAAAGTGTAGCAGAGCCAAAGAAGATTAAGAACACTATAAAAATATTAAATACACTGTACCTTACTTAATTCCAATATACATATGTAATTTGAGTCTCAAAGTCCATTGGTATGAGACTCTTTCCTCATTGTCAGAGATCAATGTCCTCCGCCTGCGTGAAGAGTCTGTCAGTTGTCTAGAGTTTGAGAGAGGAGATGTATAGTCCTCTCAAAGTGTTATAGATAAATAGCAATTGATAAACAGGTATATTCTCTGGGGGCATTCCACTCATAGATCCAGCACTGGGCAGTATACTTTAATACAATATGGGTACTACTTCTAGCCTTGAAGATCTCAACCTATCTGTGCTTTCTGGTCTGCAGTTCTCATCCATGACCACTTGCAAACACTCTAGTGAGAATCTTTTCATTGTGTTGGAGATGATGGGACTTCTGACAACCTTTGGGTATCAGTACAGTACTTGAGCTGTCTGTCATACCTCACTCTTGCCCACCTCCTTATCCAATCCTACTTTTCGGGGATTTTATATTTTATATATCATATATATAATACAACCTACTGGAGGTATTAGATTATACCTCACATGCATCTATCATTTGCTTTCCGGATCACCTACGATTTTGATTCTTCAGAAAAAAAATCCCAGCCAAATAGCATTGCTGGAGGAATATTGGCATTAAAAAGATAGAGTATTTTTTTTTTTAGTCAAGGAACAACTTGGAATTATTGGAAGAGCTATTCAATTTCCCAAATACAACTCTGTCTGCTCTCTTCCTTCTATTCAATCTGGGCACAGTTCATTGTTCAGTTCAAAGCCTTTCAAAAGTAAATATGTATACAAACACTAAAAAGAACTAGCTCTAAAAATAATTCCATTCCAGAGCTAGAAACTTGTACCTCTATAGTTATCCTTAATGTCAGTCTCCATAGAAGGTGACCTTGATCAATACACCATTACCTTGTGAAAAAGAGTCAGTTTAAGATAAATTAATGATAATAGGGCAGCTAGGTGGCACAATGGATAGAGTGCAGGCCTGGAGTCAGAAAGATTCATCTTAAGTTCAAATCCAACCTCAAACACTTACTAGCTGTGTGACCCTGGGCAAGTCACTTAACTCTGCCTCAGTTTCCTCAAATGAGCTGGAGAAGGATGGCAAACCACTCTAGTATCTTTGCCAAGAAAACCCCAAGTGGAGTGACAAAGGGTCTGACATGACTGAAACTACTGAATAATAACATGATACCCTTGTCCTCAAGGTAGTGGCTCCATATTAGCATCATACACTTAGAGCTGAGAGGGACCTTAGTCACATTTTTCGATATAACAGATGAAGAAACAGGCCTATTGCCATTAAATGGCTTGCCCAAAGTTACACAAGTGGTAAATAATTAGTGGAAGAGCCAGAATTCCATCTCAGGTCTTGTGACTCCAGATACAATACCCTTTCTACTGCACCATGCTGACTCATAACTACTCAGGACAGGGATAGGGACTAGCTCTGTGATGTGATTGGTATAGAAAATGCCAGGATAAGGAAACTCCTATCAATGCAAGTTGATGCTTTCTCTAAAATTTATGGTCTCAGTTTTATTAAGCACTGAAAGTTTAAGTGACTTGGACAGGGTCACAAAGCTGGTTTGTGTCTGAGATAGGACGGTAAAGATTGCTTCCCAAATTGAGCAAAAAGGCTTAATTAACAAACAGGCTAATGAGTTTTGGATTTTATTTTAAAAGCAATAGGAAACCACTGAAGATTTTTAAAGGAGGAAATAATATGATACAACTATTTTTAGAAATTTCATATCACACTGTTATATTTATTACAGCTAATAAAATGTATATAGGTGCTTAGTGGAAAATTGCCGAAACACACACACACACACACACACACACACACATTTAAAACTCTACCACTCTACAATTGGATACAGATGTACAATACAATAAATATAATAAATGTGCTCTTGAAAAGTTGCATGAAGGGGCGGAGCCAAGATGGCAGAGTGAAAGCAGTGACTTGCTTGAGCTCTCCCTCAAACCCCTCCAAATATCTATAAAAAAAAGAAAAGTTGCATGAAAATCAATTTTTTGTAAATCAGAGAATTTTATATACATTTCAAAGAGTTTGGAATTTAAAGGAATTCTGTGATAAATTCTTTCTTAGTACCTGTTTTTTTAAAATAAATCTGGATTTTTCACATATATTGGATTCTCTTAAAGCAAAATACAGTTTCAGTATGCTTGCCGTATTTGCATGGAATAATCATTTAGGTAATCATTCTATGTGCCTCAACATGTATTACTACCTATAGAATCGTTTGGAAAGGCTTTGACTTTCTTTATACATAATTCTTTTTTATTATTAGAAAATATTTATTAGAAATTAATAGAAATTGTTATTATTTTATTAGAAAACATTTTATGTATTTCATTACATTATTTGGAAATATTTTATGTATTTCAGTACAAATATTTTTATACTATTGAATGAAGTAGGTTTTCAATAAATATTTGATGTCACTTTTTTAAGCGCAACATTCATCAATGTTCTGTGTAATAGAACTTTGTTGTGTTATATGTGTTAAAAGGTAACATTGGCATTCTAAGTTAGCAGTAGCTAAGATTTGTGTTCTCAATAGCCGATACTTTCTTGGCAATGTTCAGATATTGTTTTGTTTTGTTTTTTTCATGGACTTAAGACCTAATTTCTCAGAATGTGGTAAAAATAAAAAACAAAACAAAAATCTTGTATACAACTTCCCAAAAGCTAACATAATGAGAAGAACCTTGTGTGAAATTAGAGTCAAAAGACTCAGGAGACCTAGATTTAATTCTGTCTGATACTTAGTATCTATGTGACCTTGGGCAAGTCAATTACATCTGGGCCCAAATTAATTCACCTTCTTATCTAGGTTTATGGAAGTCAACATCCTTGAACTCCAGTTTACTCATCTGTAAAATGGGTGGTAGGAGACATTTTTGTAGATGAAGAAAAACAGCAGGATGCTGAATTTGGAGTCAGAGAATCTGGATTTGAGTACCTGTTCTGCAATTTAGTACCTGTTTGGCCTTGGAAAAGTCGCTTCGCCTTGGATAAGTATGCAAAGTGACACAATGGATTGAGCACTTGGTCTAGAGCAGAGGTTCCCAAACTTATTTGGCCCCCTTAAAAAAAAATTACTCAGCACCCCCCTGGAAATCTACTTTCTTTAATCCATTATTTTTTTTAATTTGCATCATTTCAAAAATATATATAAGATTGTTTTTCTAGTGAAGTATCTTAAGTATAATAATTTATTGTAAATTTGTGGGGTTTTCCCTGCATTGAAATTTTGATGACACAATATTAGGTCACGTACGTAAGTATCTTATTGTATTATATTGTAAACAAGTCATTACGTGCACAGATTCCTGCCAATGCATGCTGGACTTCCTGACAATGCACAACATGCTCACCTGCCAACACTTGCTTATTAAGACCTATTGGTGGACTTGACCCCTGATCAGTTATAATTTGCAATCTGTGTGTTTATTTGGAAAATAATGTAATCACTACAACTTTAACTCTGTTACACAACAGATATAACACGTACGAACGGTTTTTCAAAATTCTTTTCTCTTCTTTCCTTATGCTTCCTACCACCCCCTCATTTTTATTCAATTCCCCTCAATTGTGCCCAAGGCTACTACCGCCCCCCCCCCCCCCCCCCCGCCCCGTCATTCCACTTCGGGAACCTCTGGGAGTCAGGAAGAGCTGAGTTCAATTCCAGAACCATAGTACCATAGTTGAGGTCCATTCAGCAGCACATCCATTCTTGCACTTACATTCACAGTCACATATATATCAACACACAAGCAGACTGGCATCCTTCACTTACTAGCTTTGTGACCCCGGGCAAGTCACTTAACCTCTGCTTCAGTTTACTGTAGGAAACTGTAAAATGGGGGTAATAATAGCACATATATCCCAGGGATATTGTGAGAATCACATGATTTGATTTAGGTAATCAAATAATCAAATGATTGCCTAAAATATTTGTTAAGTTCTTTACACAGTGCCTGGTGCTTAATAAATGTTGATTGGGGGCAGCTAGGTGGCAGAGTGGATAGACCACCAGCCCTGAAGTCAGGAGGACCTGAGTTCAAATGTGACCTCAGACCAAACACTTGACACTTACTAGCTGCGTAACCCTGGGCAAGTCACTTAACCCCAATTGCCTAAAAAAAAATGAAGTATTGATTGATTGGTATATAAAATGAAATATTTGAAATAGGTGATCTCTGACATCCTTTCCAGCTTTTATCTTTTGTGTTTGGGATTCAAGTTCTTAAAGGTCACTGTTTTAATGGGGAACATATACACATTCTCAAATTGGTATACCATAACTTTCTAAAGACATTAAGTTAACTAATATCTTTGACTTAAGAGAAAAGAACCTTGGGGAAACTATGAAAAGGGGTTGGACAAAACTACATGACAAAAGAACATAGTTTCATATTGATTGTTCTTTATGTTCAATGATATTTGTCAATAATGGTATAGGAACTAAACCTGTGATTTCATTGATATATGGAATTCTAAGATGTGGAAACTCCCTCAACCACTGCAGGTCAGCCTCAGAGAGTGTAAACAAATGATTCAGTGATTTGCTGGGCTCACAGAGCCAGTGTGTATCAGAGGTGAGACTTGGACCCAGTTCTTCTTGGCTTTGAGGCAAGCTATGGTTCCACTCTGCCATGCTGCCTCTATCAAGTTCATAATTTAAAAACTATATATCAAATTCATAACTTTAAAATATATTTTAACAAAAAAGGGTCTGTGGGCCCTACCAAAACAAAAAGCAAAATAGTATTCACAAAAATCAAATTAGTATTCCAGAAAGTAGAACATGTCCTTCATTCCTTCAATGCATCATGGCTATGACTTCATTTTTGTGGCCTATGGTGTATAATTCCAAAACTAAGAATGCCAACTGAAGGCCCACAAAAAAGCTGAGTTATTGTCTGCCATTACAATCAGACAGTGATGGGAACTGCCAATAATCATGAAGGAAGGAATACTCCTAGTGTTTAGAATTCAATTGTGCAAACTCATTTACGTTAAACCATTTAGGTTTGAATGGAATTTTTTTTATATTGGTTCGTTATTCTTAAATTGCACTTCATCCACTTTCTAGCAGAGTTTAGTACTTGTAAGTAAATATATAATTTAGGAAAACAACCATTATTTCCCTAAATAACTATTACCACTATTTTGGAAGCATTCTAGTTTTTTCAGGAAAATTGAGATTAGGGTACTCTTTTTTAAAAAGAGTCAACACATCCAATTTTTTAAAGTCACTTCATGACAATTTGAATACCGTTTTCATTTTCTGTGTTTAGCCTAGAGACTATAAAAAAAGTAAAATAAACAAACTATAACAATTATCTAAATGTTATTTTGTTGTACAAACTTACCCATGATTCTGTACAACTTCCTGAGCTTTGTTGGTCAGTATTTGCAAAATCTATAATGACTTCCAACTTTCAACGATTTGTTTCAATTTGGTATCATATCAAGCACCACTATAGTGTGCCCAGAATCATGCCAAATGCTGATAGGAATGAGACAGAAGGATATGACATGGTCCTAGCCTTCAGAGAGTGTGAATCTTGTTAGAGTAAAGAAGTTACATCCCCATATAGATTATCTTTTTAAATGATTTATGATCTGTACAAATGTATTTTGAAATGATAAGAAGGAAAAAGGATATTTGGTCTTTTTAAGAGTCAAAACAAGTCACTTACAGAGACCAGGTTATATAATCTGTTAAAAGCCTGTTGTGGCCTTAGTAAATTGATCTATTTAGCAATTCAGCTCTAGGCTTATGCCTAGGCTAAGTAGGTAGTCTCCGTTGTTGAATTTAATTGTTTGCTTAAAAATCAGACAGATACTAGCCAGCTACCTAGAAAGTCCATGATTGCAAAAATACCATGAGGTTGAGGCACAAGATATGGGCACACACAAAAGCCATGTAGTGTAACCCCCTCACTTTACAGGCGAGGAAACTGAGGCCCAGAGAAATTTAATGACTTATACCCAGATAGTAAGTATCAAGTCTGAAATCTGGACTTAGAGGACTCCAGGTAGAATAAAGGGTGATAGCAGTAAACCAAGAGAACCAGTGGGCCAAGGCATGAAGCTGACAGGAAAGAAAGAAGTTGGGCTAGAAAGATGTCCAGGAATTTAACACAGGTAATATTGAATTGAATAGTACCATGCTGACTCCTACAAACCTTCGGTTATAGATTTCTGAGTTTATAAGTAAGGGAGTCTTGGTTTCTTATGGCCTAGAATCATAAGGAACAGAAAAAGGACACAATGGAAAATACTTCCTAGTACAGTTTTTCACTCCTATTAGGCACTAATAAATGTATGATAAAGATGTTCATAATAAAGAAAAGAGAGAAAATGAAATGAAACTCTAAGAAGAAATACTAGAAAGCAAATTAATGTCATTTCCTGATAAGCTGAAAGCAGGTGAAGACTAGAATCAAAGCTATACTAGGACTTTTTGATTCAAACTTTCCCTGCAGTTCTTGAAATAAAACCAAAGCTGAAACTTAGGGGAAGCTTCAGAAAGCTCCTCTCCCTAGAATATTAGCACCGATCAGCTGTAAGAATTATATTAAGCAGCAAATAATAACAGTATTAATTTAGCCATAAAGGTATTTCACATTTATATAGCACCTAAAGATTCACAAAGCAAAGCACACTTCATGATGAATCTGTATTAATATTATTATCTACATTTTATAGATGAGAAAGTTGAAGCTTAGAGAGGTGAAAAAGACTTGCCTATGGTCACACTGCTAGTACATGTCAGAGCCATGATTCAAACTTTTGGGTCCTAACTTCAAATCCAGTATTTTTCTTGCTTCAAGGTACTGCTTCCTCCCTTACAAATACCTACAAGTTTATACTTGGGAATTTGTAGGAGGCAACCTGGTGCTATACAATTCAATCCTGCCAATGTTAAGTTCTTGGAGATATTTATCAGTCCTGAGCTGCCTCCTTCTGGCCCAACTTCTTTCTTTCCTACCAACCTCATGATTTAGCCCATTGATTCTCTCAGTTCACTGCTACCACTCTTTATTCCACCTGGTTTCCTCCACATCCAGATCCAATTGTTATTGTTGCTGTTGCTGGGTTGTGTCTGACTCTTTGTGACCCCATTTGGGATTTTCTTGGCAAAGATATTGGAGTGGTTTGCCATTCCCTTCTCCAGTTCATTTTATGCATGAGGGGGAGGGGAGCATCAACAGTCATCTTGACCTATGTCTCGCTACTGGACTCTGATAACCATGGAGGAGAGAATGAGGCTGGTGACTTTGCACAGCCTTGTCTCACTTAAATCTAACTCACATACAAGTCATCAACCTCCTGATGTAATGACATCCTTTTTGAGAATGAAGGACAAACAATAACAGATGAGGAAACTGAGGCAAACAGAGTTAATTGATGCCCACAGTTAGTAAGTGTCAGAGGCCATATTTGAACTCAGGAAGATGAGTCTTCCTAACTTTAGGCTGGGTACTCTCTCCACTTTGCCACCTAGCTACCTCCCAGATCCCATACTTGACATTTACTGTGTACAAGCCATTCAGCCTCTCTGGTCCTCAGTTTCCTCATCTGTAAAATAAGGGGGTTGGACTAGATGGCCTCTGAGGTTTCTTTCAAATCTAAAACTATGGTCTCATGATTGCTAAAGGTTTCTACTTCTTCGCCTTCCCTGTTACCTCTCAAAAAAAACATATGATTTCTTCATGCAGTAAAAAAGATAAAAGCCTATAAGGTCACACATTTTAGCACTGAGAAGGGACTTTAGAGATTATCTACTACCAACAGGAAAATAAGGCTAGGACCACACTACAAAGGTCAGACAAGTGAGGGTTGTGCTGATACAAACCATCAACCTTGAACCTTCTGATCACCTGCTTTCATCAGCCTACCTCCCCATTATTCCACCTGGACTCATTACCCAGTGGCTAGCTTACACCCAGGCCTTCCTACTCTTCCTGTCCTTATGATATTGAACCCCAAGCTCTAGAAGAACAGACCCTCTCCCAGACTCAGGTATCTGCCCTTTTATTCCTATTCCCCTCAAACCTACCCTGCCAAGTCCCACTCCAGATCTGTCTTCCCCTTCTTCCACTGCGCCTTCTGCATCACTGCTCCATAATTAACAATCTTTCTTCCACCTTAAATCTCTTCTTTTCTCACTCATTCCATCTTTTGGCACTAACTGATTCTTGTCTTCTTCTGATGTCACTGTTTCCCTTGTCACCTTCTCCAGTACATGTTGCACTTTCAATTGTTATCTTCACTCAATGATCCTTGTGGCAGAATTGGAATACTACTTACGCCCCTTGCCATTTCCAGACTCTGCCTTTACCACAGTCCTACTATGAATTTTACTTGATTCCCAATCTTGCCACAACAACAGATGCAAACTTTTTGTTCTCTCCTCAAGTCTCCCACACAACACCCCTTCACTCTCTCTATTGAGAACCTTGCCTCATACTTCACTGAAAAAAAATTTGAAGTCATTCTCTGAGAGCTCCTTCTCCCCTCTACCTCATCTCACATCCCTAAAATGTCCATTGGTTGGCTTTTAAAGCTCTTCTCAACTTGATCCCTTCCTATCTTTCCAATCCACTTAGCCCAATCCAACCATGCTGGCCCATTTATTGTTCCTCAAACACAACACTGCATTTCCCATCTCTGTGCCTTTGCATTGACTATTCCCTTTATGAAGAAAACTCTCCCTCTCAACTTTCAACTCTTAGAACTTCCTTTAAGACTTTGCTCAAGTACTTCCTCCAAAAGTCATTTCTGATCCCCACAGGTGAAGTGCAGTTCACTCTAGGGTTGCCTCCTATCTACTCTGATAAAAAATGTATTTTATATTATCTTCTATGTTCTGACTTATACATTTTATCTTCCCTTTAGAATGAAAGCCCCTTGAGGAGACTGTTTTTGTGCCACTCCCCACCCTGTTTTTTTTAATTTCTCCAGCACTTAGCATAGTTCCTGGCACCTAGTAAAGCTCTTTTGGTTTGTCTTGTTTGTTTGTCTTGTTGATTAATATATTAAAACCCTTCATATTATACTTGAGGAAACTGAGGCCAAGAAGCAGTGGTGTGCTAGAGGCAGCTCAACCTGACTCATGGGGGCCATTGTTAAATTTTCAATGTGAGCATTTAAACCTCATAAATCAGCAAACAATATAAATTTTGTTCATTGTCTACTCTTGAGAAAGTAATGGAGAAAATGTCAATAATGCAATTTAAATTTAAAAGTCTGTCATGGATACAGTTTTTTTTTTTGGAAAGTCAGTTGTTAAACATTTACCAGTACACTACTGCCCAGAAGGGTGAAGTTACCTACATGAAATCAGACAGCTAATTACTACAAAGCTGGGACTAGTATCCAAAGCTCCTAATTCTCAATCCAAGAGTTTTCCTGTTACATTATGTTAGTCCTCATGGAAATAGGAATGACATTCAATCTTTTTCAGCTCCTCTCCCTTCTTTCTTCAACTCTCCTTTTTATCCTTGTTTTGGTATCAGCTTCTTGAAAAAGAAATCAAAAGGAAAAGCCAAGAAAAATTTTGCTGAATCCCTATGAGTTAGAGAGGAGCTAAAGAAAATTTCCCTCAAAATAGAGGAAATTAAGCCAGACTTCATACCAAAATATTGCCTAACATAGTAAGCATTTTTGATACATAATCAAGAGAAAACATCATTAGCATTTAAATTTTCTCATGAAACTCCTATTCATATTGCACAGAACACTAAGGTTAGATGGAACAGAACTCAGATCATAGCATAACAGAACTCAAATCATAGCATCATTGATTTAAAACACAAAGGGACCTTGGAGGTCATTGAGACAAACTCCTCATTTTACAAATGAGGAAATAGAGGCCAAGGGAAGTCAAATGACTTGCTCCAAATCAAACAAGTAATAAGTGGCAGAGCTGAGATTTGAGCCCAGGTCCTCTGACTGTAAAACCAGGACTGAATCCACACTATGCCTCTAAATTAACTATAGCTAGTTGTTTGTTTGTTTGTTTTTTTTAAATGCAGTCGGGGTTAAGTGACTTGGCCATGATCATAACAGCTAGTGTCTGAGACCAAATTTGGACTCAGGTCCTCCATGACTCCAGGGCCAGCACTCTAACCACTGTACCTCTTAGCTTCCCCAACTGTGATTAGTTTTTAAAGTTGTCTCTATTCTTCAATGAAATTAAGCTTTTTCACCTTCAGTTTTAAGCTGATGTAGAAGCTCTTTCCTTAGTTGTGGGTACTATCCTGCATAAGGTGTTTGTTTGGGAAGGAAAAATCTTTGCTCCTTTCTTTAGCCAGGGTTGGAAGGCAGGAATGAGATAAGAAGAAGCTGGGGGTAAGGTGAAGACTGGGTGCTCTAGTTTGATAATGAAGAGGCTGACAAAAACACTAAAACCTGGAGCAGAAGTAACTAGAAAATGAGATAGGGTGGTGGAAACCAAAACGAGAACTAGAATGAGGACTAAAAGAAAGCAGCTTGGCAGAGAGCCAGTTAAATGAGAGATTCCTTCATAAAAAAGAATCATACAGGCCCCTCATATCAAGAGGGAGCCTCTATGTGAAGGGATCTGTTAGCATCTGGACTTAGTCTGCTGTCTCTATCCACTGCATTCCAGGCCATCACCAGTCATCCTGACTTTTGTTTTGCCATTGGACTTCCTTGACTCTGGATGAAAGGGTGAGACTGAAAACTTTGCACAACTCTGCCTCACTTAAATCCAACTTACTCACAAGTCAAGACATCATACCATGATGTCAATGATCTTCTTCAAACTGAAGCACAAACAACAACACCAAGAAACTGGGAGCCATCATCCCTACAGTCTATCTCCCTCACATCATCAGCTTGCAAAAAGTAAATAAAACTAACAATTCATACTAACAAATAACAATTCAAACTTCTCAATGTTCATGTCTTATTGGACTGTCATTGTATTCTTTTTTTTTCATGAGCTCTGATTTTCAACCTAATGTGCTGTAGTGATAGATATTTAGTGGAAGATCTAAATAAAATGCAATCCTCCAATACACCTGAAAAAAACCACTTTGGAGTAATCTGAAACATGGACCAGAAAGTTACTCAAAACGATGATGTTCATATTGAGTCCTAACAAGTTAAACGACATTATGTAATTGAATCTCTGTAAAAGTATCGCTCTAATGTCTTATCATAGTATGAAAATGACTCTCGATTCTCAAAGGCTATGCTAGTATAGCATAAAATTTCTGATTGTTTCTACCAAGATAAAAAATAGTTTTGAGTTGCATTCCCATTGATAGATGAAACACATCAATTACAAAATGGCCCTCAGTCCTTTGTTAGTCTATCAGTATAATACAGACAGGTGCTGTAAATGTACAATGGCTCAAAACGGAGATAGAGAACAGCAGGCTGAAACATATTTGGGGAAATTACACTGTGCTTTCAATACTTTCAGGTTACTGGCTTCTGAAAAAGTGCATATTTTTAGCACTAGTATTCTTATGATGCCATATGTCTTTGAATCTTAGAACACCATGATCTCAGAAGTATCAAAATTGTATGTAATCCAAAGAATTGTGGAAAGGCATATAATGGTATAAGAAGGTTGTGATACAGGATAGTAGAAAGAGTGATGAACTTGGATTGAAGAGACCTGAATTTCAATTTAAGCTCTGGCCCCTCCATTGTGGTTAACCTTCATTGGAGGTCTTCAAGCACAGGCTAGATAAGGCAATTATATGAAACATCATAAAATGTACTAAAGAATTGAATAAAACAAACAAACAAAAAACTTTCAGGACTAGCTAATGAGGAAATTCAACAACTTGGAAATATCCATAAAAAATACAGCAGAAAAATGTAATTAATGAATTTACTTTACTGGAGTACTGAATGATGGAAACAACATAAAGGTACCAAAAAGAAAAAAAAATTGGGAAATTTTTGTGCAGTTGTTTCAATCATGTCTGACTCTCTGTTAACCCATTTGGGGTTTTCTTGGCAAAGGCACTGAAGTGGTTTGCCATCTCCTTCTCCAGTGGATTAAAGCAGAGATTAAGTGACTTGACCAGGGTCACACAGCTAGTAAATGTCTGAGGCCATATTTGAATTCAGGTCTTCCTGATTCTAGACCCAGCACTCTACTCACTGCACCACATAGGAATTTACACGGCAAAAAAGTCTGGAATCTATGCCAGCAAAATGATGAATATGGAGTATAGAACAAGGAAAGCACATGTGGGAATTATTAAGCTTCCTGACAACTGTGAAGAAAAAGAGAACCTGAACAATGTATTTCAGGAAATCATGTAAGGAATTTCCTCAGAAATATTAAAAAAGATGGACAAGAGGCAGACCCAAGATGGTGGAGGAAAGGCAGGGACTCACCTGAGCTCTCCCCAAAACTCCTCCTAACAACTTTAAATAACGCTTCAAAATCAATTCTGGAGTGGCAGAACCCACAAAAGGATGGGGTGAGACAATTTTAAAGCCCAAGACAACTTAGAAAGTCAACAGGAAAGATCTGTTGCACTGGAGTGAGATTGGAGATCAGTCTAGTACAGGCAGTACTAATGTAGACCAGGCCCCAGCAAACCAAGAGCAGGTCTTGGGAGTGACTGAATCATTAGTGGCAGTAGCTGCTTCCAGAGTTCTCAGCCCACAGATGGTAAGGGGGTTGAACAACTGGTTAGGAAATTATAGGAGTCTCTTTGCTGGCACTGGAGGCAGGACTCTGTTTCTTTGATCATACTCAGATCTGGGTCTTAGTCCTTGGTATCAGTCCCAGGGCAAGGAGCACTGGCACACCAGAGCTTGTGGCCACAGTGAAGCAGGGAACCTCCTCACAGTTCCAAAGCAGCAAAGAGTGCTTATGGTTGCTCACAGACCAGAGCACAGGGCAAAAGAATAGTAATTACCTCTCCTTAGATCATACCACCTTGAAAGAACTGAAAATTTACAGAGCCCTGGAAGTATCTCTGAAAACATCTACAGAAATCCTTTGAAGCTTGGGATATTGCACCCTCTACCCTGGAAGCAGAACCCCACTTTAGCAAAGACTTAAAAGTCAAGAAATAGGTTGGAAAATGAGCAAACAAAAAATTCTGACTGTAGAAAGTTACTATGATGACAAGGAAAATCAAAACACACACTTAGAAGAAAACAACAAAATCAAAACTCCTACATCCAAAGCCTCCAAGAAAAATATGAATTCATCTTAGGTCATGGAAGAGCTTTAAAAGGATTTTAAAAATCAAGTAAGAGAGGTAGAGGAAAAATTGGGAAGAGAAATGAGAGTGACGCAAGAAAATCATTAAAAAGGTCAACAGCATGGTGAAGGAGGCACAAAAAAATCCTGAAGAAAATAACGCCTTAAAAAACAGATTAGGCCAAATGATAAAAGAGGTACAAAAATCCAATGAGGAGAAGAATGCCTTGAAAAGCAGAACTGACCAAATGGAAAAGGAGGTACAAAAGCTCACTGAAGAAAATAATTCCTTAAAAACTAGAATTGAACAAATAGAAGCTAATGACTTTATAAGACATCAAGAAATGATAAAACACAACCAAAAAAATGAAAAAATGGAAGACAATGTGAAATATCTCATTGGAAAAACAACTGACCTGGGAAATAGCTCCAGGAGAGATAATTTTAAAAAGATTGAACTACCTGAAAGCCATGATCAAAAAAAAGAGCTTAGACATCATCTTTCATGAAATTATCAAGGAAAACTATCCTGATATTCTAGAACCAGAGGGTAAAATAGAAATGTAAAGAATCCATTGATCACCTAAAAGAGATCCCAAAATTAAAACTCCCAGGAATATTATGGCCAAATTCCTGAGCTCTTGGCTCAAGGAGAAAATATTGCAAGCATCCAGGAAGAAACAATTCAAGCATTATAGAGCCACAGTCAGAATAACACAAGATTTAGCAGGTTCTACGTTAAAGGATTGGAGGGCTTAGAATATTTGAAATATTTGAGAGGGTAAAAGAGCTAGGACTGCAACCAAGAATCACCTACCCAGAAAAACTGAGTATGATCCTTCAGGGGGAAATGGATATTTAATGAGATAGATGACTTTCAAGCATTCTTGATGAAAAGATCAGAGTTGAATAGAAAATTTGCCTTTCAAATATAAGACTCAAGAGAAGCACAAAAAGGTAAGCTGGGAAGGGAAATCATAAGGAACCTATTAAAGTTAAGCTGTTTATATTCCTCCATGGGAAGATGATATTTATAACTCATAAGAACTTTCTCATTATTAGGGTAGACAGAAAGAGTATACATAGACAGAGGGCACAGGTGTGAGTTGAATATGATGGGATGATATCTAAAACAAATAAAATTAATGAGTGATAAAGAGGAATGCACTGGGAGAAAGGGAAAGGGAAAAGTAGAATGGGGTAAATTATCTCACATAGAAGAGGCAAGAAAAGGCTTTTACAGTGGGAGAGGTGGCAGGAAATGTTTGAATCTTACTGTCATCAGAATTGGCTCAAAGAGGGAACAACATACGCACTCAATTGAGTATAGAAATCTATCTTACCCTACAAGAAAGAACTGAGTCAAATTTATAAAAATAAGAGCCACTCCCCAATTGATAAATGATTCAAAGATATGAACAGTTTTCAGATGAAGTAATCAAAACTATCTATAGCCATATGAAAAAATGCTCTAAATCATTATTGATTAGAGAAATGCAAACAAAATAATTCTGAGGTACTACCTCATACCTATTAAGTTAGCTAGTAAGACAAAAAGGGAAAATGACAAATGTTGGAGGGAATAAGGGAAAATTGAGACACTCATGCACTGTTGGTGGAGTTGTGGATTGATTCAATCATTATTTAGAGCAATTTAGAACTATGCCTAAAGGGCTATAAAATCATGTCTATTTTTGACCAAGCAATACCACTACTATGTCTATATCCCAAAAGAGATAAAAAAAAAACCAAACCAAAACAAAAAGGAAATGGATCTTTATATACAAAAATATTTATAGTAACTCTTTTCTGGTGTCAAGGAATTGGAAATTGAGGAGATGCCCATCAATTGAGGAATGGTTGAACAAGTTGTGGCATATGATTGTGATGGAATACTATTTTTCTATAAGAAATGATGAGCAGGATGCTCTCAAAAAAAACCTGGAAAAATTTGCATGAACTGATGAAAAGTGAAATGAGTAGAACCAGGAGAACATTGTACACAGTAACAGAAATACTATAAGATGATCAGCCCTGTGAATGAAAAAGCTATTCTCAGCAATACAATGATCTAAGGCAACTCTGAAGGATTTATGAAGAATGCTATCCATCCCCAGAGAGAGAACTGATGCAGTTTGAATATAGGATTGAAGGATACTTTTTAAACTTTCTTTACTTTTTTGTTTTTTTTTGGTGGGAGGGATCTATGTTTTCTTTTACAACATAGCTAATATGGAAATATGTTTTGCATGACTACATATGTATAACCTACATCAAATTCATTGCCTTCTCAAGTGGGGTAGGGAGGGAAGGAGAGAATCTGGAACTCAAAATTTAAAAAAAATGTCAAAAATTGTTTTTACATATAGTTGGAAAAAAAATAAAAGACTAGGGGCAGCTAGGTGGCACAGCGGATAGAGCACCAGCCCTGGAGTCAGGAGGACCTAAGTTCAAATCCGGCCTCAGACCAAACACTTGACACTTACTAGCTGTGTGACCCTGGGCAAGTCACTTAACCCCAACTGCCTAAAAAGAAAAAAAAGAAAAAGAAAAGACTAAATAAACAAATTTTAAAAAAAAGAAAAAGAGGAACAAGCTGCTAAAAATCAACTTACCTAGACACATTATTTCTAGAAAGAAGGTGGTAAAAGAGTTCAGGGAAAGGAAGGTCATTTTGAACAAGTATAATCAAGACATGCTTTAATAAGAATGTGAAATTTGAGCTGGGTTTTAAAGGATGTATATATATATATATATATATATATATATGATTTTGACAAAAGTAGAGAAGATGTTTGGGTTTTACAAATGAAGAGACTACAGTAATCAAATGCATAGATGTGGGAGATTGCAAGTTATATTTTACAAAAAATTAGTAAATCAGTTTGGTTGGAGTGATAGGTCAATCAATATAAGTGAGTAGTGGGAAGTGAGATTGGAAAAGAATGTTTAAGCCAGACTGTGGAGTTCTATGCTTGGAAGATATCTGAGCCATAGAATGACATAATAAATGCAGTATTTTGTACAGTATGTTTGAGAGAGGAGAGCATTTGTAAAGGCAATATTGATAGAGACTATCACAGTAGTCCAGGCATGAGGTGATGAAGGTCTGAACTAGGGTGGTGGCAATGAGGATAGAAAGGAGAGGCCTGATAAAGGACACATTATGAAAGAAAATTTGACAGAACCTGATGTTTGATTGGAAGTGGTGAACGAGAGAGAAAGGAGTTAAAGGTGATTGAGGATTCAGACTTGTGTGAATAAGGTAATAGGTTAATTCACTTGTATGAATAGAAACATAAAATAAATCCACAAAAAATAATCAGCCTTTCCATATATTACCAAGAAAATGCAGCAAAAAGAGTTAGAAAAAAATCTACTCACAATAACTATAGAATTTATGAGATAAATGAGAGTCCACCTATTATTACACATGTAGGATTTATATGAATACAACTACAAAACACACTATAGAAATAAAGGAAGGTTCTTTTTCTTTCTTTTTTCTTAAAAATATTTATTATATAGAAGATTTCCCAAGATATGTATGAGGAAGGATACTGGGAAATTTTTCTTATGATATAAAAAAGATGTCAACAAAATTTATTTTAAAAAAACAAATTAAGACTTAAATGACCGGAGTGATATTAATTGCTTGTGTTTGGGCTGTGTTCATATAACAAAAACAACAAGACTATTAAGATTAACTTACAGATTTAATGCCATACCAATAAAACTATCAAAGGGTTAGTTATAGAACTAGACTAGACAAAACAATAACAAAATTCATCTGGAACAACAAAAGGTCAAGAATCTTAGGGGAAATAATAGGAGAAAAACAAGAAGGAAGAGTTGCAGGAGTACTAGATCTTAAAGTATAATACAAAGCAACAATCCTCAAAACCTTGGTACTGGTTAAAAAATAGAAGAATTAATCAGTGAAATAGATAAGGCAAATAACATCCAGAAGCAACTGAATGTAGTAAATATTCAATAAACTCAAAGATGCCCATGGCAGAAATTAAATGTAGACTAGCATCTCATAGAATATACCACAAATAGCTCCAAATGGATATAGGATCTTAATATAATAGGTAATTTTGTTGTTTATTGTTTAGTCGTTTAGTTGTGTTCAATTTTTCCTGACCCCATGGACCATAGAACACCAGGCTCTTCTGTCTTCCCCTATTTCCTGAAGTCTGTCCAAGTTCTTGTTCATCACTTCCATGACACTATCTATTCATCTTATCCTCTGCCATCCCCTTTTCCTTTTGCTTTCAATATTTTCCAACATCAGGATCTTTTCCAATGAGTTTTGTCTTTTTACTATGAGGTCAAAGTATTCAAGCTTCATTTTCAGTATTTGACTTCCCAGTGAATAGTCTGAATTAATTTCTTGAAGTACTGGCTGATTTGATCTCCTTGCTGTTCAAAGGACTCTCAAAAGTCTTCTTCAGTCCCACAGTTTGAAAGCATAGACTCTGCAGTGCTCAATTTTCCTTATAGTCCAACTCTTACATTTGCTACTAGAAAAATTATAGCTTTGACTATGTGGACCTTTGTCAGTAAGGTGATATCTCTGTACACTAATCCAGATTTGCCATAGCTTTTCTTCCAAGGAATAAACGTCTTTTAATTTCATGGCTGCAGTTGTTGTCTGCCATAAACTTTGAACTCAAGAATATAAAATCTGACACTACTTCCATTTCTTCTCCCTCTTTTGATAGGAAGCAATGAGACCAGTTGCCAAAATCTTAGTTTTTTATGTTAAACTTCAAGCTAGTTTAACACTCTGCTCTTTAATCTTCATCGTGAGGCTTCTTAATTCTTCTCTTTTTGCCATCAGAATGGCATCATCTACATATCTGAGATTGTTGACATTTCTCTTGACAACCTTAATAATGGGTAATATCACAAACAAATTGGAAGAGAAAGGAAGCAACTATCTTTCACAACTATGTATGCCAGAAAATTCTGAATCAAATGAGGGAAAGAGATGATCATAAAAGTTAAAATTTCATTAAAAGTTTGATTTCATAAAATTCAAAAGCTTTTGCACAAACAAAGCAATGTAGTCAGAATTAGAAAGGAAATAGCCAAATGGGGGAAATCTTTATAGCAAATTTTTCTGATGAAGGTCAGATACCCAAGACATTTAGGGAGTTGATGAAAATACATAAGAATAAGAACCATTTTCCAATAAATAAGTGGTCAAAAGATATGAACCAGTAGTTTTCAAAAGAAAAAAATGTAAGATATTAATAACTACATAAAAATTCTCCAAATCACTAATAATATGAGAAATAAAAATTAAAACAACTCCAATATTTGACTTCACTTTCATTTCATTGGCAAAGATGACAAAAAAGAAAATGACAATTTTTGGAGAAGATGTGGCAGCCTAATGTATTGTTGATGGATCTGTGAATTGCTCCTGGAAAACAATTCTGGAACTATTCTGGAAAACAATTTGGAACAAAAACCAAAAAGTCACTAAACTGTGCATACCTTTTAACTCACCAATATGACTGCTAGACATTTATCCCCAAAGAGGTAAAAGACATAGGGAAAGGACTCAAATGGACAAAAATATTTGCCGTAACAGCAATTTATGTTGTAGAAAAGAACTAGAAACAAAACTGATGCTCATAAATTGCTGTTGTTCAGTCGTTCTTCAATTCTTTCTGAGTCTTCATGACCCCATTTGAGGTTTTCTTGGCAAAGATATCAGTGTGGTTTGCCATCTCCTTCTCCTATTCATTTTACAGGTGAGGAAACTGAGGCAAACAGGGTTAAGTGACTTGCCCAGGGTCACATAGCTAGTAAGTATCTGAGGTCAGATTTGAACTTAGAATGATGAGTCTTCCTGACTCCAGGCACAGCACCCTATCCACTGTGCCACATAGATGTCCCCACCCATAAACTAAGGAATGGTTAAAGTATGGCATGGGAATGTAATGGAGTGTTATTATGATGTAAGAAATGATGAAAGGGATGCATTCAGGGAAATCTGGGAATATTTGCATGAACTAATACAAAATGAAATTAGCAGAGCTAAGAGAACCATTTATATAATTACAGTGATGTAAAGGAAAACAAATTTGAAAGATTTAAGAATAGTGATCAATCAATAATAAGGAAGGACTATAATTTCATAAGACTGATGCTGAAACTTGTTATCTCTAGGCAGAAAGGTGATGGACTAAAGGTCTAGAATGATGTATATTTTCAGACACAGACAATGCACAAATTTCATTTGCTCAGTTCCACTTATTTGTTATTAAGGAGAATTTTTATTTAGATGAGGAGATAATTGTGGATGGGTAGTGATACTGATTTTGTAAAAAGGAAAAAAGAAAAATAATGCCAACACAACAAAATATTTTTAAAAATAGACACAAGAGAGCCAAACAAAGAGACACAGGTAAGCAGTGTAGTTTTATTATTGTGTTAAAGTGAAAATGCATTTAAAATATATATAAAATATATTCACAGTTCCACATATGATCCTCTTTTTCTGTTCTTTGCATATTAAAATGTCATGCTTATTAGGTTCAAAATAGAAAAAAAATGAGTATAACCTAATGGTAGTGGAGACCTGTATCTACGGATGGACAGGAATTAGTTCTCATACAAGCCTTGGGGATACTAAGCTCTTCCCAGTCCTAGAGAGCAGGGAAGCTTGTGAGAGGCTTCCACATCTCAAGGTTCCAAGGGAGACAGCATTTGAAGTGGTTGAGACTGCCTTTTGCTTCCCTACCTACCACTGCCTGTGCTGTTGCTGCAGCCTTGAATGTCTGAGCCACTGCCTTGACCTGCTGTGTCCTAGGCTGAGGCAAAGATACCAGGAGTGGGGTAGCTATGCTAGGCCAGAAAGCAGACACTGGGACCCTGTAACAACCTCACTAGAGACCAGGTAGCAAAGCAGGAGACTGTATCCAGAAGAAATCATAGAAAGCAGATGCTTTGAAAGTGGGAGGAGAATTGAACCTTTGAGGCCACAACCAGACTTCTAGGCTGGGGGAAGATGGTTGTGCATGGACCACAAAGTATGGAGAATGAGAAAAGGGAAGAAACATTCTCCTGAAAGTCAGAGCCCTGGGGCAAAGCCCTAGTTGCTTTTGTGCTAGATATGGCTCTGATGACTCTTGTCCTTTAGGCCCTCCAACTTTGAGGTCTTTGCAGGAAGTAAACAAATGGCCCTAGAAGAAGATGAAGTTAGCTGTCCTTTCTGCCAGAAACACAGTGAGTCCCCAGATCAGTTCACCAGGGAGACAGAGAATTTTCTGGATCTCATGGCATTAATCAGACTGTTTATAGCTCTTCATTCCCAGTCTCCCTATACCATGGGCTAAGGTCCCTTTTGTTGTATCTCGTTTGTTGGGATAGGCTACCTCCTTGGTCACTCTTCACTTCATAGCACTTTACTTTGAAGTCAAGGGAACCTTTGATGCACCCCATGGTCTGCAATTGCTTAGTTACCACATCCACTAGCGACTGGCCCAGGGAGCAACATGGGACCTTGGTGAAAATGCTACCTCACAATCTTAAGCCTAAAGTTGTCATAGAATATACATTGCCTGGTTAATCAAATTTTAGAAGGCTTGGCTGGACCTATTTGTGATGAATTGACTCATTTGGAGATAATTCGAAATCTACTAGACTCATCTGGTAATTCGTGCACATTGAATCCCACCTGTAGTTATAATTAGTTTACTGAGATTCCCTTACTATTCTCCCTGCCTGTTCAAAAGTAGCACAATACTCAATATGTATCTTGGAAGGTAGGGCATATGATCTATCCCCACCATGTGTGTCCTGGAAATTACCAAGAACAAGGACTCTACAGATCAAACTCACTGCCTTTATGGGCAAGGGGGAAAGCTCCCTTTTAATTAGTGTTCAACTTCATAGAATCATAGATCTTAGATTTAGAATTAGAAGAGATCTTAGAGGCTATTGTGTCCAACTACAGTAAACCTTATTTGATACAAATAACTAACATGTTACTCCTGGACTTGTGTGTCAGATCATCTGAGGCTAGCTGCTACTTCTAGGTTTTTAGGGGTACCCTTTGTGTGGTACTTCTACTATAGTAGTTCTTTTATCTCTATAGCTCAAAAGCCCTCACTAGTGTGCTTCTTATTAATAGTCAGCCAGTAGACACAATTAGCTCAAAGCAATATTTTTACTAAAATCACATAATAAGAAGAGGTACTATGAAACATTTGCTTCATAAATCTTGGTCACATTTCTATAAATACACAGTGTCTGTGGAGGGAATGGGCACAAACTTAAAGTACAATCGTAGTAAGGCACACATGTACATGATACATGTGACCAAGGCAAATCACAACTCTGAAAATGCAGAGCCTCAATACTCTTTCTCTTTCTCTCATTCAGCTCTCTATGTAACCCAATTTTCAGAAAAATTTCACCTGTTAGTTTATGAAAGATAGTGAGTTTCTGATATGATACCAGTTTATGTCTTACTTAGACGTTTGGTAAAGGCAAAATTTTTGTAGCCTGCAGTGATGCGTAGCACAATTTCTACAGTACAGACCAGCATTGTATGATAAGCACTGATAAGTAAGCCCAATTTCCTTAAGAATAACTTGCCTGTAATTTCTAGTGACAATGTCTTGAATTGCCATCATAAATCCTTCCATTTCTATAAGAGAAATCATCATGACTTAGCCATTGTTTGATGTTTATTGGTTGACCCATTTCATGTGAATGTTGCCCATAGAGGTCTCTTGATTCTTAGCTGTTTCATAGACTCCATCTAGAAGTAAACTACTTTTGGATACATTAACTAAATCCAATCACATATACCTATCATCAACTGTCATTATTGCTTGATGAGTTGATATGTGCTTATCTAAACATATTTCTGTAAGTTTTTTAAACTTGTTTGTCATTAAATGCTTTTTGACAAGTGTCCATATTTCCCTACCTGCCTTAGAGTGGTTCTTCCTGTGATTCATCAGTGTTTTATAGGTTTTTGTTAGAATACATTCTAAATTTTTTATGTCCTATTTTACAAATCCCAAAGTATGTATTAAGATTGTTATTGTATAGGTGTTAATTGTTTTAAATGTGTAATTCTCATTGAGCTTTGATTTCAGGCAGTCAATAAGTTTCTCAACATACACAGCCACAGTTTGCCCCTTTACAGAGCTATTCTAAGTAAAACAATAAGAGATTGAAACTATCTACCTGAAAGATGCCACATTTTATGTCAGTTATCTTTAAAATTGCTGTTTTGGTAGGAAGTTTTAAATAGAAAACAGTTTTCTAGGTGGACATCAAATACTCTCATGTTCTTATTCTATTTGGGTCTCATTTGTATATCTGTAGTACATGAATAATCCATGAGTGTAGAACCAAGTCGAAGATTTTGTGGTAATCAATAAATACAATATAAATATTATGTCAGTTTTTAGCGGCTTATCCAATAATTACTGAATTGACAATACATTTCTGCTAGTACTTCTGGACTTTTTTGATACACCCTTTTCACATCTCAGCCACAGTTAGAATTGAGCCCCAGAGTCCCAAATTAGTCCTCCTCCACAATAGTCCACCCCAGGCTCCATTGGAGTTACCTTGAGGGCCCCAGATAGAGGTGGTACCAACGTGGACTACATCCTGCTTCTTCTTCCAAAAGACCATCTCTAACCTGCCTGTCAATGCCATCTTCCATTTTTCCCCTCCATTTACTTCCTCCTTCCACTAGTCGCTATTATGGGATAGATATCTGAGTGCAACCTAAAGACTCCCAGGCCTTGCCATCTATTCTACAACTGCAACTTTAGGATCTCTAGGTCTTTCTATATGTCCTGTAGCTGAATTCTCCTACATATTTTGTCTTTCCCTATTAGAACATGTGTTCTTTTTCTACTAGTACCCCCTCAGTACATAGGAAGCACTTAATAATTGCCTTTTTTTCTTTTATTAATTAATCAACTGAATCTTTTCTTTCATACATTTTTATGTGTGGTTTTAGTTTTTTTTTTCCTCTTTTTTCTTGTGAGTGATACTAGCTGTGGATTTATTTTGGACCTCTGCCCCAGTAGCCTTCTTCATGTGGATGATGCCTCTACATCTGTTGTCTCCTCCTCTGATTAATTAGTTCATCCCTAAACCTCCATTTGAGGAGACATCCATGCCAGACGTATGCTTACTAGAAACCCAGTTCAGCCCATTACTCCCTTAACTCCTTTTGAACCTCCATCACTGCATGAGTATCTCTCAGTCTCCCCATGAATTTCCTCAGCAATCTTTTATGTGCCATCTTCTCAAATTAGAATATAAGCATCTTGAGGGCACTGACTGCTTTGCTTTTTGTTTGTATTTGTATTCACAGCACTTAGCCTGGTGTCTGGAACGTAAGAAATGTTTAATAAATGCTTTATTTTGTAAATACCTATTGACCTATGTGTTGAAATTTAGGATAGAATTTAGGTTAATGGAAAGCAGTAACACTAAGATGGGTTAGAATGGATTATTGATACAGTCAAGTACAGTGTAGGAAAATATGGACAGAATCAGTCTGGATAGAACTGTACGTAACTTCCCTTGCCCCCACTGTCCCATGGGGCAATACACTGGATGGTGGTCCAGAAACCCATACGGGGTCACAACCCACAGTTTAAGAAGTGCTGAAGGAGTTGCAAGTAAAAAAAGTTTAAGAAGCCCTCATCCAGATGAGTAAAGGGATGTGCTCCTTGGTTGAATGCAATGAGTCACTGGGGGTCCAGCTTTACCCAGCACTGTCAGACAAACTGGAAGCTGACACAATGCTATTGGAGTTGATACAGTCAGGGAGCATGGATCAATAGTGAAAGGGAGGAGGGTTTGCTAAAAACCACCCAGGAAAGCATACTCTGGATAACTGGAAAGATGGACTTAAAACTATGCCACATCTGCAAGCTTGTGGTGAGTTTCAGCACCTGGTACTAATTAGAACTAGGTGTAGTTAAAACCTTAAGTGTACCAGTGTTGTGTAACAGGAGACAATCCTAGGAAAGTAGGGCCCCAGACACCTCTGGCTATTCACTGTGAATGATTTGCATAAAATACAAAAACACATAAATGGCCTATATTTGCTCATCTTCTGGTAGTAGATGATATATATATATATACACACACATGTGTGTATGTATATATATATATGTATATACATATATATATACATTTTTTTTTTCCTATTGAGCTAGGTGAAATTAGCCTTGGCATCTGAGATGAAACTGTTAAAATGCCTTGCTAATAATTCTTCTGCCACTGAAACACTTCAGGCAATAATTATATATCCTATCTGTTTTTTATGCTTTCTCATTTTATAAAGAAGCAAGCTAAGGTTTCAGTTACTTCCTTTGAAATAACTTTCTGTTGTTCATTATATCAACAATGCACAAACTTTCTGTTTGATGTTTGTTCCTACTTGTGTTTCCATTTTGATAGGCTTCTTGAGATCATAAAGATGACCAGAAGTTTTCCATATTTTTCTTTTGTGGTTCTCTCTCTCTTCTCTGTCTCTGTCTTTCTGTGGTAGTTTCAGACTGATGTTGTAGTTTCCTTTTTCTTTGAATTGTTTTGATTTATTTTATCACCTTAAACTTTTGACTTTTGCTTTCAATTACTGATTAAGAGAATCTAGAATTTCTAATATGTCCTTGGGAGGAAACTATTAATTCTCCTTCTTAGTCTTTCCTCTAGTACTTTTATTGCTTCTCTAATTTATTCTTCTGGGGGGAAAAGGGGAATTGGGAGGAGGAAAAGAGTGTGGAAAATTCTTTTACACATGTTAGAAGAAAAGAAAAAACCTGTTGAACTTTTGATAAGCAATTTATGAGAACAAAAGCAGTTATCTTTCAAAAAGTATCAGAAAAAAAACAAGTGAACTCACCTGTGATATTCATTATCAAAAAGCATCAGAAAAAAATCATATACAATGTAAACATTTCTTCAGTTTTGTAAAAGATTAGACAAAAACAGGGGCTGCACTTGCAGTTTCAATGTCAATATTGACTTAATACATCCACCTACCCTCACTTCTCAAGGAAGTGAAGAAATCATTTACCTTGAATTATGAAGTGAGTCATAACAGTCAAAATTAGGCACTGGCTAATTAAAAAAGAAAAGGCTACTCAGGACACTTCGCCATGAATTTGTTCCTCAGATGTATCTCATTCCCGCTGGTAGTATGTCAACCTGTGGGAGAGCACCCCTATGTATAAAGAGAGATCTTTTTTCTTACTCACTTTACTATTCTATTTAATTAAATAGTTGGGTTTTTTTTTGCTTTAAGCTAGAAATCATTGGTCAGCCACTTAAAAGAAACACATCAGTAGGGGTTCCTGAGCATAAATTTGAGTAGATGTTAATCAGAGTCAAGCTGGAAAATAGTTGGGGACAGTACATGAGGTAAAAACGTGAGACCAACATTAATCTCATAAAGGAAATGTAAAATGTTGTTACAGAAATTGAGTTTACCTAGCCAAAAATTGAAAACATAAATCAAGATTGGGAAGAATTAAAGTAGAAGAACAGAAAGTTAGAGACCTACAAATAGGAGGAAAGATGGCTTAACATTTCACAAAATCCACTGAAACTGAAAAAATTTTTATAAGCCAGAAAACATCCTAAATTTTTCTGTTATCAAGGAAAAGCAATCTGGAATATGGGGGAAATGATTGGTCGTCTGTTGTTGCAAGCAAGCAGATGTTTTATGGGAGTCATTTTTTTTTTTAGGCAATTGGGGATAAGTGACTTGCCCAGGGTCACACAGCTAGTAAGTGTCAAGTGTTTGGTCTGAGGCCGGATTTGAACTCAGGTCCTCCTGACTTCAGAGCCGGGTTTAAATTGTACATAAGGAACCCTAGATGACTAGAGCAGAAGACAATGAACAGGCTTTGGCAGGAATGAGTAAGGAACTCCATTCATGTCATTAATCAATTAACAGAGAAGAGCAGAGAATTTAGAATCTATTTCTCTACTCTTCATTGGATTTTTAAAAGAAAGCATTTGATTCTGACAAGCATGACATTCTCTCAAGATAATTAGAACCAGGGAACTCACCTGTGATATTCACTATCAAAGAGCTCAACTTATATAGAACCCCACAAATTAAATCAAGATTATGGAATTTTCCAGGGTCCCGAAGAGCTTACTGAGGAAAATAGATTATTGAGGCAACTTTCTAGGGGGTAAGGAGGAATTGTGAACACTCCTGGTTTTTGATAAACTTCTCATGCTAGAGTTAGTGTAGATACTTGAACCTCTATCATAACATATATATGCAGAAGCAACAAAACAGATTTGGAAGGACACTCTTCCACACAATTCAATCAATCAGCAAGTAGTTACTGAGCACCTCCTACATGTCCAAAAACTGTAGTGCAAGTTTCCAGGAATAGAAAATATGAAACACAGTTCTTGCTGGAAAGCATTTAGCTTAATAAAGACATAGGTGTGAAATAAACATCAAAATCTCAAGCAAAAATTTGAGGGAAAATCACGTAACATTTGTTGTAATATATTAAAGGCTGTGATGTGGGATGGGGAGTAAATATGTGCTGTATTGCTCCTAAAGCCAAACTGAGAAGTGACAATAAAATAGATTCTGAGCTTTGGTTCGGGTGAAAACAATGACAACTTTCTAACAAGTTGTGTTATGCAACAATGGTAAATAGTGGGGAGGGAATGAGTCATCAAATTGAAAGTTTACAAGCAAAGGTTGGAGGCCATTTGTTAGGGATGCTGTAGAGATTACTTGGCAATTTTAAATGAGTTCAAAGTTTTTGACTTGGAAGAATCATACTCTAGAGTTTTGAAAGAACTCTAAGGTGTGATTGTTGATGGCCTGTGTAGTCAGTCAGAATTGAGCTGCTGAGTCTATATCATTTGGTCCAGACATATGGCTAGACATAAACCCCAAGGAAGTCAAAGATGGAAAAAAAAAGTCTCATATATTCTAAAATAGTGATAGAAGCACATTTTGTAGTAGCAAAGAAATGGAAATGTTGACTGAGGAATGACTAAACAATTGTAGGTGATATTCCTGCACTATAAGATACAATGAACATGAAGAATTCAGAAAAGTAAGGGAACACATAAACTGATGCAGAGTGAAACTAACAGAACATGGAAAACAAAGTATACAATGACTTCAACAATATAAACTGAAAGAACAATAATATGAAATGAAATGTAATTGTAATGGCCTAGCTTGACCTTGGGAAAGAGCTGAGAAAATGTACCTCCTTGCCTTCATTGTAGAATTGGGAAACTATGGGTATGGAATGTTGTATTCACTGTCAGATGTAATCAATACATGGGCTGCTTTTGCTGAAATGCTTTCCCTCATCCCTTTTTTTCTTTTTGAATCTGTTACAAGGAATGACCCAGTGGGAAGGGCAGGGAAGAGGAATATATTTAGAAATAAATATGATATGGGGGTTCAAATCTGGCCTGAGACCCTTGACATTTACTAGCTACGTGACCCTGGGCAAATCACTTAACCCTGATTGCCTCACCAAAAAGCAAAAAAAAAAAAAGATATAAAAAGCCAGATAAATTTTGTTTAAATAAAAAAGATTTGATTATCAAAGATTATGACTAATATTATTAGAGGGAAAGAAAATAGTTATTCATTCTATACTGTGGGAATAGAGGGGAATAGGAGAATATTAGAGCAAAGATTAGAGTTAGCGATGAAAGCATAGGTGGCATGCTTTTCAAATTTGTAGAGAGTACAAAGCTGGGATGACTAGCTAACATATTGAATGACACAATCAGATAGACTGACATATACATATAACATATACAAAACTTAATAGGAACAAATATAAAGTGCTGCACTTAAGTTTAAAAAATCAATTAGCTGTTCAAGTATAAGTTTCAAGGACAGGCTAGTTTATGTGAAAAAGACTTGGGAATTTTAGATGAAACGAAACTCAGGATGGGACAATGGTGTGATTTGAGTGCAATAAAGACTAATGCTGTCTTAGCCTGCATTAATAGGAATATGGTGTACAGAGCAAAGGAGGTTATTTTTAAGATCAAAGAAGATAATACATGTAAGAGCACTTTGTAGATCTTAAAGTCTATATAAATATTAGTCACCAGTAGCAGCAGCAGTTAGTATCAGCTGTTGTTCATCCTTCATACTCAAAGAGGACCAATGACATCACGATGTTGGGGTCAAGGCACAATATGTTTGACTGTGGTTGACTAGTCCAATATAAGTTCAGAGGGTTCTACCTTGGGTTGGACACAAATAGTCCATTTGAACATTTGGGGTGGAGCTGCCTGTACATTTGCACATCTCATGTTTCCTTTGTGCTACTGTCATTCTGCTTTGCTCACAGAGCACAGTGTCTTCTTTGATATGGGTGCACCATGCTGAGTGGTCCTTTGCTCAGCATCTCCCATATCTCACTATCAATACTAAAGTTCTCCAGAGACACCTTGAGAGTGTTCTTGTATCACTTCTTCTAACCTTAATGTGAGCACTTGCCTTGTGTAATCTGTAAAATAGTATTTTAGATAAACCGTACACTTGGCATTTGGGCTATGTGGCCAGTCCACCAGAGTTGTGCTTTCTCCAACAGAATTAGAATACTTGGTAGTTCAGCTTGAGAGAGGACCTCAGTGTCTGGCACCTTATCTTGCCATGCAATCTTCAGAATCTTCCTAAGACAAGAAAAATTTTATGAAGATCTGTAGATCTTCATCATCAATGTGCCAAAAGAGGACAAGATTATAATCCTGAGTGACTTTAATGCCAGAGTAGACAGTCTATCAGACATGGCAAGGAGTCCTTGGGAGGAAAATGAGTCAGAAACAGCAACAGTAACAGCAATGGTTACTTACTACTTAAGACTTGTGCATCTCACAACCTTCTTGTCACCAACATTGAATTCTATTTACCTAAATAGAACAAAATGTCATGGATGCACCCTCACAGCAAGCACTGGCATTTAATAGACCTCACCATTGTAAGGAAAAGAGACAGGCAGAATGTAAGAGTGACAAGGTGATGTGTGGTGCAGAAGGCTGGACTGATCATAGACTCATCCTTTCCAAGCTAAACATTCACATTTAACAAAAGTGATGACTCCAAGGTAAGACAACTGTCAGGAGAAACATCGACAGATTAGACTCCTCCATGCATGAACAGTTTATTGCTAACCTAGAGGGAAAGTTGAGCCAGCACACAGCAACAGTGGAGCAGAAAAGGAGTGGGTAGCTTTCAGAGACTTAGTATGCAGCACCTCATTTGCCTTCAATTTTCAATTGAAATTTTCAATTTCAATCCCCTTCAATTTTCCTATAGGGCAGGATAGATTTCTATGCCCCATTTCCTGTATATCTTATTTCCCAGTTGTATGTGAAAATAATATTTTTTTTATTTTTTTAACTTTTGTTTTTAAAATTTTGGGTTCCAAATTTTCTCCCTCCCTCCCCACCCACCCTCATTGAGAAGGCAAGCAACTCGATACAGGTTATACATGTGTAGTCATGCAAAACACTTCCATAGTAGTCATGTTGGAATTTGTATCACTGGAGGGAATAAGGGAACTTCCAAAATAAGGAAATCACAAAATTTATATGAGTATTCCAAAGATGAGCTCTGTAAAGCTGTGGAATGATTATTTGAATTCTCAGATTAATACTTAGTATATATCTTCCAGTGAAGATTAGCTGATACTGCTCAATTAGCTCCTATATGAGCAGTAGACCCTGGCCTTGTAGATCTCTGCTGGGATGGAATCAGTACCAGGTACTTTGTCACACAAGGGGAGCTTGTTGGCTAATATGACAAAAAAAGAAAATGATAAATGTTGGAGAGGATGTGGGAAAATTGGGACACATGGAGTTGTAAACTGATCCAACCATTCTGGAGAGCAATTTGGAACGATACCCAAAGGGCAACCAAACTGTGCATATCCTTTGATCCAGCAATACCATTACTAGGTCTGTATCCCAAAGAGATCATAAGAAAGGGGAAAGGACCTACGTGTTCAAAAATATTCATAGCATCCCTTTTCATGATGGCAAAATATTGGAAATTGAGGGGATACCCATCATTTGGGGAATGACTGAACAAGTTGTGGTATGTGAATAGAATGGAATACTATTGTGCAATAAGAAATGATGAACAGGCAGATTTCAGAAAAACCTGGAAAGACTTATATGAACTGATGCAAAGTGAAATGAACAGAACCAGGAAAGCATTACACACAATATCAGCACCATTGTGTGATGATCAACTATAAATGACTCAGTTCTTTTTAGCAACACAATGATCCAAGACAAGTACAAAGGACTCATGAAGGAAAATGCTATACACATCCAGATAAAGTACTGATGGACTCTGAATGCAGATCAAAGCATACTTTCTTTTTTTTAGAATTTAATTTATTTTTCAAAACATATTTTCTTCACTTACTTAATTTGTGTGTGTGTTTTTTCCCTTTTAATCAGTTTCTTCTTTCACAACTGTGACTAATATGGAAGTATGTTTTACATGATAACACATGTATATTGAATTGCCTATCATTTTTGGAACAGGGGAAGGAGGAAGGGAGAAAAATTTGGACCTCAAAATCTTGTAAAATGGATACTAAAATTGTCTTGACATATAATTGGGGGGAAAATACTATTTTAAAAAAAGAGGGAAAAAATTAAAGTGCAAATTAAGCTTAGAGATAGGCAGGATTCTTGGCTCAGTAAGAAGGCAGATGAGATTCAGTTTTATGTTGATAGCAACAATTCAAAGTTCTTCTCCTTTTCCTTCTCCTTCTCCTTCTCCTCCTCCTCCTTCTCTTCCTCCTTTTCTTCCTCCTCCTCCTCTTCCTCTTCTTCTTCCTCCATCTTTTCCCCTTCCTCCTCCTCCTCCTTTTCTTCCTCCTCCTCCTCCTCATCTTCCTCTTCCTCCTCCTCTTCTTCCTTCTCCTTCATCCAAAGCACTTCTACAATGCCCTTGAAGACTATGAGCCAAAGACCTATGGTGCATCTCAACTATTCAGCATTGATGGAACCACATTGATTAGTGTTAAGTACATGATCCTGGAGAGATGGGCTGAACACTTCCATAGTGTTCTCAACAGACTGTCATAAAACAGTACAGAACCCATTGACTATATACCTCAGGTTGAAGTCAATCCTTTTCTAGCCAAACTTCCAACTGAAGAAGAGATATTGAATACCATTAGGCTCCCCTTGTGTGACAAAGTACCTGGTACTGATTCCATCCCAGCAGAGATCTACAAGGCCAGGGTCTACTGCTCATATAGGAGCTAATTGAGCAGTATCAGCTAATCTTCACTGGAAGATATATACTAAGTATTAATCTGAGAATTCAAATAATCATTCCACAGCTTTACAGAGCTCATCTTTGGAATACTCATATAAATTTTGTGATTTCCTTATTTTGGAAGTTCCCTTATTCCCTCCAGTGATACAAATTCCAACCCATTCATGCCTATCTTTCTGTATGGTTCTTATCTATGTCTTCCCAGAGGTTTGCTCAAGGGGATCTACCCAATGTGTTAGAACCTTCTTCACTTTTTCCTGATGTAGTGAGAGGTACTCTGACTGTCCATCTGTCATTCCTTATTCTCTCCATGTGAACAATCCATCAGTTCATCCTATCAGACAATTTCTTGACATCTTTCACTCATTTTCTTCAAAAAAAGAATTTGTAAGCACTGAACATAATGAGCATCAAATAATGCATAAAGATTGAAAGAGTTATATTTTGTAACTATAATATAATTATACATATAAAACTATATATATGGTTATGTATAGTTATATTTTAACACACAGAAAAACATTGGCCATTGACAGGGAATTTATCACTGAGTCACTTGTCTGTGTATAGTTAAACTGTCACAGATCATTGATTTGTCAGAGCTAAAATCAGAATTAGTGAAAACAAATAATAAGAAAGAATAATGAGAAAAGATATGGCACACAATTGAAAAAATTTAACCTTGCTTTAAACAATTGAAAATTGCTTAGATGGTTATGTTTTGCATGTTTGCATATGTACAACCTATATCAAATTGCTTGCAGTCTTAGAAAGGGAAAGAATTTGGAACTCAAGATTTTAAAAAACAAATGCCAAAATTTGTCTTTACATGTAATTGGGAAAAAATATTGTTTTTTTAAAAAGGAAATTGTTTAGGTAGGAAATAGCAGAAATGACAGTGAGAGCAAGTATACAAATTTTATCCAAAAGTTTAACCAATGTAAATTGTCACAACAAGAAGATCAAAAGAACCCAGCAAGTACCATAGACAGCAAATATCTGACTTGCTTGCTGAATAGAGAGGGACATGTTTGTAGCTCATTTGTAAAATCTTTTGAAGGAGAATGATGCAAAGTTATGAACAGCATCATCTTCTAAAGTGGAGAAAAGCAGTAATAGACAAAACCAGTTTAAAGAAAGTATGGTAAGATATACAACTAAACAAGTCCCTCAGGGCATTCAAAGATAAATATAGAAAATATTTGAAAAAATCATTATAGCAAATTATTTTCTTAATCAAAGAAAATGGAACTGCCACACTTAGCATCACAGTCCTGGATGTGCTTATAAAGGAGGTGGAAATAATCAATAAACATTCATTAAATGCCTACTATGTACCAGGAACAGTTCTAAGCACTGGAAATACAGTAAGAGGTAAAGGATGGTCTTTGCCCTCAAGGAACTCATAATCTAATGGAGGAGATAAAAAGAAAACAAATATGTACAAATAGGCTATATACAGAATATATAGGAAATAATAAACAGAGGGAAGGCTCTAGAATTAAGAGGGGTTGGGAAAGGCTTCCTGTAGAAGATGGGATTTCAGATGGGACTTAAAGGAAGCCAGGGAAGCCAGTAAGCTGAGATGAGGAGGGAGAGCATTCCAGGCTTGAGGAACAGCCTGTGAAAATGCCTGGAGCTGAGAGATGGAGTGTCTTGTTTGTGGAACAGCTGGGAGGCCAGTGTCACTGGGTCAAAGAATATGTGCCAGGGAGTAAGGTGTAAGACTGGAGAGATAGGAGGGGACTAGGTTAAGGAGGGCTTTGAATGCCACACAGAGAATTTTGTATTTGACCCTGGAGGCAATAGAGAGCCAGTGGAGTTTACTGAGTAGGGGTAATGTGATCAGACCTGTGTTTTAGGAAAATCACTTTTCCTAAAGAAGGGAAGGGTTTAGGGGGAAAGATAATGAATTCTGTTTTGGACATGTTCAGTTTAAGATGTCTACTAGACATCCAGTTTTAGATGTTTGAAATTCATTTGGAGATGTGGGATTGGAGGTCAGAAGAGAGATTGGGGCAGAGTATAGGTAGATTTGACAATCATCAGTATAGATGTGGTATTAAATCCATGGGAGCCAATGAGGTAACCAAATGAAGAAAATGTAACTAGAGAATAAAAATGGGGATAGGAAATAGATTGCATAAACTGTATAGAGAGGAGATTTGTACTAGAAATAACATAATTGTGAGGATATTGGAGGATTGATCTACAAGGTATCTAAAAGTATGGACAAAATTTTGGATCTTATTAATATCACAAAAAGACAACTAAGAGAATGTTAAGAAACACTGACCTACTCCTTCACTTTTATAAAATCTTTAGTGTATAAAATACACTAATGGAGGCAATCCTTAATGAGGTGGTTGAGAACAAATAGATTTTCTTAAATGATACCTAACAGTAGATGACATCTGTACCTTCTCTCAATTAATTGAAAGATGTAGCACATATAAGACTTCATCGTGCTTATTTTTGTTGATTATGAAAAAGTATTTAATTTGGTAGGATAAAATTCTGATATACATATACATATATATATATATATATACACATATATATCAGACAAGCTCTATTCTATCCATCAAAATCATGAAAGACTTCTTGGGAGATATAACAACAGAAGTAATCCTGTTCAACAACCCTCTGAAAATAAACATCAAGTAAGACATCCAACTGTTAAATATATACTCATCAAAGGTTTTCAACCCTATGAAAGGAGGGATTCTGCACAGAGCATAGGTCATAGAGGAATTTTCTGTGGGTGGTGAGGTCCTCCAGTTTGGGGATGACTTTGTGCTGTTTGTGTCAAGCCCCAGAACATTGCAGAACCTCCTGGAAGATATCTGTAATATCCCAAAGTAGTTTGACCTGCCTATCTATCTACACAGGAAAGACTAAGAGATGAAGGATGTTTATTGCCCAGATTACAAAATTCATTTGGATGGATGCCCTATAGGTTCCATGCTATCAGCATGTAATTTGGTAAAGACAGTACACATGGACAAAAAAGCTGGGCCCAGAGATAAACAGGTGGAAGAGAGTGGGCTAGATTGTCTTCAGGAAATTACAAAGCTCTTTTATTAACCCCAAGGTTCTCATGAAAACAAAGTCCAATCTTTTCAATATTCATATTTTATCTTTGCTGCTATATGGCAGCAAGACTTGGAATATAAGTACCTCCAAAGAATAAAAAATTAGTATCGCATAGAGAAAAAAGAAGAGGCCCATGGTGGACATGAGCCAGGTGCAACATATAACCACTGAGGAACTCTGAGGAACAGGAGTACGAGAACAATGTTCTTTATCCTGATGAATTCCTGTTTACCTGAAGTCCCTGGTTTTTTTTTTTTTTAACAGTTTTTCAGTTGTGTCCAACTCTTCATGACTCCATTTGGAGTTTTCTTAGCAAAGACGCTGGAGTAGCCACTTCCTTCTTCAGTTTATTTTATAGATGAGGAAGCTGAGGAAACAACGGTTAAGTCACTTGACTTGAATCACACAGCTAGTAAATGTCTGAGGCCAGATCTGAATTCAGGACTTCCTGACCATAACTTTTCAGTTATGCCCTTTTCCATTGCTGCTATGGCCTGATCTGTTAGAAAAACTATGACTTGGATTTGGTGAATGTCCCTGGGCTACTCCTTCCTCTGAACTTTTCTCCTCCACTCCTTTCCCCTTGTGCTATGGACTGACTCTATTCTATTCTCTGAGTTGGCTGTAATTTCTGGATAAAACACATAGAGTGTTATGCTACATGCAATACATCTGAAAAGGGACAGTCACAATGTGGAATCTATGCAGAGGCAGGTAGTTAGGATGATGAGGAAACTTAAAATCTCATAATTCAATGATTGTTTGACAGATCTAAGAATGCATAGCCTGGAAAAGAGAAGACAGTTTTCCTAAAATTTGTGAAGATCTATCATCTAAAAGAGGGAATAGACATTCTGAATAACTCTAGAGGGTAGAACTAGTACCAATGGGGAGTAGATTTTAGATCAACATAAGGAAGGATTTCCTATAATGATTCTAGCTGTGCAAAAATAGAATAGACCATTATTGTCTCAGATCACTGGAAGTGTTACAGGTCGGATGACCACTTGCTGGGGATATTATAGAGGGAATTAATATTTTGACTAAATTAGATTAAATGACTCTTAGGATTCCCCCCAACCTTGGAATTTTATTGAGGAAGCAGGTAAGCATTTATACGATGGGGAAGGGAATAAGCATTTATACAGTGCCTATTATGTGCCATACATAGGGACAGCTAGGTGGTTCAGTGGATAGAGTGCCAGGCCTGGAGTCAGGAAGTCCTACATTCAGATCTGGCCTCAGACATTTACTCTCTGTGTGATTGTAGTCAAGTCACTTAACCCTGTTTGCCTCATCTTCCTCATCTATAAAATAAGTTGGAGAAAGAAGTGGCTACTCCGGTGTCTTTGCCAAGAAAACTCCAAATAGGGTCATGAAGAGTTGGACACAACTGAAACGATTGAACAACTATGTGCTAGATACTGTGCTAAGTGCTTTTTACAAATTTTATCTCATTTGAGTCCCACAACAGTCCTCTGATGTAGATGCTATTATCCCTATTTTACAGTTGAGGAAACTGAGGCAGACAGAGGTTAAATGACTTGTCCAAAGTCATATAGCTAATAAATGTCTAAGGCTGAATTTTAATTCAGGTCTTTCTGATCCCAAGTCCAGAACTCTATCAATTGAGCTACCAGTTTGCACTGTATGGGGGATTGCATCGAATAATCATTATTATCCCTTCTAAATTTAAGTTCTATGGTAACAACATGTGGTGGGCTACTTAAGTAAAAAAAAAATGGATAAGAGAGCAGTTGAAAGATGCATGTATTGTATTTACTGTGAGAAGGCTATCCATTGCTAAATATGGGAATTAAGGGAAGCAGTAGCCATGGTAAGGGCTCTCCAGACAAAGGAAATTCAAGAGAAGCCAGAGGATGGGACTCTGTTATATAGAACATGTGGAAGGACAATGTTACTCACTCAATACTGAAATTTAGCTTCTAAACCTCTCGGGCTTTGCCTTACACTAGCCTTCCTGGACTTGAGAAGGTTTAGTTTTAACCATGTCAATTCTTCAGAAATATCTATTTTTCTTCAATCATCAACAAGCATTTATTAAGTTCCTACTATGTGCCAAGCACAGGAGTGACACAAAGGCAGAAATGAAATAGTCCCTGCCCTCAAGGAGCTCACAGTCATTTCACCATCACAATCAGCAATCTGCATCTTCACTCTTAACTTTGGTTTTTGTTTCTGACTTCATTACTGCCTGGCCCTCATAATTTTAAGATAAATCTCTCTGGTAACCAAAATCTAATTGTGCTTCTAAGATTATAACTTCACCCTTGACCCATGTCCTATGTAGGAACATAATATCCTCTATTTAGAATTGAAAGGGGCCTTAAAAGTCACTTAAACCAACCCCCACATTTTACAGATGGGGAAACTGACTCGCTCATGGTCACATAGATCCCATTGGACTCCTCCTTTTCTCTCTTACCTCTGATGGAAGGCACAAGTCATTAATGTGGAACCAACAGTACAGAATCAAAGGACCTCAGAGCTAGGAAGGCACTTTAGAGGCCAACTCATACCTGAACAATAAACCCCTCTACGACATGCCCAGTCTTTGTTCGAAAAACTTCAGTGAGAGGAAACTCACTACTTCCCAAGCCAGGCCATTCGATTTTTGGATAGCGATAATGGTTAGAAAGTTTTCCTTTATGTCAAGCCTACATTTACCCCTTTGGAATTTTCACCTTCTATTGCCAATTCTGTCTGCTGGGGCCAAACAAAATGAATTTCCTTTTCTACATGTTGTTGTTGTTGTTGTTTTTCAGTCATTCAGTCATGTCTAACTCTTCATGACTCCATGGACCACAGCACACCAGGGCCTTCTGTCTTCCACTGTCTCCCAAAGTCTGGTTCATGTTCATTGCTTCCATGACATCTCTCCATCTCGTCCTCTGCTCTACCCTTCTCCTTTTGCCTTCAATCTTTCTTGACATCAGGGGTTTTTCCAATGAGTGCTGTCTTCTCATTTTGTGACCAAAATTTAAGCTTCAGCTTCAGTATTTGACCTTCCAGTATCAGAGTTAATTTCTTTAAGTATTGACTGATTTGATCTCCTTGCTGTCCAAGGGACTTTCAAAAATCTACTCCTGCACCACAATTGGAAAGCATTTCCTTCAAATATATGAAGATAGCATCAAGTCTTCTCTTCTCCAAGGTAAACATTCCTAGTTCCATCAACTGATCATCATCAGGCATGACCTGGAAGCCCTTTGCCATTCTAGTTAACCTCCTCTGGATGCTTTCCAGTTGATAAATAATAATAATAATAATAATAATAACAAATTATAATAAATCATGCAATGATAATGATTATTAATAATTATAAATAATAATAAGCTCTTCCTAAACCGTGAATTCCAGAACTGAATAAAAAACAAAACAGATGTGGCTCCAGGGCAGAGTTCAGCAAAACTGTCACCTTCGTAGTCTTGGACACTATGTCTCTCTAAATGTTGCCTGAGGTTGCATGAGCTTTTTTCAGGGAGGCAGCCATTATGTCACACTTTAATCTGTCAGTGGTGTGACAAACTATAATAAAACTGTTATTGTCATTGCGTGACACAGGTACTACAGCCAAGTGATAGTTGGAATGGAGTCAGTTCATAGTACCAGAGGAGAGGAGCCCAGGAGAAAAGTTCAGAGGAAGGAGTAGCCCAGGAACATTCACTAAATCCAAGTCATAGCTTTTCAACAGATCAGACCGTAGCAACAAAAGGAAGGGGCATAACTGAGACATTTCAAAAAAAAAAAAAAAAGCAGTCAGGGAAAACCCATTAGCTAAACAGGAATTCAATAGGATGAAGAGTTCTTTTACTCCTGTGCTTCAGAGGTCCTATATGTTATATAGCTGACTCATGCCCACCATGGACCTTTTCTTTTCTCTCTGTGTGATACTCATATAATAAATTTTCAGTCCTCCAAACTCCAACTGATCTTGCTCCTACTCCTTCTGAAACAATACAAAAACTCTCTAGAACCATCATTTTTTAAATTGACCTGTTTTGTTGTACCTAAAGCATCAGACAGGAAAAAAGTGAAGAAATTGCCAGAGATCTTTAGTAGAAAGCTAGGCTATCACACTTGAGAAATTTATAGATAAGTTCCTTTAGTATGACTTAAGTATTGGAAAGCCAGAGGACTACAGACTAGAGGCTTTTTTTTTTGTTTGTTTTTGTTTTTTCGTTAGGCAATTGGGGTTAAATGACTTACCCAGGGTCACATAGCTAGTTAAGTGTCAAGTGTCTGAGATTGGATTTGAACTCAGATCCTCCTGACTCCAAGGCTGGAGCTCTATCCACTGTGCCACCTAGCTGCCCCAAGACTAGATTTTAAGACACTTTTGTTCACTTTAGTCCTGAGGGAAAGGGGGAAGAATGAAATTATCTGACCTATAAGGAAAATCCTCAGAAGCAATAATGGCTTGGGACACAGGGATACATAGATTTTAGCTACAGTACTTCAGCTAAGTAGTTAATTGAAAGTATTTGACAGTAGGTGTGCAAGAAATGACAAATTCAGGTTTACCCTTCAGGTTGAACTTGACAAGCATTAACATTAACATTTCCATATTCAGACTTAAGCCTAGAAAGCACAGTCTGCAAAAGTTTCTGATTCTAAGAAAAGATTCAATGAGATTGCCACACAGATTTGTGAGAATAACTTAGGATAAATAATGATTTTTAGTAATTGAAGTTTTTATTTTGTAAATAATTACATTTCACATGAAAAAAATATATATGCAGATATGTGTGCAATGCAAGCATCTATGTGCTATATGTACATTCATCCATCAATATATATGTGTCTGGTATACACATATCTGGAAGAATCTTAGCTTAGCTCTACCATAACCGCAGGCTCATATAGAAATAGAATTTAAATTTGCAACACAGAGTCTCAGAGAAAATAAGAAGCCTCTATAGGGCATCTCTTGCAAATGCAACCCTAATAAATGAATACAAATATGCCTTTTTAAAATACCATATCCCCATACTGTCTGTGCAACCTTGGACAGATGATTTAAACTCACAGTACCCCCAGACTACTCTCTAAGACTAATTTAAAAAATTAGAGACAAATCAGATCAGGTACCTTTTACCACTATGGTTAGGGAGTACATTTTTAACCAAACAAGGGAAAGAAGCAACTATTAATGGTAAAATAGGTTATTTTTATTACATGAAAATGAAAAGGTTTTGTACAACAAAATTGGGAAACAATCTTTTCATTGTATATCTTTTATAAGGGTCTAACATTCAAGATATGCAAGAACTAAGACATATGACCAAAACCCATTCCCTAAAAGATCAAAGGATAGGAACAAATGGTTCTTAGAAGAAGAACTGAAAACAATCAGTAGCCATAAGAAACACTGCTGGGAATCACCAAAGATAAGAGAAATACACAGAAATATGCGTAAAATAACTGAGGTTTCCTCAAACATTTGATTGGTCATTTCTTCCATTTTAAGGAAGGGCCCTCAGGGCAGCCATGTTCACTCCTTATTCCTCTCTAGATCCTTCTCTGGTCTCTCCATATTTCTTTATCCATCAGTCTTCACCCCTGCCCCCCAATCCCCACCTCATCATTTGAGGAATACTGGGAAGTATACGGAGACTTACAGGAACTTAGGCAATCAGAAGTAAACAGAACCAGGAAAACAATATACACGATGATTACAACAGTAAAACAGGAAGAATAATAACAAAACAATTAAAACTGAATTCTGTGAAATTATAAGACTAAGTGTGGCCCCAAAGGAGAATTATGAGGAAGCACTCTGCACAGGTTAGGGACTATCACTGTATACTATTGCATATAATGTCAGACTTTTTTGGTAGGTTGGTTAGTTTTGCTGACCTATTCTCCTCCCACCTTTTTTCATTCTTTGTCTCCAAGAGGAAAAAGAGTAGGAATATATTGGGAAATATAGGTAACCTAAAAACAAACAAGAAATGAAAATTTATTTTAAAAAATGAGTTGCAGAGCAAGCAATAACCTGAATTGGTGGAAGGAGTTTCCTCAAAGGGAGTGCCCTATGTCAATGAAATCAAAGGTCCAGTCCAAAAACAAACAAAAATGAGCATGTTTCAAGCAAAGATTTGGAAGAAAAGGGTCACATATAAGATGAAAATTACATGGTCAGTTAGCTCTTCTCAGCAATGAGGTGATTTAAGATAATTCCAAAAGACTTATTATGGAAAATGCTATCCACATCCAGAGAAAGAAGTATGGAGTGTGAATGCAGTTTGAAGCATACTATTTTCTCTCTCTCTTTTTTTTCTTTCTTGTGGTTTTTCCCTTTTGTTCTGATTCTTCTTTCACAACATGACTAATGTGGAAATAAATTTAATATGATTGTATATGTACAGCCTATATCATATTGCATGCTGTCTTGGGGAGGTGGGAGGGGAGGGAGGGGGGAAATTTAGAACACAAAATCTTATAAAAGTGAATGTTGAAAATTAAAAAGAAATAAACAAATTTAAAAAAATAAAAAGCTTAAAGCACACACACACACACACACACACACACACACACACACACACACAAAGAAAATTACATGGTCAAGTCACAGAGCTATGAAATAATTAACTGGCAGAATCATAACCAGGTGGCCAGACCATGAGAAATAAGGAAAAAGGAAGAGTACCAAGTAGATTGGAGGATATTTTTTTAAATGAAAACTGAAAGAATGCAGAAGGAAGGTGACTGAAAGGTTGGGCTGGAGTAACTAAGATTAGCATCAGAAGTGAAACCCTCAGGCACAGCAAGAATTTCAGGAATTACTCAAGTAGTAATTAAATGACTCCCAACAGTCTTTTCAACAACCCATCTTTGGTTAGGGAATATCTCCTTCCCTCCTAAAAGTAAAGTACACTATGTATAAAAATTAAAGTGAATTGAAATTAATTTTGTTTTGTTAATCTTTAGAGAACTTGGTCCCCCCTCCCATATAATTAAGCTCACTGTGATATATTACAAAACCAATTATCAGGAATTGCTACTTTAGATAAGTGTTTACAAGTGCTAATTGGTTATAGGGATGGTATTTGAAAACATCTTTTCTTCCAGTAATTTCCTTCAAGTTTGATTTTGGCTTTAGTGAAAGTCTATATGCTGCATAGAGATGTAGGTTGAATCTAGGTTCAAATCCGTTAAATGAATAACAGCTCTACTAACTTCTCTTTTGGGACAGCTTATTCTTCAGATAAACTGTAATACTGACTATTCCCTAATTATGTTCTGTATTTCCTTCCTCTATGCTTTTGTTTATGTGGTTCCTTAAACCCAGAATGCCCTTCTTTCCCTTGTTTGAAATCAAAGCTGAAATGCCATTTCCTCCATGAAGTCTGCCCTGTTTTCCCCAAGCAGAAGTAATCCCCAGAAAGTGGAGTTCCATTGTGGAGCCCAGATGTCCACTATTGGTGACCAACCGCAAGTATTTTTTCCTTAATGGAGTCCATTGGTATATTCCAGTGGCTTGTGATGAAAACTTATGTATGAAAACAAAATTTGAGACCCCAGCTTTCACTGGAACATGAAGTGTCAGGGGTTATATAAAGTACAGTTACCCCTTCCACAATGTGATTTTTCCCCATCATGGTTTTGATATTTAATGAGTCGGCATAAGAAACTAAATGATAATTTTGGGGGAGTTTTGTTGAAGCTGCAGAAAAAACACAGGAAGGCCATTAGACAACATAGAAAAAGTTTAGAAACTCAGAAATGCATAAAATATATGTATAGTATTGTGTAATGCAGCCTATGACCTTGTGGTTTGTCCTTCGCTCTCAGAAAGGACCATGACATCAGAGAGGTGATGACATGATTTGTAAATTAATTGGATGTAAGTGAGGCAGCGCTGTGCAAAGTTGTCAGCTTCGCTTTCTCCCCCAGCAGCCAGATATAAATCAGGAAGATGGCCCAGAAGGCTACGATCAAATACTTAACTCAAATTTTACAATAAGGTATTGTAAACAACCTGCAACAGAAAAAGAAAATATTTTCAGACTTCTTCCCTGGTACAGAGGGAGGGTCAAATAATTTTATGCAGATTTTGCAGATTGCTGGGGTGCAGTGCCCCTAACTCCCTAGATGTGAAAGAGTTAACTGTATTCAAATTTGACAGAAACAGAGGAAAATAAAAGGGACATAAGTCCAAAAACATAGTTTTGCAGCAGATTATGGGTAGTGGTTCTTAAAGGTGAGGAGGAGTTTGGAATACATCTGGTAGTCAGTGAGTGCAGTTTTAAGAGGCAACATGGTATAACAGAAAGAGTGTTGGACCCAGAATACTGCACTTGGTTTTGGGAGACCTGAGTTCAAATCCCCTCCTTGGATACTTACTAGCTGTATAACCCTATTGAGTTACTTAATTAACCTTTCTAAGCCTCAGTAAAATGGGAAAAATGGCGCCTATAGTAGCTGCCTCAAAGGATTATGGTGGAACTCATGAGATAATTTATATAAAGCACGATTTGCAAATTGTAAAGTGCTACATAAATGTTAGTTACTATTATCATTTATGTAATTGTGGATAAACCACACAATCTTTCAGAATCTTAATTTTCTTCATCTGTAAAATGAGGATAATAATGCTTATGCTGCCTAACACAGGAGCTTATAGTGTGGAAGTTGCTTTTCAAACCCTAAAGTGCTATGTAAATGGAGATTTTTATTATTGAACTATGGAATGATATGATCAGAACTATGAATTAGGCATGTAGCAGCTAAGTAAAAGATGGATTGGAAAAGGCTAGAAGTGAGAAGATGGGTTAGAAGACCATTATAGTGACTCAGGCAAGAAGTAATGAGGGCTTAAAATAGAGAAATGGAAAAGAGGGGAGAATATTTGAGATATTGTAGAGGCAGAAATACAGATGTATAGGTATTTTATGAGGGTTAAAGCTGAGAATGTGACATAATGGAAAAGAACTCTGGATTTGGGGTCTGCTCCCATTTCAGATCCTTGTCTCTACTCCTTACAACCTGTGTGACCTTGGACACATTTCTTAATCTTCTGGTCCTTAATTTCTTCCCCTTTAAAAATGAAGACTTGGATTAGATCAGAAGTTCTCAAAGTGTGGTCCATGGACTCCTGGAGGTTCCTAAGACTTTTTCTGGAGGCCCATGAGGTCAAAACTATTTTTATAATAACACTAAGATGATTAATTATTAACTAACAATGAATATTTTATGTTATTATAATATTTATATTACAATTTTATAGTATTATAAATAATTAATGGTGATTAATTAATAATACTAAGATAATAAAGTATTTCTCTCTTTTCTAACTACATATCTATGTGAAGCCAAATATTCTTTATGCACTTCAACCAAAACAACATATTAGATGCAGAAGCAAATATGAGAAATTAGCTGTCTTCTATTAAGTCAATCATTAAAGAGATTTGCAAAAAAAAATTTAAAAAATAAAACAGTGCCATTCTTCTCTCTAAATTTCTTTGTTTTGGAAAATATAGTTATTTTTCATAAAATGGGTCATACATGTTAACATACAATAGGCTTATTATTATTATTAAATGAATTAATAAATATTATAAAGTTTATCCATTTTAATTTCTAATATGATGAATATTGATAGGGTACAGCTAGGTGGTACAGTAGATAGAGTGCTGGGCCTGCAGTCAGGAAGACCTGAGTTCAATCTGGCCTCAGACACTTACTAGCTGTGTGACCCTGGCAAGTCACTTAACCCTGTTTGCTTCAGCTTTCTTATTTGTAAAATGGGCTGGAGAACGAAATGGCAAACCACTCTAGTATCTCTGTCAAGAAAACCCCAAATGGGGTCACAAAGAGTTGGACACAACTAAAAATAACTAAACAACAACAAGAATATTAATAGATACAACCCATATAAACAAAAGTTCTTTGGGGTTGTCAGTAATTTTTAAGATTATAAAGGCATCCAGAGACCAGAAAGTTTGACAGCCTCTGGACTACAGTCTGTACCAAATCTTCCAGTTATAAATCCCATGATCCTATTAACAAGCCATCTACAAAAAACCCATCTCCTCACTTAAAGGAATGCAGTGGACAAGGCTGACAGATAGACCAGGATGGATAAGTAGTTAATGCACACCCTAAGAGGAGGAAGCAGCTGTAGGTCTGCAGTTTGGAAAACTGATGCTTCCCTCCCCCGCATAAAACAGACAAACTGTGGGTGCAGATGATGTAATCAAACTGCCTGTCTTGCTTTATTTAACAGGGCATGTTCTTATTGAATTGAATGCGTTGAGCCCCTCACATGTCAACTAAAGCAATTCTCACCTGTGGCTTGGGATACTATTCATAGTTCTCCTCAATGGACCTAGTTCTGTCCATTTGGGTTTGGGTCCAAAACATTTTGTCTCTGTGGTACTGGAATCCCATAGAAGACCTTCTAGTCTCTGTCTGTAGGCAGTGTTCTCCTTCCTCACCTTCACCTCTTGGCAGTCCTGGCTTCCTTCAAGATTCAGCTCAAATGCAACCTTCTGAAGGAAGTCTTTCTTGGTTCCCCCAATCACTTGAGTCTTCCCTTTGAGAATATTTTCTTGCTCCTTTTTATATATCTTGATTCAACCTGTTTATTTACATATTGTCTTTCCAGCTAGGCATCTTAGTGGTGCAGCGGATAGACCATCAGGCCTGTAGTCAGAACAGTTGAGTTCAAATCTAATCTCAAACACTCCCTAACTGTGTGACCCTGAGCAAGTCATTTAACTTTCGTCTGCCTCAGTTTCCTCAACTGTAAAATGGGGATAATGATAGGATCTACCTCCCATAATTATCCTGAGCATTAAATGAGATAACATTTGTAAAGTGCTTAGCACGGTGCCTGAAACATAGTAGGTGTTTAACAAATGCTTATTTTTTTTTTCCTTCCCACCATGAGAATGGAAGATTTTTTAGTACACGAATAGGGTTTTTGCCTTTCTTTGTGTACCTAGTGTTTACCTCTGAGCTTGACTAATATTCAGAGCTCAATATGTGCTTATTTCTTGTCGATTGATTGAATGGGAAATATTTGTTCAGTCCTACAAAGAGTCTTTATCTTCCAGGGGAACCTGTCTAATGAATATAATCAGCTATTTGAATGTTTTATGTTTCCTCTGTGTGTGTGTGTTTATTTGTCTTTATGAATATTTTGCTTCTTATGCATTTTCTATGGTGGAGGAAATAAAAAGCTGCCTTTTACCTGATACTCCTTTTGTACATTGAATATATTTGCATATAGAGCCCCTATTACCCATGTATGGGGAAAGCTTAGACATAGGCCACTTTTAAGCTTTATTTTAGAGATTTCTCTAGTATTTTACTCTGGGGTAGCTGTGGAGTATAGAGCCAATGGGATAAACTGATCCCTCTGGGACTGGTCTCCAAAGATTGAACTGGTCCAAGTGAGCCCAGAGTCCTTGGGAAGCCCTTGTGCAGATGTATCAGCTCAGGAGAGTAGATTGTCATATTTTCAGGATAAGATTTTGAAGCATACATTGGAAATTGATAAACACCACAAATCAGGATTTGATTTATTGTTTTGTTGATTGTCTGGACTTAAGAAAGTGGGAGGGGGAATGTTAATAATGCAAATTAAACTCAAAAATGTTTTTTTCTCTCCCCCCTACAGAGCTTAACATTTGCCAGCACAACCCTACCCCCCAGGCAACAAATAACATAATGAAATATAAGAAATTCTTTATAAAATAATGCACAATTAACCTATATGAAGAAGTGCTCTAAATCACTTTTGATTAGAGAAATGCAATTTAAAACAACTCTGAGGTACCATCATCTCACACTTATCAGATTGGCTAATATAACAAAAAAGTAAAATGATAAATGTTGGAGAGATTGTGGGAAAATTGGGACACTAATGCACTGTTTGTGGAATTGTGAACTGATCCAACCATTCTGGAGAGCAATTTGAAACTATGCCCAAAGGTCAATCAAACTGTACATACCCTTTGACCCAGCAATACCACTTCTAGGGCTGTATCCCAAAGAGATCATAAAAAAGGGAAAAGGACATACATGTGCAAAAATATTTATAGCAGCTCTTTTTGTGGCAAAAAAATGGAAATTGAGGGATGCCTATTAATTGGGGAATGGGTGAACAAGTTATAGTATATGAATGTAATGGAATGCTATTGTGCTGTAAGAAATGATGAGCGAGCAGATTTCAGAAAAAAAAAACCTGGAAAGACTCATATGAACTGAGGCAAAGTGAAATGAGCACTAGGAAAACATTGTACACAGTAATAGCAACATTGTGTGATGATCAACTATGAATGATTTAGCTTTTCTCAGTGATACAATGTTACAGAACAATTACAAAAGACTCATGATGGAAAATGCTATCCACATCTAGATAAAGAACTGATAGACTTTGAATATAGATTGAAACATGCTATTTTCACTTACTTTATTTTTTTCATTTTTTTCCTTTTGGTCTGTTTCTTCTTTTACAACTGTGACTAATATAGAAATGTTTTACACAATTGTACATATATAACTTTTATCAAATTGCTTACCATTTTAGGAAGAGAGGAGGGGAGGGAGGGAGAAAAATTTGAATCTCAAAATCTTGTAAAAACAAATGCTAAAAATTATCTTTACATACAATTGGAAAAAAATAAAACACTGTTAAAAATAAATAAATAAGTACAAAAATGCATAATTAAAAAAAAAAGCAGAACAAGAAAAACACAGTATACTCCAATCTCATAAGAAAAAAAGAATGTAAATGAATGGATAAATAGAATACTGGTAGACACTTGGAGACAGTGAAATATAAGTTATTATGACATTTTGTAGGATGACTTTATTTGTTAATAAGTGCAAAGTAAATTTGGTAGACTGTATTGATGTTCATATTGTTTATAATAAATCATATATTAATGAGGAGGTAGTCAAAAGTGTCAAATGCTGTCCAGTTTCAGGATGTTCTCTCTCTCTGATTTCCTCCCCACAACTTGCCATTAATTCTCAATGCTACTACCAGGCAAATAAGTGGTAAATTTTTATCATGTCACACAACCTGATTAAGTCCAGTACAAATATTTGTTCTCTACCATTCTTTTATACATTGGCCAGTTGCATTTAAACAGAGGGATTTGAAAAAAAAAACTACTCATTCCCTCAATGCAATTTCCTAACCAAAATTAAGAACAAAGAAAGAATGATGTAGGTAATTAATGATGAGATTATAGAATCTTAAAAAACCTTTCTAGGCCCTCAGAGGTCAACTGTTCTGACCTGTATTTGAACAAGAATTTCCCAAGATCCCTGTCAAATGGTCATCCAGCCTCTACTTAAGGACCTCCAAGACCCGACATCATAGCATACACCTGTAACTCCTGCTCCTTGGGGAAGTTGAGGCAGGGGGATTGCTTGAATTTCAGGGTTCTGAGCCTCAGTAGGGCTAAAAGCTAATCAGATTTCCTCACTAAGTTTGGCACCAATATGGTGAGCCTCTAAGATGGAGGGTAGGGAAGTCACCTGGCTGGCTGCCTAAGGAGGGGCAAACCAGCCCTTTTTGGAAATGGAAAAGGTTAAAACTTGTGAATCGATCAGTAGTGAGTATGGCCCATGAGTGGCAGCTATACTCCATCCTGGGAGAGATAGGGAGATCTAGTCTTAGAAAAACAAAAACAAAAACAAACAAATAAACAACAACAAAAGCCTACCTCCATTACATTCCCAGGCAACTTATTTCACTTTGGGGTGACTATATTTGGGGAGGTTTTTTTACTCCTTATATTTAGCACAAACTTAGCATGTTATTAGGCCATTCATTAAAGCAGGAATATTTGTGCCTTGGGGTCACTTGTGACCCTCTTGATCTGTTAAAAGGTTTTAGAAAGTATGTCACATTTGCTGTTGGTTGACATGGGATTTATAAATTGGTTTATGGAGTGGGAAGAGTGATTCAGGTAGCTAGGAGGCATAGCAGAGAGAGTGGTGGGCCTGGAGTCAGGAAGACTTGAGATTAAATCCTGCTCTAAACATTGATTAGTTGTGTTACCCCAGGCAAGTCACTTTACCTATGTCTATCTCAGTTTCCTTATGTGTAAAATGAGGATAATATAGTATTTCCTTCTTTTGGTAGTTGTGAAAGTAAAATGAGATTGTATTTGTAAAACACTTTGCAAACCTATGTATATATACATATACACACATATGTGTGTATAGTATATGTATATATGTATATATGTGTGTGTGTATATATATATATGGTAGTTATTATTATCAGGTATAGTAGAGGAGGAATGAGTCAATGTGTCAACTGCAGAAAGGTTTGATAATGGGAGCTTGGAAAGAATAAATAAAGAGAGAATGAATAAGGAGAGAAGTCAGTGGATATGTGTCAGAGAGAGAGAGTAAGTGAGATGGTGAATGTTAGGGTTGGGGTATCCATTAAGCTGTGATCCAAGAGGGGCAATGTTTGAATTAATGTGCACCCTAAACATCCGCAAACCACAGAAGAGCAGTGATGAGTGGTTATTAATCAGATTTAATCTCATACTATTTATTTGAATTGGACATTTTCTGAGTTTTTTCCTAGCCTGTTCTGAAAAGTGAGTGCCTCCTGGGGACAGAATGACTGAGGTCATGGGACTTGACAGTTTTGTGACAATATCATGCAGAAATCTGCCGTCTGTGTAATTTCCACCTACTATTCCTAGTTGTGGGCCAAACATAAGTCTGATTCCACATGACAGACTTTCAAATACTTGAAGACAGCCATCATATTTCTGTCTCCCCATCTCCCACCCCCAACTAAATTTCATCTTCTCCAGACTAGGTTATCTCCAACATTAAGTACATTTGTGAACTTTTCAGTATTTGACCTGAGACCTGAAAAAAAGGACAGATTTCTCACAAGAGTTCATTGTAAATTGATATAAGCAACCTTCAAAAAAAAAAAAAAGATTGAGCTTGCTAAGGAGCTTGTCCTTGGATAAAAGAAGCAACAAATATTCTGAGCAGCTTACTTATAGAGAAATAAATGCTTTTACTTCAGAAAAAATCAAGATCAGTGTATTCTTCTAGGAAGAGACTTTTCTGAGTTCTAGGTACTAAAGTATGTGATATAGGGACTTATGTGATACAGGGTTTCTTATGCTTTATGGGGGGGAGGAACTAAAAAACTTTCCTGAGATTTACAATACTGTATTTCAACATGACACATTTAGGAACAGGAGCCCAGTTTTACTCACTTCTACCTGTTACCCAGGGTTTGATCTTTTCCTTTCTTCTATCTCTGTGCCTTGCAGGTTTGAAATAGTCGTACAAATTTCAGACTGCAGACTTAGGTGCTCTTCTAGGGAAATGATGGGGACCTAGTTTGGCTTTTGTCTATCTACTTCTTTTTTGTCATCAGTAGTACTGATGGTCAGTACCATTTGAGAAGTCAAATCAGTTTGAAAAAAATTTGTTAATTCAATTGGGTTTTCTATGTGGAATGAATGGCTTCATTTATTGTGGCAAGAACAGATAAAAGAATTTTGGTGTCTCTGGAAAATTTGAAATAGAAGCCTTATATGAAAGGAGCAGAAGTGAAGAGAGTAGAACCAGGAGAACAATTTATTCAATAACAACAATACTGAAAGATCAATCAGCAGATTAAAGCTTACTTTTTTTTAACTTTATTTTTCTTGAGCATTTGTCTGTGTTTTCTTTCACAATATGACAATCACATATGTTTTGCATGACTACATATGTATAACCTGTATCAAATTGCTTGCCTTCTCAGCAAGGGCTTGGGGAGGGATGAAAGGAGAGAATTTGGAACTCAAAGTTTTAAAAAGAAATGTTAAAAATTGTTTTTACAAGTAACTGGGAAAAAAATAAAATATGAAATCAATAAAAAAAATTTTAAAAAAGAAGGATTAGTCAGTTTTGAAAGTCTCAGATCAATGACCAGTCATGTTTCCAGAGTACTCATGATGAAACAGACTCTCTACCTCTTGATATAGAAATGATGAACTCAGTGTGCACATGGAAACATATTTTTGAGAGGACATGGCTAATGCAGGATTTTTTTTTCTTTTTGCTTGACTACACATGTTTGTAATAGGGTTTCATTTTTCTTGCTTTCTCATTGGGTGGAGGGAAGCAAAAACTGGTCTTCATTTGAAAAAAAATAATTAAAAAAGAAAATTTTAAGTAGGTAACAGGGGTGCAAAATACTATCTATAGAATAATAGAATCTCAGAGAGAGCAAGGAAATTGGAGCTTATAGAGGCATCATGGCACAATGGAAAGAGAGCTTGTTCTGGAGTCAGAAGGCCTATATTTGGATTGTGCCTCTGCCATTTACTGAACTTAGGTGACCTTGAGCAAATTATTTATTTATTTAAATTAATAAATTTATTTATTTTTAGTTTTCAACATTTACTTCCACAAGATTTTGAATTCCAAATTTTCACCCCATCTTGTCCCTCTGGCCACCCCAAGATGGCATGCATTCTGAATACCCCTTCCCCTAGTCTTTCCCTTCTATCTCTCCCCATCTTCTCTTATCCCCTTCCCCTTCTATTTTCCTGTAGGGTAGGATAGATTTTTGTACCCCATTTCCTGTATTTCTTATTTCCCAGTTGCATGTGAAAACATTTTTTTTAAGCATGAGTTTTTAAAACTTTGGGTTCCAAATTTTCTCCCTTCCTCCCTCCCCACCCACCCTCATTGAAAAGGCAAGCAAATCAATATAGGTTATACATGTGCAGTTATGCAAAACACTTTCATAGTAGACGTGCTGTGAAAAACTAACTCTATTTCCTTTAATCCTATCCTGCCCCCCATTTATGCTATTCTTTCTTTTGACCCTGTCCCTCCTCAGAAGTATTTGCTTCTGATTACCCCCTTTCCCAATCTGTCCTCCTCTCTATCATCCCCCTACTCTCTTGTCCCCTTCTCCCCCCCCCGCCATTTTCCTGTAGGGTAAGTCAGATTTCCATACCCAACTGAGTGTGTATGTTATTCCCTCCTTAAGTCAAATCCTATGAGAATAAGATTCACTCATTCCCTCTTACCTTCCCCTGTTTTCCCTCCACTGTAAGAGCCTTTTCTTTTCTGTTTCTTTGTGAGATAATTTACCCCATTCTACCTCTCCTTTTCTCCTCTTCTTAGTATAATCCTCTCTCATCCCTTAATTTTATTCTTCAGATATCACCCATTCATCTTCAATTCACCCTGTGCCCTCTATTTCTCTCTCTCCCTCCCTCTCTCTCTACACACACATATATGTATATATATACATACATACATATATATATACATACATACATATAATTTTTTTCCCTCCAACAACCCTAATACTGACAAAGGTCTCATGAGTTACAAATATCACCTTTCCATGAAGGAATGTAAACAGTTCAACCTTAATAAGTCTCTTACAATTTCTCTTTCCTGTTTACCTCTTCATGTTCCACTTGAGTCTTGTATTGGAAAGTCAAATTTTCTATTCAGCTCTGGTCTTTTCATCAAGAATGCTTGAAAGTCCTCTATTTCACTGAATGACCATTTTTTCCCCTGAAGGATTATACTCAGTGTTGCTGGGTAGGTGATTCTTGGTTGTAATCCTATCTCCTTTGCCCTCTACAATATTATATTCAATGCCCTGCAGTCCCTTAATGTAGAAGCTGCTAAATCTTGTGTTAACTTGATTGTGTTTCCATAATACTTGAATTGTTTCTTTCTGGCTGCTTGTGATATTTTTCCCTTGACCTGGAATTTGGTTACAATATTCCTAGGAGTTTTTCTTTGGGGATCTCTTTCAGGAGGAGATCGGTGAATTCTTTCAATTTCTATTTTGCCCTCTGGTTCTAAAATATCAGGGCAGTTTTCCTTGATAATTTCTTGAAAGATGATGTCTAGGCTCATTTTTTGATCATGGCTTTCAGACAGTCCAATAATTTTTAAATTCTCTCTCCTGGGTCTATTTTCCAGGTCAGTTGTTTTTCCAATGAGATATTTCACATTGTTTTCTAATTTTTCATTCTTTTGGATTTGTTTTACAGTGTCTTGATTTCTGAGAAAGTCACTAGCTTCCAATTGCTCTATTCTAATTTTTAAGTAAGTATTTTCTTCAGTAATCTTTTGGACTTCCTTTTCCATTTGGCCAATTTTGCTTTTTAGGGCATTCTTCTCCCCATTGGCTTTTTGGACCTCTTTTGCCATTTGGGTTAGGCTATTTTTTAAGGTGTTATTTTCTTCAGTATTTTTTTGGGTCTCCTTTAGCAAGCTGTTGACTTGTTTTTCATGATTATCTTGCATCACTCTCATTTCTCTTCCCAGTTTTTCCTCTACTTCTCTTACTTGCTTCTCAAAATCCCTTTTGAGCTCTTCCAAGGCCTGGGACCAATTCATATTTTTCTTGGAGGCTTTGGATGTATGAGCTTTGACTTTGTTGTCTTCTTCTGGTTGTATATTTTGATCTTCTTTGTCACCAAAGTAAGATAATATAGTCTGACTCTTTTTGCGCTGCTTACTCATGATCCTGGCCAATTACTTGAGTTTTAAACTCTTTGTTAAGGTAAGAGTCTGCTTCCAATGCAGAGAATGTAATGTCCCAAGCTTCAAGGGTTTGTACAGCTGTTTTCAGAGGTACTTCTAGGGACCTGTAAATTTTAAGTTCTTCCAAGGTGGTACGATAAGGGGCGGGGTGTTTTCTGTCCACAGCCACTACAAGCTAGCACTCCTCCTCGCCCCAGGACCACCCTTCACAACTGTGACCCAGATCCAAGCACAGCAAGAGATTCCTGCCTCAGCACTGGCAGAGAGGTCCCTGCAATCCCTCTCTGATCAGCCACTCGATTTCCCCTTAGTCTGTGGGCTGGGAGCTCAGGAGGCAGCCTCTGCCCCAGAGGCCGAGCTCAGGACTAGTGGCTGAGACCTAGCTCCTATCTCTCCACAGTCACAGACTTTTTCCACTGATGGGCAAATTATTTAACCTCACTTCTTTAGGAGTCCTTTCTAGTTCTGGATCTGTGATCCTATTCCTAAACTCTGAAGCCAAGCAAAATAGGTCTAAACTATCCTCCACATTATGGCCCATCATATACTTGGAGATAGCTATCAAATCACTCCTAAGACTTCCTATAACCTGTTTAAGCATGTTCTCAAGATGTCTCACAATTATGGACACATTCTTTCTCTAAAATGCGTCATTAAGAACCAAATACACTCTTATCTATAGTCTGAGCAGGGTAGAGTATAGCTAGTTATCACTTTCTTCATTTTGGACACATATTTATCTTAATGTAGCCTTTTTGGCTTGATTATGCAGTCCACTAAAATTGAACTGTTGTCTTGACTGTCCTGTACTTCGTATCATTAATGTTTTGAACTAAAATGTAGAATTTTTACATTTATCCCTATCACATTTAGTTCTATAAGATTTGAACTTTATTCTAGCTCATTAAGATCTTTTTGGATACTTTATCATCCAATATGTTAATGTTCATCCCAGCTCTGTGTCATCTGCACATTTGACAAATATGTCATCTATAACTTCTTCAAATTCATTAATAAAAATGTTGAATAACACAGAGACTAAGGAACTCCCCTAGAGATCAACAATCAGGTTATCTATTCATTCATAACTACTTTTTTGGGTTCAGTAATGCAACCAGTTTCAAATCTACCTAATTGTACTCTCAACTAGCTCACATCCTTCCATCTTGTCCACAAGAATAGATAGATTTTGCTAAAAGCCTTGCTGAAATCTAAGTGTACTATGCCTATAGAATAACCTAATCTATTAGTCTAAAAACCTTATCAAAAAAGGAAATGAGGTTAGGCCCAGGTCCTATTTTTTTTTTTGGTGAGGCAATTGGGGTTAAGTGACTTGCCCAGGCTCACGTAGCTAGAAAGTGTCAAGTGTCTGAGGCAGATTTGAATTAAGGTCCTCCTGACTCTAGGGAGGTATGCTATCCACTGTACCACCTAGCTGCCCCTTTTATTTTTTAAAGAAATTTTTCTTGACTGTAAATTCAATTAAAGTTGGTAGTATGAAAGCTGCTAAAGAAACTAATGTAATATAGTATTAAAACCACCCACCAGGACCTATTCTTAATGAACCCATGCTAGCTCTTGGTGATCATCACTTCCTTGTCAAAATATTCATAAACCATCCCTTCAAAAATAAATTGTGAATTTTTTCCAGGAACTAAAATTGAGTTCACTAACCTATAATTTGCAGTCTCCACCATCATTTCTTTTTTTTGAAATTCAGGACATCTGTCCACTTTAGTCTGAGGCACTTCTATTAACAAAATTTCAAAAACCTCTGACAGTGACTCTACAACCCAGTTTCTTCTATACCTTGGTATGTACATCATCAAGGCTTGGTAACTTGTTCTCATTAAAAGCAGCTAGGTACACTCCTATAATCTCCTCCCTTATACTGAATTTGAACTTCCTTGTTCATGTTCTGTCCTTTCCAGTCCAAAGATCATTCTCTTTGCTGTAGGAAACAGTAACAATACTTAATTTGAGGAACTATATGATCTCTTCATTATACATCATCATTATCTTATCCACCTCAAAGAGTGGCCATATTCTTTCTTTTATAAAAAATAAGTTTTTTTTTTAAAAAAAAATATGAACAATAAAACATGAACATTCCCATATAAAAAGAACAAAATAGAGAAAAGAGGATTGTCTATGAAGCCATGAATTCAGCTAGGTAGTGCAGTGGACAGAACAGTGGGCTTGGAGTCAGGAAGACCTGAGTCCAAATCCTCCTTCAGATATGTAGTAGCTGTGTGACCCTGAGCAAGTCATTTAATCCTTCTCAGCTTTGGTTTTCTCATCTGTAAGATGAGGCAATTGTACTTGATGGCTTCTAAAGTCCCTCACAGTTCTAAGTCTGTGATGTTTGCTATATACAATTTCTTTGGAGTATATATTAAATTTAATGTGATAAAATTAACACTAATCTAATTGTGTCCTCTTCTGAACTTCCTTCTGCCTTCTTCTGTGTATTTGAAATATTTCATTGATTTTTCTCTTTTTTATGTCATAATCACTATCTTCTTGTTGCCCTCCCCTTCGTCTCTTTCTCCCAATAAAAACATTCTCCAGTAATAAATGAGTATACACAAGGAAAGCAAATTCACACGTTGACTATATATGAAAATCTATATCTCATTTTATACCTATAGTTTATCACTGCACTGCAAGAGGTTGGAATCATGCTTCATCATCAATCTTCTAGAGTCCTGACAGGTCATTGCATCCTGCACTTTCTTTGGTCTTCCTTTTACCTACAATTTAGTTTTAAAAATATTTTTTATAACTAGCATCAATTAGTTCTAAGTTTTAGCACTCAACACTATTCCTATAGGATTACTCCTCTTTATTCAGACTTACCTACTCTTCCTATCCTCTTCTGTAAATATCTTTAATTTTTTTTTAAATTTGGCCTTTGAGTGTCCTATGCATACACATTAATCTCATTGTACAGGTTTCTCTTTTGTCATCAGAATTGCTTATGCCATCAGAATTTCATTCTTGAGAGCTCTGCATACCTCTTGTACCCATTTTTCATGGAAAACTTTAGGCTATAAGATTCTATCTATCCTCCTGAATGCCTTAAAGAATGCTCTCCCAAAAGATTATTGTTGTTGTTGTTGTTTGTCCTTTGCTCTCAAAGAGGACCATGACATCAAGAAGGTGATGCCATGACTTGCAAATGAATTTGATTTAAGTGAGGGGAGGCTGTGCAAAGTCACCAGCCTCACTTTCTCCTCTGGAGCCAGTGGCAAGATATAGATCAGGACAACTGGAGATGGCCTTTGCATGCCAAAGAAGCCCACTTTTCTCTCCTTTATCATAAACTCTGAGGTTCTCATTTCTTTACAACATTTTCATTATTTTTATGTTGAGAACTTATTTCTGTTTATTAGAATCAAATCCAGAATGACAAGTGCCCTCACTGTATCTTTCATCTGTTGAAGAAAGAAATCATCTTCTAGGTAGGAAAGAATATCAACTTTTTGAAGAGATGGGAGTTCACCATCACTATCATTCCTCTGTGCCAGGTTTGTGATCTTTCTCTTATACTCATCATTCATTTCTTCTTTCTGATGAATTGCTCCCAGTTCAGTATCATTTCTTTTTCTGCATTCATTGATACTCACCCAAATGCTCTTCATCATTTTCATTACTGCCTTTATGCCAAGATTTCCTCATATCAGTATATCTTCTTAATGTATAATGCTACTCCTCTTCCATTCTCCTTTTATCTATTCAGTTCCTTTTGAATAAGGTATATCTTACCAATGCCATGTATATTATAGTCATAAGTTTCATCTTGCTAAGTTTCAGTGATATTTATGAAGTAGAATTTATTTTTTTGCTTGTTTATTTTAAACATTCACTTTTAAATTTTGAGCTCTAAAATTTCTCCTTCCCTCTAGCTCTTACTCCACCCATTGAGAAGTCAAGCAATATGATACCCATTATTCATCTGAAGTCATGAAAATACATTTCCATGTTAGCCATGTTGTGAAAAAGCAAGAGAAATAAAGTGAAAAATGTGCTTCAAAAAATTTATCTTTTTGCATTATGATATATAGTTCACCTTTTTTTGGTGAATTTGTATATAAATAACTCAAGCTATGTATTTTATTGCAGCCCCTCTTCCAGGTCTGGTAATTTCACCTACCTATTCCAAACCCTTCAATGGCTCCACATTGCCTAGAGGATAAAATGTAAATAGCTTAACCTGGCATTTAAAATCCTTTAATAACCCTGGTCTCCAGTTTTACAGTTATTTCATACTTCATGAATGCATTCCAACCAACCTGGAGAACCAATCATTCCTTTAATTCAATATTCTATCTCCTGCCTTCATACATTTGCACAATCCATTTCCCATGCTGGATGAAGTCCTTTCTCTACTACTCCTCTCAAGACCCTTGTCTTCCTTTAAAGCTCAATTTAGCTATGACATCCTCTTGGAACCCTTCTCTGATCCTCACAATTATCAGTGTTCTCTCCTCTTGTATTGTGCTTTTGTTGTTGTTGTTGTTGTTGTTGTTGTTGTTGTTGCATGTATATGCTGTGTCTCCTTAATACCATGTAAGCTCTTGGACAATGAGGAAGGTTTGTTTTTATCTGCGTGTGTTCAGTGCCTAGCACGTAGGAAGCTGTTTTCTTTACTTCTGCCATTGTTCTATTCATTCCTCGTGCTTGGATACTCTTCCTCCTCACCTTCACCAATTAGAATCCCTTGCTTCTTTCAAGACTAAGTCCAAATGCCACTATGTGAAGCCTTTCTTTTTTTAAATTTTTATTAATTTATTTTAATTTATCAACAATCACTTCCATAAGCTTTTGAGTTTTAAATTTTTCTCCCCCTCATTTTCATTTTCTATGGAAAAAGCTTTGTACTTGTTATAAAGCTTCCTCTTCCCTTCTCCATATCACATTTGTCTACCCTCCAATCTCCTGATAGGATCCTTTTCTGCTTTATAAGATTCTTTTTTTCTACTTTAAAATTATCCACCCCCACCCCCATCCCCAGTGCTTGAGTGCTTTAGGGATGTCCCTGACTGCTTTGGGCTAGCCATGTGTAACTCAGTGATGAAGGACTTGAATACTTCGGAAATGACTAAGCAATCTCCTTATTGGGAACTGAGCAGGAAGAGCCACTGAATCAGTAGATACTTAAAAGAAAGTGACCTGCCCTCATGTGTCTCTTTTATTCTTCTTTGTAGATGTCAAGTCTAGTTGACCCTGTTCTTGGAAGGAGTAGGGGAGAGGGTGACCGCTCTTCCCACCCACCCCACTCCCTAACCCCTACTGTGGCACAATTGGAGACTGCTCCCACATGATAGCTAGAGCAGACACTCAGTGAACTGAGCCTGGGCCTAGAGGCCCCTGGCTGCCTTTTATGTTTTGCGTTTCCCTTCCTGAAAATAGGTGAGCAAAATGATCCTGAGAGATGGATGCTTCTAGTGTTGGAGGCAGCCTTGTCGATTTGAAGATCCTGCTACTGGCCTATCAGAGAGAGTTGTTGCATTGGAGAGGATGCCTCTGACAGGGGAAAGAGCCAATGCCTGGCCTAGCTGGCCAGAAAGCATGGATTTTGAGGGAGATAGTAGAGAGGCAAGGTGAAATGCCTATTCAGCAGCTCTACAAACTGCTTAGTGTTCCAATGTTTAAGTCTCAACCTCCCAGCAGTGTATAGCATAGCTATTACTGTCACTTGTTTAAGTTTTTGTTAACATGCCCTCAGGAGAGCCTTTTGTCTCTTACCTTATTCATACTGGACATTGAGTAACTCCTTCCTTTGGGGAGAGCCTAGATGTGAGCTAAACCCAAGGTTAAAAAAAAAACCCGAAAACCAACTTCCCGTGGGACACCAGAGTGGTGGGTGTAATGAGCTAAAGAATGAGAGAGAAAGAGTCTAATCTGCTTTTAGGTGGCAAGGTTCTTTTAGGACCACCTGGTCTAGCCCATGTGCATGGGACCAGAGCAGATGAGATCCTTAGAGGAGAGGGACAGGGCCCAACCTCTTGGGCCCCCCAGCAGTTGTAACTGTTAGATAAGGAAAACCTTTCTCATAATTATGGCTACCCCAAAACTGAATGAGTTGACTTAGCAGGCAGTGGGTTTCCCATCATGGAAAATCTTTGTGAAGAAGATAGACAACTGCTTAATCTGACCTCAGACACTTAGTAGCTGTGTTAACCTGGGCAATCACTTAACCCTGTTTGCCTCAGTTTCCTCATCTGTAAAATGAACTGGAGAAGGAAATGGCAAATCAATGACTTTGCCAAGAAAAACCCAAATGAGGTCATGAAGAGTTGGACATGACTGAAAATGACTGAACAACAATAACAACAAAAACTCTTCTGATCCATTAGATTCCGTGACAATATTTAACTCCTATGATGAAATGGAGGCATGGATTTATTTTTTGTTTTTTTTTTTACATTTGCTTTTGACTGTGACCTTCAACAAGTAACAGCTTCTTTGAATCCCTGTTTCTTTATTTATAAAATATGAGGGTTAAACTAGATGGTTTCTAGGGTCCTTTTACCTCTCAAAGTCCTTGATTTTATGAATTTTTCTTGGAGTCCGATCTCTTCTGGGATGACTCTGAAACTGGAGCCAAGTTTGGCATCAAAGGCTCCGGGTCTGCTTTCTCCAGCTGTTATAGCTTCCACTTACCCTAATTAAAGAGATGGCCTTGCCAGTCCCTTTGGCTAATCTCAGCAAATGCCTTCTGCTGCCTTGCCTGTATCCCTAGTCACCTCACTGAACATTCATGATTCTCTTATCTTCTTTCCATGAGCAAAAACTGAAAGAGAATGCTTACAGCCACATGTACTCTGACTTCCCTGTGATTGCCTTTTCCCATTCATATGTTTTCCTCTACTTGACTGGTTTTATTCCTTAACTCATCACCTTTTAAATCTGTCATTTGTGTTATTCCTAATTTGTATTGTGTTGAATTTTTTTCTAACAATAACTAGCATATATAGAAATATATGTGTGTATGTGTGTATATACATGTGTATATATGTGTGTGTATATATGTATATGTGATATATATGCATATATTATATATATATCGAGAGAGAGAGAGAGAGAGAGAGAGAGAGTCCTTTAAGTTTTACAAAGAACTCTACAAATATTATCTCAGCCACCCTGGAAGGTAGGTGCCATAATTATCTTCAAAGATGAGGAAAGTGAGGCAAATAGAAAGGAAGTTGTCCAGGGTCACACACAGACAGCAAGTATCTAAAGCCAGATTTTTTTCACCACAAATATTTTTATAAGTATATAAATTTTCCTTTTCCTTTTTCTTTGATTTTTGGGACATAGACCCAGTAGTGGTATTGCAAGGCTTATGCACAGCTTTACAGCCCTTTGGATATAGTTCTAAATTGTTTGAGGCCAGATTTGAACTTATATCTTTCTGACTTGAGTTCTGGTGCTCTATCTACTATACCACCTAAATGCCACTAGAATCTGCCACTATAGATCAGCAAAAGTCCGACACACACTGAAATCATGCATGCATGCACGTGCGTGTGTGCGTGCACACACACACACACACACACACACACACACAGAGGGATGTAGTGCCAGGATGTAGTAAGTTAGGATGACACTTTTTTTTTTACAACACTAGATCTTTCAAAATCAAAAAAAAATTTTTTTGCCATGGGAGGAATCATATCCTTTCCTTACAAGTTTCTTTTTTACACATGAAAAGATAGATAATAATTATAATAGCTACCATTTATACAGTATCTTAAGGTTTGCAAAGCACTTTACGAATATTATCTCATTTGATCCTCACAATAACTCTGGGGGTAGGTGCTATAATTATTCCTATTTTACAAATGAGAAAATTAAGGCAAACAGGCTAAGTAACTTGCTTAGAGTCCGACAGCTAGTAAATGTCTAAGGATAGATTTGAACCCAGGTCTTCCTGACTTCAGGTCTAGTGCTTTATCCACTAAGATACCTAACTGTCTCATAAAAAGTATTTCAGGTGTAACCCAAGCTTGTCAGGGCATGTCTAATTTGCCAAACATGTAGGAAACCTGAAGGTCCTGTGGAACATGTTCAAATTGCCTAACATGGAGGCCTCTGCATCCCTTATCATGTACGTGGGTCTAGCTTCTTTTGATTGGCTGCCAGTATCTTTAATATTGTTGAAAGTGAGCCAGTCTCGCCTATTTTTAGACTCTCCTCTCTGCTACATCCAGAGGGTAAAACATTCAACAGTGTAGAAGCCATTGATTGAACCCAGGTCAACCACAGTGTAGGAGCCATTAACTGAATGCGTGAGAGGGGGAGGACTTCCTTCCTTTGGCATAAGAAATGGGCCTGGGGGTATTTGTTTCTGTTCTGTGCTGTTTGTCCTTCTTAGTTTCTAGGTACTGTGGTGATCCCATGGACCTAAGAGTTCCAGCATGAGGACCTTGGAGCCAAGACTGCAGGCAGGATAGTACAGCCAGCCAGCCCAGCACGGAAGCCTTAAGAAGCCAGGCATGCCTGGGACTCAGGCCCCAGGGGATTTTGGATTTGGAACTGGGACCGTGCTTTATAGGAAATGAGCTAAGCTATAAATCTAATTCCCTTCTACTCCCTAGAGACTGAAGTGGTGTAAGGAGGAAAGGGAGGGTTATACCTCCCATGGATTGAGAGAATAAGTTTGTATATTTATGATTATCTTTTGAAATAAATATTTCTGTGTGAAAGTATACTTGACTATTTGTGGCTAATGGAACTGGGGTACAGGAGATCACCCCTGCAACTGAGGGAACAACATTATGGGGGGCTGGAATCATTTGCAGAGAGCCTAGACATCCATAATTCACCTTAAGAGTACTGGAGAACTTAAAGTGAGTGGTGAAATGTAACATACCTGGCCTTTAGGCAATAGGACCCAGGTCAGTGTTACAATAGCCTCCTTTTATAGATAAGGAAACTGAGGCAAGGGGGTGAAGTGACCTGTCTGGAGTCATACAACTGGTTAGTGTCTAATGACAAATTTGAACTCAGGTCTTTCTGACTTCGGGTTCAGGGTTCTCTCCACTGAGCCTCCTAACCATCTCATAAAAGTATTTCAGATAAGGATTTATGGTATCTTTGAAGGCTTTGCTCCTGTAGAGAACTAAATGGTATGATGGATGGAATAGTGGACTTGGGAGTGAAAGAGATTAAAATATTGCTCTATAAAATATTGCCCTTACTACCTTTGTGACCATGGACAAATCACTTTATCTCATCTATAAGCTGGAAATAGTGATACCTAGGTAATGGAGGGATTGGCCAATGAGGGCCTAGTTCTTAGAACATACTCTAATTTGCCTTTCCTGGTGGGTTATACAAAGCATTTGCAGATATTCTCTGCCAGGCTCCAGTGCAACATATGGAACTTTGGAAGCCTATTTCTAGTCACGTGCGACTGAGGGGCTGGTACTGGTGTGATGACAAAAAAAATCTTTTAATTTGCTTTGGAGCCAAAAGAACCAATGACTCAGGAGGTACTGAGCCAGAACTGAGTTCTCATACCAAAGGGACAGCCTCATAATTTCTCAGTCTATTTTCCTTTTTAGTGGCAAGTTAGACAAGAGCTGCAGCATCTGAGTGAAGCAAGTTGCATTCCCCCACCTGGCTGCCATGTGTCCAGGAGCACATGACACCTCTATTGTGTGTGTTTGTGTATGTATGCTTTCTTCTTTGATCTTAGGTGAATGAGTGTCTGAAGATGGAATTGTCTGAGGGGCAACCTTATGAGTTTGGGATACCCACCAGGGTAATCAGAAATCCTATCAATGTTGCCCTAGGCCTCAGGTCCTCCTTACTGTTGGTTTTTTTTTTTTTTTTTTGAGTTCTTTCTAAGGGCTCAACCTCAGGGATTCTTTTCCTCCTCTAAGCCACAGCTAGGGCATCTGGCTACACTGTTCTGAAAATGTTCTTGCTCCCTGTGGGTCACACACTCACCAGGCGTGTGCTCATTCCTTCTCGCCCACAGCCACAGCCCAGGATCACTTCTGGTCAGCACTAAGGAGGTTTGAAAGAAAGATTGGGGCTGAGTTGTGTTTGATGGGGTGATTTTAAAAAAGAAATTTTGGTAGGAAAAGGTAAAAGGGAGCAATTATATTATAAAAATGGGGCATGAAAGGAAGAACTAATACAAAAGAAGTAGGTGGGGGTGGAGGGCTTGTTGGAACCTTGCTCTCATCTGGGTTGAAGGAGAAACAACTTGTATATCTGGAAGGGTAAAGAAATCTTCTGAACATGTAGAGATGTGAGAAAACTGGGGGACAGGGTGGTGGAGGGACTTTTGGAGGCGTGTGTGGATTGGTTTGGGAGAGTATGGGGAGAGGGTGAAGGGAACTCTTGGACAAGTGGGTGGGACGGGGAGTGGGGGGGTGGGGGGAAAAGATAAGGTAACAGAGATAGGGCAAAAAGAGAGGCTGAGAAAGAAAATAGTAAAAAATAAGATGGAGGAAAATTCACACATAGTAATTATAGCTTTGAATGTCAATGGAATATTTATAGCAGCTCTTTTTGTGGTGACAAAGAACTGGAAACTATAGGGATCCATCCCCATCAACTGGGGAATGGCTGAACAAGTTGTGGTGTATGGTTGGATAGAATACTGCTATGCTATAAGAAATGAGGAACTCAATGATCTTATAAAGGCATGGAAAGATGTGCATGAAATGGTGGAGAGTGAAAAGAGCAGAACCAAGAGAACATTGTATTCAGTAATAGCAATATTGTTTTAAGAATGACTTTGAATGACTAAGTCATTTTGATTATTATAAATACATAAATTAAAAGCAAAGGACATATAAGGAAAGAGTTATCTACAGTCAGAGAAGGAATTGATAAATAGAAGTATGTATAAAATAAATTTCCATATATACACCTATTTGTGTCTAATTGTAGCCATCTCTAGGGGAGGGAAGAAAAAAAGAAAAAAAGAAATTTACATGATAACTTTATTATATATTTAAAAGGAATAGCAAGTTGTAGATAACAGATTTGAAGTTTCATGAGCAATCATCTTTTTTATTATACTATATTATTGAAATGATTGTTTTATCTCATAAATTTAAAAAAAAGAAATCCTATCAAACTGAGTCCACCTGAAGTAGCAGTGGCAGCAAGGGAGGCAGTGGCTGATAAAGGTGGAAGCACTTGGGGATAGTTGGAAAGACAGTTAGACATTGTGACCTTTTGTGATGGAGAGAAACACTGGCCATGGAGCACAGACAGGCACTGGTCCTCAGAGCCTAGCAGAGAATACCACCATGAGTACTCAACAAAGGAAGAAAAGGACTTTCTGGGTCAGAAATCAGCAGTTACCCCTCTGTCACATGTGTTCTTTACATGTGTGTCTCATTACCATTGTAATTTGACCCTATTCTCCCTAAGGGACTTCGTGTATGCAAGAGGAGAATGTACACCCAGTTTAGGAGGAGGGAAGGGAGTATTTTTCTGACCCCCCAACTTAATAATATTTTGTTTTTTCCAATTACGTGTAAAGATAGTTTTCAACATTCATTTTTTATAAGATTTTGAGTTTCAAATTTTTCTCCCTCCCTCCTTCCCCTCCCCCTCCCCAAGACAGCAAACAATCTGATATAGGTTATACATATACAATCATGTTAAACATATTTCCACATTAGTCATGCTGTGAAAGAAGAATCAGAACAAAAGGGAAAAACCATGAGAAAGGAAAAAAAACAAAAAACAAAAGTAAAAATAGCATGTTTCAATTTGCATTCAGTCCTTTCTCTGGATACAGATAGAATTTTCCATCATGAGTCTTTTGGAATTGTCTTAGATGCTTACATTGCTGAGAAGAGCAAAGTCTATCACAGTTGGCCATTGCACAATGTTGCTGTTACTGTGTACAATGTTCTCCTGGTTCTGCACACTTCACTCAGCATCAGTTCATGTAAGTCTTTCCAAGTTTTTCTGAAATCCTCATCATTTCTCATAGCACAATAGTATTCCATTACATTCATGTACCACAACTTGTTCAGCCATTCCCCAATTGATGGGCATCCCCTCAATTTCCAATTCTTTGCTACCACAAAAAGTCTTTTTCAACTATTTTTGCTATAGCTCCTCAGTAAATCTTTTTTTCCCCTTAAAAGTTAATGGAGGTCAACTGATTTTGATTGATAATGGGAAAGCATAACAGTGAGGGCTCAGGAACTAGTATTTCATAACAGTGACTACCCTGGACCCACTCTCTAAAGGGAGGTGTATTACATTTCACCCCATATCTCAAGGTTCTCTAGTACCCTTAAGGGGGTCTGAGGAAGTCTACACTCTCTACCATTGGCTCTAGCCTCCACAGATGACCTATACCCCAGGTCAATCTAATTACTTAATGGTTGGATTAGTTTTTACAAAGGAATATTTACTTCAGGAGATTAGGTTCACAGCTTAACTCTGGTCCTATATAGCAGAGCCCCAAGTTCCAAGTTAAAAGCCCTCACTTGGGCTTCAGCACAAGCTTCCTGATTTCTCTGGGCTCCCCTGCTGTGGCTGTGCAACATCTAGCCTGGAATCCTGGCTCCAAAGTTGCCGTGATTTGGTTCTGGGTCCAGTGGGGGTTCTACCTCCTGTACCTGAAAGTGACAAGGATATATCCAACAAAAGAAACAGAAGCCCCAGTTGTTTCTTGGGGTCACTAGATCTAAAAAGAGAGTGGAAAAGAAGATAGCCCTTTCCCTCTTCCCCCATTGGTTCATTTCATGGTGCCTTCACCCTCTCTGAATGAGTGTTCCAGTCTCACAGGTTTTAAAGATGCAGTCCCTTTCAGATACTTAGTCAATCAGAAGAGGTTACTCCCGGGTACATCATGAGGCAATGCAAGATATTCTCCCAGAAGCAGGGAACCTCCATGTTAGGTGATCTGGGCATGTTCTAAAGCCACCATCACAGTTTGAAATCACAACCCCTCATAATTATTGATACTTATAGCCCTGAGAGGAATAGTAGTCAGCTGTCCTCTGGGGCCCCAACCTCCCAATGTGAGTGTGAGCTCACAAAACTGCTCATTCTCAAACAAGAGAATGTACACAAAGTAGTTTGTAAATGTCAGTTTTTACTATATGTCATGATGTAATAACCTTACTTTTACAGATGAGAAAAGCTGTCAAAGAATTAGTGGCAGAGCCAACAATATGACATAGATTCTCCCAGCTATTGATTTGCTGTCCAGATCACTACATTGAGCAAGGTGAATTGTTCAGGTTATGTGTATATGCTAGATTCTTTCTTTTCTGCTACAGAATGATAGGCCACTGTTTTCTATTAATAGAAGTCCTTCACTGCCAGGTCCCCTGTCATACCCTGCAAGCAATTTGTACCTTTCTGTGTAAAATTGAATACAGGCATATCAAAGCAATGGAGTTCAATGTGCTATCACACAAGTCCCTATGATGTTTCAACCAACTTATTCTGCATCCCCTGGAACAAAGAAGATGATAATGGAATGCCATCTTCAATGAATCGCGTGAAGTTTGGATTCAGTCAAAGAGCAGCACTTGAGGACCTAGAGGGCTACATGTGGCCTTGAGGCTGCAGGTTCCCCACCCTGGACAAAGGACATTGTTCTACTGAAACCATTTCTGAGCAAGATTAGGTTCTGACTAGGTTAGCTCCATTGCGCTGATTGAATCTCTCTAATTTGGGGAGATACATGAGGTAAAAGAAAGGCACACAAGGGAGGGTTGGACATGATAAGTTCTCCTGTGCAGGTGGATAGAAGTCAGAACTGGGATGTGAACAAAGACCAAGATTTTGAGCAAATGATTCATAGGGCCGAAAAAGCCAGGGGAAATATCTGAAGTGGAAGCAGTGTCAAAGAAATTCAAGAGATGGCCTGTGAATAGTGAGGTCCAGGGTTCGTTGCATTAGGTACAGTACTGGGCATGTAACAGAGTGTCTGAGATGTAGTTATTTCAATTTATTACACTTAGTTGGTTTGTGGGTGAATTTTTGTTTGTATGCCCAAAAGAAGTACAGCTAACTCTTTCCTTCAATCTTGTCTGAAGTTGGCAGGGTCCTTCAAGTGCAATCCTCTAAGAAGTAGTAGAACAGTTGCCTTTTTGCACTGGTGGAGGACATTTTCTTGCTAGAAGTTCTCTTTCCCAGTGAAATCACAGGTCTGGAGACCAAAAAAACCAATTTAAACCATATCCAACCATCTGGATACAATTAAATGAGGAAGGAAATCTAGAATGCAATAACAGACCATTTTTAAAGACAATGAAAACATGCATACCTCCTATTTGAATCAATGGGATGCAGTTAAATTTATTTTTAGAAGAAAATTCACAGCAATTAATGACTCTATCAACCTGAAATAAAAAGGGAAAAATGATGAACCTCCAAGTCAAGACTACAACTAAACACTGTAGGAAAGAATCAAAATTTATAAAAAATATAATAAAAGTAATACTATAATAAAATGAAATGGAAAATGAAAAAGCAACTGAACTAATAATCAAACCAAGGATATTTTTTTAAGACTAACAAAGACAAACCCTTGACTTAGATATCTAATTGTAAAACAGAAAGAGAAAACTCATATTTATGAAAAGAATAAAGAAAACAACTAACAAGGAAGAATTTTTAAATTATCAGGACATGCGATGCCTAATTATAAGTAATGTAATTAGCATAATGGTAATTAGCATAATCAACAAACCTAAGTGAAATGGATGTCTTTTTACAAAAATACAAAAAACACTAATGCTACCATGACAAGAAAATAGACAAAAAGACCAGTAATGAGAAAATAAGGAACTTTATCAAAATCTGAGGAAGAATAAGAGAAAGGAGGAGTGGAAAATGGGTACCAGAAGGAAGAAGCAGAGTTGAAGGAGGAAGAGAAGTAGTATGGGGACATGGCTGGTCACTAGAAAACATGTGATGTGGCAACCAAAGAAGCTAGCCAGTCTTTGGCTTTGTTCTATTGTACAGAATGAGACAAGTATGAAGTAGCAGACAGAATGCTGGATCCTTACTCAGAGGCTCTATAGTTCAAATCCCTGATTAGCTACCAATTAACTGTATTACTGATAGCAAGCCATTGTTCAATATAGAGCCTGTTTCCTCATCTATAAAATCAGGAGGCTGAACTAGATAGCTCAAAAGTCTGCAGTTTAACAAATACTTATTAAGTGCCTATGATGTAAAAAGTACTCTGCCAGATACTGGAGAGACAAAGTTAAAAAACGGTAAAAATGAAATGTCCACTACCCTAAAGAAGCTTACATTCTACTGGAGAGATATAATGTGTACAGAGAGTTGTCCTGGCTGGTTAACTTTGATATAGGTTTCCAATATAAAAGTAACCAGCACACACACACACACACACACACACACACACACACACACACAAGTATATTATATAATTATATAGACTATACATATTATAGATAATGTATGAGTGTACATATGTATACATGTGCATATGGTCAGAAACCCTAAGGATCTTCCCCTCCCAGATCTATTGTTTTTTAAGAGGCCATACTTTGCCTCATTTCTTATTAGCCTTAATCAGTGAATAGGTGTTGCCTCAAACTGAGACCTGTTAAAGACCTTAGCTTGAAAAGGCCAAGGTCCCCCACTGCATCCAGGGCCATCTCCAGTTGTCCTGATCTATATGTGGCCACCGGACTCAGATGGCTCTGGAGGTGAAAGTGAAGCTGGTGACTTTGCACAGCCCTTCCTCACTCAAATTCAATTCACTTGCATGTCACGGCATCACCTCCCTGATGTCATGGTTGCCTTTGAGAATGAAGGACAAACAGCATAATATACCATGTGTATGTTTGAGTGTGTGGGTAAAGGTATGCCTCAAGGCATCTCTGAGGCTTTGGGCTGACTGAATCTATAAATGAAATGGTTAGAACAAGGAGGTTGCAGAGACCGGAGGTCATAGTGAGAATGAAGATTAGGTGTCAGAAGAGTGAGGTAGAGGTAGACAAGGAAGGACAGGAGAATATGAGGATCAGAGAAGGGAATGTCAGAATTTATATTGTGGAGGCGTGCTGTTATGAGTGATTGTAAGAGCTTCTCACCATTCTTATTGGGTGGCTGAGGTGGAGTGAAAACATGGGTGTTGAAGATATTATCAAAGTAGCAGCCAGGACTTTTCCAGGGACTTCAATATATGTGAGCAGAAGAGTTGGGGTGAAGAGGAAGATTGTCATCCAAGTACTGAACTCTTTGACCACTTAGAGAGTGACCTCTAAGCCAGTAGATCATAGCAACAAAGATCTTGACTGGATGATACAGGTGGATGAATGAACTTCAAAGGAGAAAAGATTGCTGAGCATGTGTGGGAGAGGGATATTTAGAAATGGCCCCAATGAACAATGAATATGCCTATTGCAGTTCCTGGTTCAGTGTGATGGAAAATGCAAAAGAAAGAGCATGTGGTGCTAGAAATCCTGACCAGAGATATAATGTTTTCTTCAGGGAGCCAGGTTCACATGAATGCAAGAAGATGGAAAGAGTGTGAGAGGGAGATTTTTAGTACGAAGGAGAATTAGTTAATGATAGAATGTGCATAAAATGGAGAGGGAGGGTAGAGGAGGATAAGAACTAGGGACAGATGGGACTGAGCTGGATTGTAGTGAGAGGGTGGGAATGGTCTGAATCACAAGAATGAGGAGAAGGATGTTGTTAGCCAAAGGATGGTGAAATATCAATTGCTTGGGGCTTCTACCCTCCAAAGCCTTACAGTGATTTGAAGAGGCACCAGCCTGTTCTTTCTCTAAACATCAGGAAGCAGGTGGTGGAGGCAGCAGGGAGGCTGGGTCAGGTGTCTGGGTCAGTAAATAGCTCATGCTCACATCCCCAGGGATGAGACTGAACTTACAATGAGAACCAATTTGTTTACCTCATCTCAAGATGTTAAGAGGATGAGACACACTTTTTTGCATCTTGTTTCTCAATTCCTGATCCTGGACTGGATGGTGAGAGGACTAGAGTTTACATTCTCAATGGCTATGGCAGGTTGAAATGTAATTATTTTACCAGGAGCTCTGGTGAGAAGTAGGGTAGAGTAGATATTGACTCCACATTTTGCAATTACCCACAATTTTACACTTATCTGGTATGGATATGATGTAGTCAAGATAATGAAAGAAAAGCCAAGAAGTTGTTCTAATTAATGGAAAATTCCATTAATTGGAGGTAGGTTCTAGGGCAAGGAAACATCCAAATACATTTCCTGACAGAGGCCAGACTAGAGCCTGACCTGAGTCAAAGAGTGTCAAAGGAATAAATAAGTCCTAGGGGAAGGGTAGAGGTCTTTGTGTCTTTGTTGGCCTCCATATGTTTGGGCTCTTCGTCATCTATGCCTCTTGGCATCAATCTTTGATTTCTTTCAAAGCTCAGCTCAAGTGCCACCTCCTACCTGAAGCCCTTCCTGATTCACCTGTCTGCTGGTGCCTCCCCAACTTTCTAAATTACCTTAGACTTCCTAGATTGTCTAGAACTATCTAGTAAATATTTTATATTTAAACCACTCTGTGGTTAAGGAGGGCCATTGTGATTTTCTCATGTAATAATGGGGCATAATCCCACCTCTAAAATTTACTAGCAGTATCATGATTGGCCAGTCATTTAACCTCTTAGAAATTCTTTAACACATTCACTTAAGTTATAGATGGGTTCTCATTTTCCATATCAGAGAAGGGAGTCCTTATACCCATGTAATCACTCATCTCTGATGCAGTGACATTATTATAGATATAAGGTAGACAGAAGAGGCTCTTCAAGTTTTTTATTAAATGCTTTTAATTGATTGGTTGACTACCTAGTCCCCACCTAGCTGGGACCTCATCCATAATGAAGGGTTGATGTGTTGCTTTCTCAAATGGTTCAGGCACAGGAAATGACAGATACTCACGTGGCAGTAAATTTTAGGACAAAGAAGGCCCACCTAAAAGAACCTCTAGTTCAAGAAAACTGGCTACTTAAGTACAAATGATGGGACCCTTAGGATGAAGTACCCAAACCATATTACAATTTGTGATAGAGGAGAGGAAGGCTGGGCATAGTCTGACATGGAGATCAGATTTAGGGCAGACTGATTTTGAATGGATTAGAGAAAAGATAGCTGGAATCCCATGGATTGAAAGGGAGGTTAGCCTAGGAGGGGATAGGAAGTTCTGAAGAATTAAATTCCAAAGAATAAAGAAAAGTAATTGAAATGAGAAAGAAAAGGGGGAGTTGTTTAAAGAGACCAATGTGACTACACAGGTAACTTGGGAACCAACTTAGATTTTAAACGGTTATACACAGAAGATGGAAGTAAGAAGAGCAAGTCATGGTGAGTCAGTATAGAAATGTTGCATTGTCCCATGAGAAAAGGGTTAGGAGTGTTAATGCTCAGAATGAACTGAGGCTGATAGGTAAAACAAAGGACAACAAAAAGGGTATTTAAAAATACTATATTGGGGAAGCAGAGAGGATCAAAGCCAGGAGAGCAGCACTTCTAGGGGTGGATGGGATAATAGTAGGTGATGGAGGAAAGGTGGAATTTCCCAACTCTTAGGTTGTTTCTGTTTTCTCTGTCAAGGAGAATGATCTTCAGGCTGGAAAGGACAAAAGAAAAATGGCAGGTTGGAAGTCAAGGTAAGTGTGGAATTAGCCCTTGACAAGTTGAAGTCACCAGGTTCACAGGTGTGATTGATGAGCCACTAACAGTGGTCTTGAAAGATCATAGACTGACTTACTAGCTGTGTGACCCTGGGCAAGTCATTTAACCCCAATTGCCTAAAAATAAAAAAAGAAAGATCATAGATTGTAGACTGGCAAAGATGACAACCTGGGAACAGTTGTGTGAGAAGGAAAATTGAATGGTAAGAACAATGATGTATTGGTGGAGCTATAAAGTGGTTCAACCATTTTGGATTTCAATTTAGAATGAGGAAAGAAATTAATAACTTGATAGTAATTATTATATCTAGCATTTATGTAGTGATTTAAGGTTTACTAAGTTCTTTACCTGTTATGTCATTTGATCCTCACAACAAGCCTGTGATATTATTGTTGTTCATCATTTCAATTGTGTCTGACTCTTCGTGACTTGCCCAGGGTCACACAGCTAGTAAGTGTCTGAAGCTGTATTTGAACTCAAATTCCTGACTCCAAGCCTGGCACTCTTTCCACCTAGCTGTCCCCAGCTGGTAATTGCATATCCTTCCTGAACTCTCCCTCTGAACACTGCTGGAGAGCTGCCTTTCTCAGTCTCTCTGGTCTTTCTCTAAACTAAAAAAAGCAAAAACAAAAAAATGCAAATACAGCTCCCAGCTGAACAAAATATGGGGTCTCTGTAGTCTGTTAGCTTTGTTTTATCCAGTCAGGGTGAGCTGGACATGTAACAAAAGTATGTGGTATCTAATGTCCCTTTAAAGATTTTGCTTCTGTCTTTTTTTGCTTTTTTTTTTTTTTGCTCTTTCTTTTAGTACAAAGACAGAAATTCAAGGAGGCACTGGGTTCCTCCCCATTTTGACAAGTCTATACTCATTTTCATAGGATCATAAGACTGTGAATTTAGAGTTGTCAGGAACCACTTTGTAGCAAGGAAACCAAAAGAGGTTAAGAGATTTCCCCAGGGTCACACAGTTCAGTGTAAGTAGCAGATTCAGAATTAGAACCCAGGTCCTCTGACTCCAAATTCAGCATCCACACTCCCCGACACTGCAATATGCTATCTTAAAATTGCCATGAGCTAGTTTTTTCTTACTCCTCTTTCAGCTAATTTAAAGCCTAATCAGCAACCCTAGCCCTTGAAGCTAGATTAGCCATTGAGGCAAGATAGGACAATTTCTTATAGAGGGAAAAATATTAATAATCCCACAGCACTTTGCAGATCTGTAGCACAATAATTATAGCTAGCTCTTATATAGCCCCTTAGGGGTTTTGAAGCTTTTCACATGTTGTCTCATTTGATTTTTCAAAACAACTCTGTGGGGGCAAGTTCTATTTTACAAAAGAGAAAACTGAGGTACACAGGAATGACTTGCCAAGAATCACACAACTAATAAGTATCTGAAGTGAGATTTGAACTCAAGTCTTCCCAAACTGGGACCAACACTCTATCTGCTATGCCACCTAGATGCATTTAGATGTTTTTCAAAATACTTTCCTTACAACGACCCATTGAATGAGCACTGGGGAGACATTGTAATGAAAAACATACTAGATTCTGAGTCAGAGGGCCGGGTTCAGACTTTGGCTCTGTTACATTACTTGAGAGACCTTGAGCAAGGCATCATCTCTCTCTGGTCTCAGTTTCCTTTTCTATAAAGTGAGGAGGTCCATCTTCTGGATCCTTGACCACATGATGACCAACAATTGAAGAAACACTGGGCATACAGCCCAGCTGGCACACCACCTGTACCCACCTGCCACATGCCCATCAAGAAAGTTGGCATCTGCAACATCATGGAAGCCACCTGGCAGTTAAGGGAAGCCAGAATCTTGGACTCCTATGGACTGCCCAAGTTATAGACAAGACTGCGATACTGTGTGAATTGTGCAATCCACAGCAAGGTGGTGAGGCACTGATCCTTTGCACAGCTCCTGCCACCTAGTAGGAGCTTAATAAATGACCCTGTGAGGCACCAAAAGCTTAGTTCTGCCCCCAGGCTCTGTCCAAAATCCACATGAAGAGCTGTCTGACCATTAAGATGCCTAAACCCCTTAGAGGAAAATACAATGAGTAGTCTGGCTTAAAAAATGAAATGAAGGGTATGGATTAGCTGATCTCCAAGGTCTCTTCTGGCTCTAATCCTATGATGCCTATCTTCTCCATTTAATGATGGAGGAAAGTGAGGCTTACAAAGGTGAGCTGATTTGTCCATGGTCACCTACTTGGTAATTGCTAGAGTAGAAAATGAAACTCCAGTCACTTGAATCAAACCCAGTGCTCTTTCCACATCCCTACATCACACTACTACAACACAATGGGCCATCATTAATACAACTTTCTTCATACAGAGTGGTTGGGGAAGGGGGGAGAGTAGGGGGACTGGAAGAGCAAGGCAGAAGGGATGGTTTGTGGTCTGTCCCAGAACAGATGGTCCCCTGCTCCCCTAGGGAGGATGAGCCAGGGGCTGGCCTGGCAACAGCTGCTTGAGGCCTATTCCTGGGAGCAGCTGGGGGTGGGAGAGGCCTGTGTCCCTCCTGCCTTCTGCTTTCTACCTGTGAGAAGTCTGAAGGGAAGATTTTACTTTTCTTTCTAGACTTACTGTGCTCAGCCTAAATCATCAGTCATGATTTGGACTTTGTCTTTTTATGGGGCCTCTTTCAATGCATGATGACACTGTGATTGACGGCTTGTCTACCAGACTGAAGATTTGTAGCTGATCAAGGGTATTTAAGGAACTACGTGATTAAGAGATCAACAAATATAACTGTGCAGAACTGAAATAGATATCAAGAAGCAGGTCCCTACATCAGATACAAGAGTTCCCTAGTCTTGGATAATTGTGTTATACAAATGGGTTAATCTTCAGTTAACTGGAAACTCCATTAATCAAAACACACACACACACACACACACACACACACACACACACCCCCTCCATTTCCCAAACATGTTCCCATACATTATTTTTTGCAATAATGCTGAAAAAGAGTACAAATAAGCAAGGGAGGATCAATGGCTGAGTAAATACAACTTTGATACAAGTAACTGGGTCCAGCTCAGGGAATGCCGGAGTCTCTCTATATTCCACCCTGGTCACATGATATTTGGAGTCTTGTGCTCAATTCTTGGTGCCATGTTTTAGGAAGGACGTTGGCAAAGTGCAGCATGTTTAGAGGAGAGTGACCAAAATCACTAAGGGCCCGGAAGGTATGATGTATAAAGAACAAATGAAGGAACTGAGAATGTTTAGCTTGGAGAAGACATATGGGAAGGCAGTGGGAGAGGAGTCATGACAATGAAACTTCAAATATTTAAGGGACTTTCCAAGTGGAAGAAGGTGAAGACTTATTCTGTGTTGGGACAGAAGGCAGAATTAGATATTCTAGGAAAGAAGAGTTCAGTTCAATGTTAAGTAAGTTTTCTAACAATTAGAACTGTCCAACAATGACACGAAATGCTTAACAATACGGTAGGCTTCTGTTTGCTACAAATGTCTTAAGCTGGGGCTGGAGACAACAACATACAGTGGAAAGAACTGTGGAGTCAGAAGACTTAGGATCAAACCCAACTACCTGTATTACCTGTATAACTACCTGTGTGACTTCAGGCAAGTAATTTAACTTTCCTGAGCCTCAGTTTCCTGACTCTGTAAAGTGAGACAACTGGACAAAAGGCTTCTGAGGTCCCTTTGGCTTGAATTCGATGATTCAATGATCTGCGAAGAATCTTTAAAAGAGAATTCTGGCATTTGTATTAAATGGAAGGAAAGAAGGAAACAAGCATTTAGTAAGGACCAACTATGTGCCAGGCACTACACTAAGCACTTAACAAATATTATCTCATTTGATCCTCACAATTACCCTGGGAGGTAGGTGCTATCATTATCCCCATTTTACAGCTGAGGAAACTGAGGCCAACAGGGTTAAATGACTTGCCCAGGGTTATCTAGCTAGTAAGTGTCTGAGACCAGGTTTGAACACAGGTCCTCCTGACTCCAAGCCCAGGGCTCCATCCACCGACCCTCCTAGCTGCTCTAGAAAAGGGATTCTTGACCTTTTTTTGTTATGGATCCCTTTGCATCTGGTGAAATATATGAACCCCTTCTTAGAATAATATTTTATATACTTTTTTTATTAATTTATTTTGATTTATCAACAATCACTTCCATAAGCTTTTGAGTTTTACATTTTTCTCCTCCTCCCTCCCCACCTCCCTCCCCAAGATGGTGTGCAATCTGATATAGGTTATAAATATACATAGAATAATATTTTCAAATGCATAAAAAAGTATACAAGATTACAAAGTAAATCTGAATAACATAATTAGTTATCAAAAAATTTTAAAGAACAAGTTCATGGATCTCAGGTTAAGAACCTTGCCTTAGAAACAAGATACAGTAATTCTATGATTCTATGAAATATAACATTACAGAACAGAACTAAATATGTCTTCAGAAAATGAAAGTGTTACAAGCAAAACCAGACTCTAAGGAGGTTGGAATAGATGGTCTCTAGAAGCACTTTCAGCTCTAAATCATATTATCTCCTGATATAGCAAACATACCATCAAGGAGAGATAGTAGGGTTTAGAAGACTGAATTTCACATGAACTTCAAGAACTATATTGTTATGTTTTCACTGATGAGGAAGAACATATTCAATGTCTCAACTCCATTTGTATAAAAAAAGTAAAGGAGTATTTCATTTTTAATAGCACTGCCCTCCCCGCACCCCAGAGATTTCATATTCCATGCTGTCAATATCAAAGGCCATCTGTCGGTAATTATCTGCCCTTTGGTTTTCAGAATTGGCCAGCTTTGAAGGCCAACTAAAAATTGCCCCTGTCACATAAGGTATAGCACTCATAAAAATACTGTTTGGATAGCTGACATTGAGTCATCAACAACCTCCCCATCAGTGATATGAGAATTGCTGCCATATCACAAGGCAGCCTGGGATTGAAAGAATTAACTGAGGCTGAAGGGAATGATAGCACAACCCTAAGGAGGGGTGAAGAGTCAGAAGAGAGTGAGAGTTAGGAAGTGACAGAGCTGGGATTCCAACCTAGGCTGTCTGATGCTAAATTTAATGTTCTTTCCAACACATCGTGACAAGTCTGGTACCCAAAGACCCAGCTCCTCTCTGGGTTTAGAGACCTCTTTGCTTAGAAACTTTTTCCCACAGATTAAGTCTGTAGTTATTCCACCCTTTTTCCATGAAGCAAGCCTTGCTTGCTTTGGTAATAAATATACTAAACTTGAAATGAAGAAGATTAGCATGGCCCCTGGGCAAGGATGAGGCAAATTCATGAAGCATTTCAAATTTTTCTATCTTGGTTACATAAAATTGAAGTAAAACCAGTATAGTTAGAATCAGATGGAAGAACTAACTGAGGAAAAATCTTCACAGCAAATTTCTTTGGTGCAAGTCTAATATCCAAAATACATAAGGAATTGATACAAATATGTAAGAACAAGAGCCACTCTCCAATAGATAAATGGTCAAAGGCACAAACAGGAAGTTTTCCAATAAGACAATTCAACCCATCAAAAATTATATGAAAAAAGTGTTCCAAATCACTAATAATAAGAGAAATGCAAAATTTTAAAACTCTGAAACTTAGCCTCACAACCATCAAATTGATAATGATGATGAAAGGGGAAAGTGGTAATTGTTGAAGGGACTATTAGAAGACAGGTGATAACCAATGTACTTTTGGTAGAGCTGAACTGGTCCAGCCATTCTAGAAAGCAACTTGGAACTATATCCCCCAAAGTCATTAAAATAACATACCCTCTGACCGAGAAATAACACTAGTATATGTATCAAAGATACAAAAGATAGAGGGATAAGACTCACAAAAATATGTATAATATTATTTTTGGTCATAGCAAAGAACTGGAGACGAAATCAGTACCTATTGACCAGAGATGGCTGAACAAACTCTGGTATATGAATATCATGGAATAGTATTGTGCTATAAAAAATGACATATATAATGAGTTCACAGAAGTCTGAAAGGACTTGAATGAACTAATGCAAAGTGAAGTTAGCTGAAGCAGGAGGATAATTTACATGATAGCCACAATAATATAAAGAGAAACAGTTCTGAATGACATTAGAATTCTGATCAATGCAGTGAGCAATCAGGACTTCAGAAGACTGACAATGAAGCATGCCTCTCTTGACAGAGAGGTCAAAGACTAAGGGTACAGAATGAGACATACTTTTTCAGACATGGCCAATGTACTGAGTTGTTTTTCTTTACTACACACTTAAAAAAATAAAATATTTATTAAATGTTTACTACTGTGTAAAGTACCAGGGATAAAAGACAAAAATGAAACAGCCCCTTTTCTCAAGGAGTTTATGTTCCATTGGGGTAGTCAACAAACAAATATTCTGTGGTTAGTGTTGCTCAGTCTAGTCCACTTGTGATCCCATTTGGGGTTTTCTTGGCAAAGATACTGGAGTGGTTTGCCATTTCCTTCTCCAGCTCATTTTACAGATGAGGAAACTGAGGCAAACAGGTTTAAGTGACTTGTCCAGGGTCACAGAGCTAGTAAGTGTCTGAGGCCAGATCTGAAGTTGGGAAGAGGAGTCTTCTTGACTCCAGGCCCAGTGCTCCATCCACTATGCCACCTAACTGCCCAAAGGTCTCATATCGAAAGTGAAATTTGAGATTAAATTTTTTGAGAGAAACAAGAGATTCTAACACACAAGGTGAGGTGAGGACACAAAGTAATTCAGAAACAGAGGATAGTCAGTTCAAAGTCATGGAGATAAGAGGTGGAGTGAGATGTATAAGAAAGAGATGTATAAGAAAGGTTAGTTTTGCTAGACTTCAAAGTGAGGGGAGTAATATATAACAAGGATGGAAAGGTAGGTTGGGGTCAGGTTGCAAAGGGCTTTAAAAACTGGAGGTGTTTATATTTGATTCTAAAGGCAATAGGGAGCTTTGGGGATTTATTAAGTAGGGGATCAACATGGTCAGACCTGTTCTTTAGGGAAAAAAAAATTATTTTAAAGGCTGTGTGAAGGATAGACTAAAATGGGGAGAAACTTGCAGGCCACAAGAGGGTTTCTGTTTGAAGGGGTAGTTGATGAGTAGTAATAGAGATGAAAAAGAAGAGAGATAAGAATGTCCATGGAATATTAAAGAAATTGAGAGCAGAGCAGAAGAAAGTTCAGAAGGGGACATAAACAAGTAGGGCAGTTTTGCTACTATTATGTTAAATTTAATACACACTCTAAAAAAAACCCTGTGTGACAGAGGTTCAAGTTCCATATACAGTCCTCTTTTTTTGTCCTTTGTATATTAAAATATGAATGTTTGTTGATGTTTGTTGTGTTCATGATAAAAAAAGAAAATTCAAAATAAAATAAAACCAGCCAAATGCCTCAGGCTTGCTCACCACTAGTGCCCAGGTAGGCGGGGCCACCACTGGCTCTGAAGGCACGGCCTCAACACTCCGTCTCTTCTTTGGCATCACTGTTGGCTCCAGAGGGTGTGGCTCAACCCCAATCCCTTCTCGAGGACCGGATCTGGAGGCCTCAGGGTCACAAAATTTCAGCATTGAAAAGGATGTCAGGAACCATCTAATCCAAACAGTATCTGAACAAGGATTCCTGCTACACGATGGTATACCTGACAAATGGCCACCCAACCTTGGGTTGACAACTTCCTGTTAGGGTTCCCCCTCCCCCATTAAATCGTCATTTAAATAAGTTTTATTGCTGTCTTTTATTTTGACGTTAACAGTCATTTCTTGAAGTGGTTCCCTTCCTACTCCCAAACTGAAAGCTCCCTTGGAACAGTTAAGCAAAAACAACTGATATGGTGACAATGTACCCAACCTGCTGCCATCACGGTCCTCTGTAGAGAGCAGAGAGGTAAGACCCAACTACATGTGAAGAAGTAAGTTTTTCCTAACATTAAACTGAAATCTATCTCTCTGCAACTTTCACCTAGTTACTTCTAGCTTGTGCCCTTTGGGACTAAATAGAAAATTCTAACCCTGCTTCTACATAATCAGGGGAGTGCTGGAACCAGCCCTAACCAGCTCCCATGGCTCAATGCTCAATTCAATGTGAACATTTACACCTCTTGGCAAATACTACAAATCAGGGCTTGGTTTATTGTTTCGTTGATTGTCTGGAGTTGAGGAAGTGATGGCAGCTAGGTGGCACAGTGGATAGAGTGCTAGATCTGGAGTCAGGAAGACCTGAGTTCAAATCCAGACACTAGTAGGGTGACTCTGGGCAAGTCACCTAACCCTGCTTGCCTCAGTTTTCTCATCTGTAAAATGAACTGGAGAAGGAAATGGCAAACCACTTCAGTATCTTTGCCAAGGATACCCCAAAGGGGGTCACAAAGAGTTAGACACAACTTAATAACAAGTTGTCTAAAAGCCTTCAGGCTTTTTTCATTGCTGTAACTTGCTGTCTAGTCACTTCTCTAGGACACTTTTGGACTAAGGAAAACAATTTGCAAAGAAATATGATGAAGAAATTATGCCTGACAAAGTATACAATATTCTTCCCTGGAAGTCCCCCACCTCCATGCCAGGAGGGAGGAGACATATTTTATTACCTTTCCTTTTGGACTTACATTGCCTTTCCCATTCCTCAGAGTTCATTTCTCCTGGTTCTGTTTATTCCAGGGAGATTCAATTTAAAAATTCTTTCTGCGTTTCCTTTAATTCTTCATTCTATTGTATCTTGCTTCAAAACTATTTCATTACATTTGTATTTAACAGGGTGGTTTTTTTTAGTCATTTCTTAATGTATAGACACCAATTTTGTTTCTACTTATTTACAACCACAAAAAGTGCTACTATATATATTTTGGTATATATTGGACCTTTTTTGCTGTCTTTGACTTCCTTTGGCATATGTCCAGTAATGAGATTGCTTTGTCAAAGGGTAGAAAGAAACAATTTAGTCACTTCCTTTTCAGGCAGCTAGATAGAGTAAGGCCAACCTGAGTTTGAATCCTGCCTCAGACATTTACTAGATGCATGACCTTGGGCTAGTTACTTAACCTCTGTTGACTCAGTTTCCTTCCTCATCTTGAAAATAGGAATAATAATGACACCTAATCTCACAGGTTTGTTGTGATGTTCAAATGACATAACAGGTAAAGTGCTTTGCAAACCATAAAGCACTGTGTAAATGCTAGATAGCATAATGATTCTGGGCAAATCACTTAAACCTGTTTGCCTCAGTTTTCTCACCTGTAATATGAGCTGGAGAAGGAAATGGCAAACCCTTCAGTAGCTTTGCCAAGAAAATCCCAAAGGAATCGATCACGAAGAGTTGGTTAAAACTGAAAATGACTGAACGAGAAGCTACCAGCTACTTTAAGGAAAAATTCTGGTGAGAATCTAGAAGTTTCCTTCAGGATGATGTTTAAAAAAATCAAGGAGTGGTAGAGCATATCAGAGGACAAGATTCCAAAGGCAGAAACTCTCCCAAAGCCCTTATATGGAGAGTGACTTTTTTTTTCTTTCTGAGAACATATCAGATAAGTGCTAGGGAAAGTCTAGAAGTTATGGTAGACTCACATATGAGCAGAGTTGTGTTTGCTTAGCAGATATTTCACTGTGCCAATACTGGGTCACAAGTAGCTGCAGGATAATACAGGACTGAAGGGATTTGGGGGTGGAGCCACAACCAGGAGTCAAGTTGAGCCAAGCAAGGGGTCATTGCCAGGTGATCAGCTATTCTAGGGAGAGGCATGTAAATACACTCGGTCCAGAGGGGACAGGCAGGAAACAGATTCCCCCCAAACAGACAAGGCAAACATTACCCAGGTCAGACAAAACAGGAAGGCATGGTCTGACAGTAGATTCTGAGTCAAAAAGCTAGAGTTGGATCCAAGGCCTAGGGTCAAATAGCACGAAAAAACATAGAAAATGGATTGTAGTCAGGATCCTTGGATGCAGTTAAGATGGTCCACATCAGTAGCATAAGTCATGTGTGTTGATTCAAAAACCTATGACTTCCCTCCATGCTGGTCTTATGCCCTTCCATGTGTACGCGCGTGGAGGCCAGCAATAAAGATTGTAGGTCCAGAGATGGGGAGATGTAAAATTTCCCTCATAGCTTCTTAAGAGCATCTGACCTTGTTCGAGCAACTAGATTAGATCGTCAAGTCAACAAGTTTTTATATATTGAGTGCCTGCTCTGTTCTGGGCACTGTGTTAAACTCTGGGGTTACAAAGAAAGGCCAAAAAAACACCCCAAAACAAAGCCCAGTCTATTCCCTCAAGGAGCTCATATGGGCTACCTATGTATAGCACTTCTCCTACCAGACTCTGAAGGGGTACATAGTGCAACAATTAGCACCCATTCTGAGGGATTTCAGGCTCAAAGATCTGTCCCGGCTAGAAGGCAGCAGAGCTGAGACTCTAACCCAGGTCTTTTTAAAACTTTTTAAACATTAATTTTATTTGCAATTCACTGAACAAAACAAACATTTCTGCAACAGTATACTAAGAAAGATTATTGCATATAAAATTGCAAATCTACCATGCACAACTTGCTATTCCCTCCAAACATACAACAAAGTTATCATGTGTATTTCTTTTTGTCCTCTTTTTTTCTTCCCTCCCCCCACTCCTCTACCCTAGAGATGGCTACCATTGGACACAAATAGGTATATACATGTAAATCCAAGTGTTTTGATACAAAGCCCAGTGTGGACGGAGAATGGCTTTTGCCTCTTTTTCTCTACCTAACACTTGGCACAGTGCCTGGCACATAAATGTTTATTAAATTGAATTGAATTCTACAATACTAACTTTCTCATTTTTTTTTCAGTAGAATGTTCACCCAAAAATAGTTTCATGTTTTCTAAAGACAGCCTACTCTGGTGAACAGAGCAAGGTTTCGCTCTGAGATTCCTCATGTTGGAGAGAGGGAAGACTCAGATAGTTAAAACACAATATTTAAAAAACACAATTTTTAAAAATTTAAATGTTTTTAATTTTAAATTTTTCACAATTTCCCTCCAATTTTAAACATTTTATTTAAAGTTTTGAGTCCTCAAATTATATTCCTTCCTCCTTCCTTCCCCGCCCCCGTCTCTGAGAGAGTAAGCAATCAGATACAGATTATACATGCGCAATTATGTAAAACATTCCCATATTAGTCATTTTGTACAAGAAGATTCAAATAAAAGAAAAAGAAGGCAAGTGAAAAATAGCATGCTTCAGTCTGTATTCCATCAATATCAGTTTTCTCTCTGGAGGCAGATAGGATACTTCATCATTAGTCTTTTGGGATTGTCTTGGATCATTGTATTGCTAAGAATAGCTAAGTGATTCATAGTTTTTCATTGAACAATATTGCCATTATTAAAAATTTTCACACTTTAAAAGCACTTAAAAATTTTTTAATTTAAAAAAAGTATTTAAAAGGATTAATGATATAATTTTAGTATAAACACCATCTAGTGGTCAATCGGATAGTCAGCACTCTAGAGTTGACCAGAGCAACAAAAAGTGGTTAAAAGCCTAGGGGGTTTGATAGTTTGACTTCAAATGTTCAAAGAACAAGCTATAGAGTGTGAATACACTATTAAGATCACAGGAATTGACCACATCCTAAAAAGCTTAATTCTTATTGATTTAAATTATTCCTAGCTTCTAAATTAGGGTCTAGGATGATTTCAGGGACCATGGTTGCTTACCAGCTCTTACCCCTCTCCAAACATCTGCTCCGCCCTCCCCCATCATGGCTAAATTTTATTTATCAGAAAAAACATCTTCCATTTCACAATTATAAACATCAGGCTGTCAGCCCCCCCCCCCTTTCCTAGTACTATTCATTGTGAATAGTGGAAAACTTGCATTAAGATTTGTTTTCAAATGGCATACCATGAAATGTTGTTCAGCTTGTGTACTCTTATGTTGCTCATAAGAGAACATTGTGTTTCAAGTTGTCCAGACCTGTCATCAAAGGAGACAGTGTGTTACTAAAGCAAAGTATTATGTGGAAATCTTTTCTCTGACTGGGAGGGGGTAAGAGTAGCAGGAGCAAGGCCAAATTTGTCCATAGAGGAAGAGGTCTCACGGAACCAAAGAAGTGCCAGTATTAACCTGAAAAGATTCTCTGATTAAACAACAATTTAACCAACATTTAAGTGCTATCTGTGTGCAGAAGAGACAGCATGGCATAATGTATGGAGCACTGGATTTGAAGCCAGAAAGACCTGGGTTCCAGTCTCACTTCTAATATTTACTGTGTGACCCTGTGTTAACCTCCTACAGCTCTAGGCAATTTCCTAAGTCCAGAAGCTACTGACTTACATTGGGAGTTTACTCACTTAAGAATTCTATATACCATTGAAATCACAGGTCCAGGCTCTATTACTAACAATGTGCAGGATGCTGAGGTAGGTCTTTGGCATGCAAAGATGAAAAATGGCACAATTTATGCCCTCAATGAGTTTACAATTTGACAGAAAAGCTGCATTATGTCTGGGTAGCTAGGTGGCACAGTGGGCAGAGTGCTGGGCCTGGAGTCAGGAAGACTCATGTTCCTGGGTTTAAATCTGCCCTCAGACACTTACTAGCTGTGTGACCCTGGGTAAGTCACTTAAGTCTGTTTGCCTCAGTTTCCTCATTTGTAAAATGAGCTGGAGAAGGAAATGGCAAACCACTCCACTCTCTCTGCCAAGAAAACTCTGAATAAGGTCATGAAGAGTTGGACATGACTAAAATGACTGAACAACAATAACACTGTGCTAAACACTGGAGATATATTTTAAAGGCAAAAACAGGACTCTGCCTTCAAGGAGCTTACATTCTAATGGTGAAAACAACATATAAACAAGACGTATACGGAGTAGATGGAAGACAGTATCGGGGGGGGGTACTAGCAGCTAGGGGTAGGGGCAGGAAAGACCTTTTGAAGAAGATAGGATTTGATCTGGGTCTTGAAGGAAGCCAGGGAAACTAAGAGGAGGAGGTGAGGGGCCTTAGTAGTCCAGGTATGATGGACAACCAGTACAAATGCACAAAGTTATCCACAATAGAGATGAAAATTTAAGTCAAGGAAGTTTAGATCACTAAAAGATAAAAGTAAAGAAGGGTAAGGATGAAGAACAAATAACTGACCATTTTATTAGGCAACTGAGGTTGCTGCTAACTTCCAAAAGAGCAAAGAGTCCTGAAAAAAGATTGAAAAGGATTAAGGAGGGGCATTTGGATGCTTGGCTGACAAATCACAATGTGTAACTCGCGAGGGAGCCTTGATCAGCTGTATCAACTAGAGATACTCTCAGTGCCTGTCCCTGTTGTCCAAGGTGTTCTTCATGCTTATCCTTCTTGAGCTATGGCTAAGAAAATAAAATGCAGTATACAGCAGTCCAGATACGGTAGAGATAAAGTCAATTTCCCAGAAAGTTTTTCCCAAATTGTTGTCTACAGAAGATGTAGCCACCATCTATAGTGCTGTGTAAACCCCAACTTTTGCCACTAAAATCTCTGACTAGAAAAACAAGAGAAAATGCAGCAAACAGCATAAAAATATTTACCAAAAAGAAATGTCAGAAAAGCAACAGCACCAAAAAACCCCAAAGCATGATTTATCAATATTGTTACTTTTACATGACAGTTTATATGATTCTTTTCTTGAAAGAATTCACATTTAGTTTTTTCGATCTGTTTCCTTTTGCAACATGGCTATGGAAATGTTTTGCATCACTATACATGCATAATCTGTATCAAATTTCTTGCCTTCCCAAGAAGGAGAGGAAGGGAAGAAGAGAATTTAAAACTCAAAATTTAAAAAAAAAGTTAACTTTTTTTGTTTATATGTAATTGAGGAAAAGTGAAATAAAAATTAAATAAAAAAATACATTTATTTGCTAAACTTCTTATTTTATTAAAGCTAAGATTCATTTAAAGTAACAGGACAGGTATGAAGAATCACAACAACATAATGAATACAAGGTTTCCTAACTTCTATCATAGATTATTATTCAACTTTTACTTTGGCCTTATTTTATTATAATCTTCTGTATCCTCTTGAATGTCTTTGGATTCTAAGTACTTCCACGATATTAGTCTATCTATTGTTCAATATTTCTATTATGTAAATTTCACAAATTCCCTCCCACCAAAAAAAACCCCTAAAAGATGTGTAACTTTAAGGAAATTCTATACATTGGCCTTTTCCATACTAAATCAAAAGTTTAAAAATGAGATTTTTTTAAAAAATAGTTTTGTTTGGCTATGTATATTTATTTTTGTTTTTCAGTGGGAGAGTTGGGAAGTAGATAAAATAAATGCATGTTAATTGAAAAAAGACATTACTTATTTGAAAATACATTAAAATCATATAAAATAAGCTAAATTTCTCTTTAAGGATTAACCTCAGAATGTAAAGGAAAGAGGGAACCTGAATCATTTTGTGAAATAAGGATTCATGATAGATTACTTTTATTTCACTTCATAAGGCAGTCTGTTTTATGTAATGTTTTGTAATAGGAGTTTAAACAAATTTTGCCTGGCCAGCATAAGCAAAATTAATGTAGCCATGTTGCTGAGGAAAAAAAAAAAGAAAGATATTGAGGACTGAATGAGTGGTTTGAGTGTAGATAGTCTTTCTAGAAGTATAACAGTGGAGGTGAAAAGAACATTGTCCAATTGGTGATGGGGAAATTGTAACTCATTCCTATTTGAAATGTAGTTTTAGATTATAGTTAGACTTGAGAGGTTGATGCTCTAGTGCCAGGTAACATCAAACAGGTTGTTCAGGATATGTGGCTGCCATGTGCTTAAAGAAAGCTTCATTGGAGGACTAAGAGTGAGAAAGGAATTACAAGAAAACAAATAGAGTGGAGACAGATCTTAGAGATCACCTAATATACCACCTTCATTTACAAATGAGAAAACTGGGGTCCAGAGAAAGTAACTCACCCAAGGTCACAAGGCTAGTGAGTGGCAAAACCCTGACTCAAATCTAGGTGCTTTCCTTTTTCTGTCACACTACTTCTTAGCAATTAGATAATTATATGAGAAAGATTTCTGTGAGCACAGCTTCTTGTTTTCAAGAGAAAACAGTCCATTTAAGTTGAGATATTCACCCCTGATAAGCTCATTGTTTTAAACCAATTTTTATATTTCCTTGATTCTTACTTTCTTCCTTGTATCATAGGAAGAATTTCTCAATTTGGAGGAAGAATAGTTGAATTTATAGTGAGAAATTAGAGGAAACTGCCCTTAACCATTTCTCATGTCTCTATCTAGAGGAAGAATTGGTCCTTGGCCAGAAATAGCTGCCAGAATGAATGATCCCATTAGCTAGGAGTGGGCTTGATAATGATGGAGTTTCTTATGAATGTCCCAAAAGATTTCCTTTGGGCAAGGTTGGGAGAAATATGGCAGATCTAAAGAAAAAGAGCACCAGACTAAAGGGTCCACAAAAGGCTGGGTACCCAGAAGCTGGAATTTTGAGTTCTGAGGAACATCAGGAAACATAATAAAGCAAAGTTCCTGTTGGATTGTGAGAAGTTATGTTTAGTAGTTAATGTTACTTAGAATGCCTAGATCATAAAATCTTTAAGAATTTAATATGAAGTCAAACATTTGACTTTAGCAAATGTTTATGAAGTTCTCACTCCATGCAGTTGCTGGGAGAGGTACAGAAAATAAATAAGATTCAGGACCTGCTCCCATGGGGCTCCCTCATCTAGGAGGATGTGACACATAGTTAATTAACTTTATTTCATAATAATTCATGGTAAGTGTATAAGAAAGGTAAACTCACTGCTTTGTGAGGTATAAAGGAGAAAGTGTGATTAGTGCCTGGGAAGATCAGGGAAGGCTTCATGGAGCAGCTGGGAGTTGAGGATGGGCCACATTTCAAAAGGTGGTGATTTGGAGGAGGATATTCCAGGTGTGAGCAGAGTGTGAGCGTGGAGGTAGGATAACATGATTCTTTTATTAGAGTGACTGGTGGTCTAGCTTGATTGGAATATGGTGTTGAAGGAGAAGAGTAAGACGTGTCAGGACCCTGGCCAGGGGTAGTCAAGAAGAAGAGAACAAACTGAGTCAGCACTATAGCAAGGGACAGTGCTAAAAGGTTTCCATCTGAGCTGCTTTGTACAGATTTTATGAACATACAGGGACAGCATATAGTGGGGCATTTAAGGAGGAAAATGAACCTCAGTGCTGATAGAAATAGACTGGACACAAGTGAGGAGATGTGTGGCAATTTTGGAAGCTTTCAGAGTGTGATTCAGTTCCAGGTGAGCTAGCCTCTGGGGTGTGGGAAGGCCACATTGCATTGTTGGGATACCTAAGAGTCTTCACTGGTATGGGTGTGTGTTTGTATGCCCTTCTCAGGATACCAGCTCTTGGGAAGTTGGCCCAAGTTCTGTGGGTGTCTTTGTTTCCACTTCTCCTGGGTACCTTGTGTGCTGTTGTTAGACTTATATGTTCTTTCTGAGTAAGGGGTCAGCCCTCCATTATTAAGCAAGTCTGAAATAATACTTTTGACTCCTCTGCAATAGCACCTATATGAGGTGCTGTCCTGTTAACCTTGAGGTGGTTTGATAGCCATAGACATCATAGTACTGCCAGAACCCTAGATCCAACTTCTCTTTCTTTTGTTTCATTGGAAGGCCTAGCATAGATTGTTCATAGACTGATAACTTCATGGCTACATTAGTTACAGAGGAATATTGGAACAATAGTAGGATTTGCATATTCATTGTTGCTGTGGCCCTCCTCCACAAGAATGCAAACAGCTGCAGCCAGGCTCTTTCCTGAGTCTGTTCCCATCTCACCACCCACTTTCAAGGGACAGTGAGAGCAAGGTTGGCTTTTCCTGGTCAGTGTGAATGAGTACGTAAGTCACAGCCTCACCCTTTTAGGATATGTCTGGTGTGAGTGGCCTTTTTGATAAGGAAGTAGGGAGGAGCTGCTCTCATTTAGGCAGTTCTTCTGAAAGAAGAGTGGGTCTGCCCCCTTTGGGAGATCATAAGCCCTTGAACACTGAGAAAGAGATCCTGGTGTCATGGAGAAGAGACCTGGTCCTGGAGTCAGGTAAAACTGGGTTTAAGTCTTGTAGTATCAATATCAATCATATTCACTGAATGACCACGAGCAAATTACTCTCAGAGCCTAGGACACCTCCCTAAGACTAGAAATTATAGGTCAGGGGCCAATTTGCATTGGCAGAGGTATTTTGCTCCCAAGCACTGAATCAAACCAATGAAATGAGATCTGTTTCACACACCCCTCCTTCCCCATCTTCTTTCTTGATCAGATAATTTTACTTGACAAGGAATGCTATGGACACAGTAAACCCACAATTCAGCAAAACTTTGGACTGAATCTATTATGTTCTCTGGCCTGGATGATAGCCTGTTTAACTGGATTTCAATGGTAAGTTAGAGTGAGTTTTCTGGTGGAGTTCCCCAGAAATTTTTCTATGACCCTGTGCTATTGAATACACACACACACACACACACACACACACACACACACACACACACACA
>NW_020941197.1:31294179-31302836 GCF_900497805.2 Vombatus ursinus
ACACACACACACACACACACACACACACACACACACACACACACATACAATCAACGATTGGGATGAAGGGATGGATAGATGATGATCAGATTTGTAGATGATAAGAAGATGGGGGTGGGGGATAGCTAACATGTTGGATGATATGATCTGAATTCCAAAGGATCTCAACAAGTTCAAACCATGATGGGACAAACAGAATAAGATGAAATTTCATAGGGATAAATGCCAAATTCTGTACTTAGATTAAAAAAAGATCAACTTTACATATATAGTTTGGGGAAATGTGACCAGACAATAGTTCTGTAAAATAAATAAATCTGGTGGGCTTCAAAGTCAATAGGAATCAACAGTGTGGCAATCAAGCCAAAGTAGCCAGTGAGGTCTTAGGCTTCATGAAGTGAGGCATAGTATCCAGAATGAGGTGTTGAGAGTCCCATTGTATGTTGCCTAGGTCAGATCACAATCTGAATAATGATTCATGAATAATGAATAACACAATGAGAATAATGAATAATGTGCTCAGTTTGAAGTGCCACCCTTGGCAATTTAGAGCATATCCAGAGGAGGCTGAGTAGGAAAGTGAAAGAACCTGGGACAAAGATTTGCTCAAGAAACTAGGAATAGAAAAGATGTAGAGAACAAGATAACTGTCTACAAGTATTTGAAGGATTATTGTATGGACAATTGTTCACTTTGGTCCCACAGGGTAGGATTAAAAACCACAGGAGGAAGAGGCAGAGAGGCAGATTTTGGCATGATTTAAAGAAAATCTTAAAGCAACTAGGTGGCACAGTGGATAGAGTGCTGACCCTGGAGTTAGAAGAACCTGAGCTCAAATTTGACCTCACACTTAGTAGCTGTGTGAGTCTGGACAAGTAATTTAACCCCATTTGTAGTTTCCTCATTTGTAAAATGAATCAGAGAAGGAAATGGCATACCATTCCAGTGTCTTTACCAAGAAATGACCCAAATGGGGTCACATTGGGTCATGGAGAATTGGACATGGCTGAAACCACTCAATAACAAAGAAAATCTTAATAATTAGTTCTCCCAAAGTGACATGGGATGCTTTAGGAGGCAGTAGGTTCCTGACCACTGGAGGTGTTCAATTGTCAGGGATATTATAGAAGGAATAGTATGAGTTGAACTAGATGGCTTCTGAGATGCCTCCCATCCCCCTGAAACTAATGCTGTAACTCCTATTGAGGAAAAAGCTTCTGCAACATGTTTAAGATCAGATCCATTACAACCAAGGAGATATAGATATAGATATATATGTATATGTATATATACACACACATATATACACATATACACATATATGTATATATATACATATATATGCATTTGTATGAATATATCTTTTTATTACTTTACAATTGCATCATCCTTGCAAAGAAAGTAGTCTTCCAGTACAATATGAATATGCCATGTAGCCAGAGAGAGTTCTGATTAAGAGACAACTTGGAGCCTTTAAGATATTTTCAAGAGCTAAATGGTTATCTCTGGTTTGTCATTAATATGAAAAGTTATAAACCAGGACAGAATGTTTATCTCAGAGAAGTTAAGCTTCAACTGAGAACATAGTTTCTTAGCTTAACTATATCATTAATCCTCAATTTTTTACTTTAACTGTAGTTTTAAGCAATTGCAGTGTTAGTATTACATCAAGAGAGCAAGTTGCTTATATGAAAGAATTTTTGTAGTTAAGCTCAAATCTGAGTTGAGGAAAGGAGGTGTTTGTTGGTAGGTGTATTTAAGGAAGGGGATGAACGAAGATTTAAAAGAAAATAATTTGGTTTGTGTAGGTTTGACCAGAGTGATAGATTTTACCATTCATCTCAGTCATTGGCTAGATGAGAGAAATATCAATTTTAGGAAAGAAGCATCTGGTAAACTTAAAGAGTCCTTAAACTATATGGTTTGGAGGAAGTAGAGGTCCAAGAATTTCCCAGCCTATGGGAATCCTGGGTCTTCTTGACCTTTGTTTCTGTTTCATTGTCTATGACTATTGGGGTCAACAATGTAGAAAAGAGCATCCCAACTGGAGTTTGCCAACTAAAGCTTTGGGAATTGAAACCAACTGGGAATGATGAGGGAATTGACTGCAAAGAAAGAGAGGCCTTTTTAGAAGTATTGGAATGGGGGGAAAAGAAGCAGACCCCATGACATGATTATCATGGGGTCAATATGGCTTAGGACCTTTACATGGGGGCAAAGGCAGAGGGTCCAAGTCATAATTGATTCAATGGGTAGTGTCCCTTCCATGTAAGGTTTTATCTAGAGTTGTGGTTCCTAAATTTTTCAAGTACGAAGACCCACAACATTTCATAGACCATTGTCCTTGTGGTAATAATTGGACTATCAAAATCATTTGATTTAGAAAATACATAATGACAAAAGCTATGTAATAATTTAAATGAATGCATATATTGTTAATCATAACACTTTCATTAATTTTTAAAATTGTAATATGTATACATGATAGATATATTATTTATTCAGTCCACCATAGTTATGTTTACTTATTCATTATGTTGAGTCTTGCCACATATTTTGTGGGAGCTAAATAAAGATTAAAATGACAGTGTTTGGTGTGTATGGGGATTCATGGACTCTTTACAACAGTTCTATGTTCTCCAGGGTTCTCTGGATCACAGACTAAGGGCTGCTTTCTTAGAGGGGATGTTTGCAGTGGAAGTCATTCTTGGCATGGGAGGAGGCAGATGACTCATATGATAGGTAAAGTGTCCCAAAGGACAGGTGGTCCTCAGGGCAATAGATAGGACTGTATCTGAGGGTGTATTTGTGTTCCTGGGACTAAGGCAACATGACCCCAATATTGAAAGGCACTTAGGCCACAGAGGATTCCCTGAGAAAAAACTGCCTGGTTAGGCCAAAGGGTCACTTAAGGCATTTTCTTCAGCCATTGTCACTTCCTTTGAGGAGAAGATGGAAGAGATTTCCCCTAGGTACCAGAATTTTCTGAATATCTTTAGCCCAGCATGGGTTTGATGATTGCCTCTATTGAGAATTTGATTACTCCCTGTGGACCTCTAATTGGGGACATACATTCTATACAGGCAAATTTAGTTATTTAATAAGAAAGATAGGCTTTACAAGTGAAAGTTTGAAAGGGTTCATTTGAACACACCAGTTGCTAGAAGGGGCAGTCATTTAAAAAAATTTTTTTCCCAAAAAGGAGGTGACTTACCCCTCTGTGTGAACTACTGTGGCCTAAATGAGATCATCACCTGTAACTACTACCTCTTCCATTTATTTCAGATATTTTGGTCAGAGTTTAGAGAGCCTGTAGATCTATGCTATACTGGTCTTATGGGAAGTAACTTTATAAGAATTAAAACTGGAGAATAAGTGAAAGACACTGTTTTGGACATGTTAGAAAATTACAAAGGCTTCTCTTTGCTCTTTGAATGGGCTGATTTACCTGCAACCTTTATGGCCTTTGGTGAATAAATGTTGGCAGAAATTCTCAGTCAACATGTTATAGTATAATTAGCTAACATTCTGATTCTTCAGAATGTGAATATTGGTTCCTATTCTACATATGTGAGAAACATTCATAGGCTTATTGATTTATAGCTAGAATATATGTTAGAGGTTATCATATCCAACTCTCTCATGTTATAGACAAAGAAACTGAGACCCAGAGAGGTTAAATGACTTGCCCAAGGTCACACTAATAGTAAATGATAGGATTTGAACCCAAGTCCAATGACGACAAATCCAGTGTTCTTTCTACTATACTATTTTGCCAGTTCACCCAGTTGCAACACCATGGTTTATGTGGTTATACCAAAAAGTGTATCTTCAACTAGAACTAGATAACCTTCTTGGAATTTGTGTTGAATTGGGAAGGTTTGCAAATCCACTTGACATAGATACATATCATACAGGCCTGGGTTATTTCAGCAAAAGGTAAGGTCTTGTGGGATCTGCTGTTGTCACTATGCTTATTCAAAACCTGTCAAAAAAAAAAGAGGGGATGGGTCAGTTGCAAAGCCAATATACCTACTGGTCACAGCAGCTAGTGGTATAGTGGATAGTGCCCTGGGCCTGGAGTCAGGGAGTTTTGAATTCAAATCTGGCCTCAGAGTAGCTATGTGCCCTAGATGAGTCACTTAACCTCTGTTTGTTTCAGTTTCCTCAGCTGTCAAATAGAGATAATAATAGCATCTACTTCACAATGATGTTGTGAGGATCAAATGAGATAATATTTGTAAAGTACCTAATACATTACCTGTCAGATGGTAAGAGCTATATAAATACTTATTCCCTTCCCATTTCTTGACTCTCAGTTGACTTCAGTGGAGAAGAATTATACCTTGATAAACTGGGAGTGGCTAGTACCAAGGATTCCCTAGAGACATGATGGCACCATTTGGAGAGAGCCAAACATTCTGTCATGGTCTTAATGGACCACAAAAATTTAATTTACTTTAAGGAGGCTTAGATTTTATCATGGTCTCATAACCAAATGAATGTTAAGGTCACATATTTTTTCCTCTGTGTGACTCATGTGCCTGGAATTAAGAATATTCCCAACAATGTCCTACCAGGAAGATTGAAACCAAAAGAATAATGGATATGGCTTAAGCAATTCTTCAACTCTGGGATATGATGAAGAAGCAGGATTGATTGTAGTTATAGTTCTCCCAAGGTAGCACAAAGAGAGAGTCTTATCTACTCACCATGATTTACTAATCAATCATTCAGGATAAATAAGACTGCATTTGACCTGGCAGCACTATTGGTTGTCTCACTGGGCACAAGATATCTGGAATTATGTTCAAAGCTATGACATTTCAGTACATGAAAAGACCCCAAGAGAAGTTATGAAGATCACTGAAACCATTGGGAGTATCAATTCAAGCATGATGTTTGCTGGGACTTGGCTTACCCCCTTCACAGGAAAATACCACCATTCTAATGGAAAGCAGAGAATATATATCAAGAATATGCCAACTGGGGGCAGCTAGGTGGCACAGTGGATAGAGTGCAGGGCCTGGAGACAGGAAGACTTGTCTTCATGAATTCGAATCTCAGACACTTACTAGCTATTTGACCCTGGGCAAGTCACTTAACCCCAATTGCCCAGAAAAAAAAAATATGCCAATTGAAACACATGCTCCAAACTATGGATCTTCCCCACAAACAGTATGGTATTTTTTTTGAAGGTCAATTAAACTTACATGAGTTTCCCAGAGAAGCACAGTGGACCCAAGTTCAGATCCCATCCTAACTGTGACCCAGGGCAAGCCACTTAACGTTTAATATACTCAGTTGGAAATAGCAATTTCCAAAGTACTTAGCTCCACACGGTTGTTATGAGAATCAAATGAGATATTGTATTTAAAACCTTTGGAAAAACTTAAAGTACTATACAAATGTCAGTTTTATTCAAGTTGTTTGAGATAAGAGCCCAGGATTTACTGCAAAATTCTTGAGAAGACTTGAAGAGATTAGGAGTTCAGAAATCCTTATTATAGTGGACTAGCATTAGGCTAATGGATATGTGGAGTATGCAAACCAGGACATTAAATAGTAGCTATGTCTTTATACTGTATTCTTGCTGCAGGATGGGATCTGGGACCTCTTAATGACAGTTTGCCAAGAACAAGGGTGGGGAATCTTCTATGTCAAGGCCACATGTGACCTTCTAGGTCCTTGGGTGTGGCCTTTTGACTGAGTCCAAGTTTTACAGAACAAATGGTTCCCCATGGCCAAGAAAATCCTTATACATCATACCGTAGGAAGTTCCGGTGGCCTGAAGGTTTTATTTAACTGATGCCTTAAAAAGAAACAAACAAACCAACCAAAAGTCATTTCTTGATATTCCTTCTCTCTCACTGAACTCTCCTTTTTAATAAAGTAAGCAAAACCAACCAAAAAGCAAACATTTCTGATATTCCACTCCTATATTTCCCCTTCTCTTTAGCAGAGGAAAAATGTTTGTTTCATGCTTTCTTTTCTGGTACCAAGATTATTCATTGCAATCAATCTGAGTTTTGTTGACCTTTAGTATTGTTTTCATTTATTTTATTGTAGTCATTGCATATATTGTTTTCTTGGTTCTGTTTACTCTTCATTATTTCATTCAAATTTTCCGGTGTTTCTCTTAATTCTTCATATTCACTACTTCTTATGATGCAATAATGTTCCATTGCAAACATAGGCCATAATTTATTTATCCATTCCTTAGTTGGTAGGCCCAAGCTTTATTTAACAGGTATTTTCCTGCCACAAGGTATGTTGCTGTGAATATTTTGGTATTAATAGGACTTTTCTTTCTGTCACTGCCCTCCTTGGGGTATAAGGTTATGAATAGTTTAGTGACTTTTCTTTCACTATTACATATTGTTTTCTAGAATGGCTGGACTGAATCACAGCTCCATCAACAGTGTATTAGAGTGACACCTAAATGCATTGCCTAAATATGGATTGACCTAAAATGGTCACTAAAGTCCCTTTCATCTCTCATATTTGGTGATTGTGTGACTCTGAATGTTTCTGGCAGATATACTAGAATCCAATCAAATTGCTGTTTTGGGGAACTGGGAATAATAACTGCAAAGAGGAATCTTTGCCACCCAGTATTAATGTGGACATGGGAGCAGGGAAGGTAACAAGGAGACCAATGAAGAATAAAAGCCAGTTGATTAAATTGTTCCCTGCCCTGCTACACATACACGTGTCAATAGTCTTTCATACTTCATACTCATTTCTCAAACCCACTTGCCACTGACAAGTCACTCTCCCTAATGACATGGAAATTCTGACTCTTATTTGTATACATGGAAATGTGTGTGTGTGTGTGTGTGTGTGTGTGTGTGTGTGTGTGTGTGTCGATTAGTGTGTGATCTAGCCAGACTTTCACAGGCAATAGATGATAAATATTCAGGACCATTTACTATCACTTAGTGGCTGAACTCAGCAGTAAATGATCTATTATTACTATGAAGCTAGAAAATTCATAGTCTTTCACATTTCAGCCTTAAATCTGGTATGTTCCCCAGAATTCCCTCATCAATAGAATTACCTGCCCTGGATGAGTGGAATTAGGAATGAATATTTTTTGGATTTTGGATTTTTGACAGAAGTGGGTATGGTAATATTATTTAATTGACTAGAAGAGGGTAAGGCCAAAAGAAGAGCACAGGAAAATTATTTGCAAGTGTTCATGTCCTTTACGTGGTTAAGGATTTTGATAAAAAACACCCTGAGAGGACTGTGGAGAAGATCTGTGATATAGTGGAAAGAACAAGGGATCAGGAGGCATAGGGTCTGAATCTGAATCCTGGCTCTGCCATCTATGTGGCCTTGGGTAATACGTTGCCTCTCTGGGCCTCATCTGAAAGTGAGAGTGTTGGACTAAGTGCCCTCTGAGGTTGTTTCATGTTCTGGATCCGAAAGGAGGGAGTGAGCCATAGAGGAGGGAAACTGTCAGTCCTCTGAGTAGGGGAAGTAATAATATCAAGCTAATAATATGAGTTATCACTGTAGTAAGGACTATTATTGAACTGCTTGAATATTATTTCCATTGTATGACCATGATGAGTGTGTGTGGGTGGAATGTAGTACTACCTATAGTAACTGAATGGTTGCTACTGTGAAACTGTGTGGTATACTCTTAGCTGCTTTTGGAGAGCAGCTCAGCCTAGGGCTTTTGAAGGGTTTGGCTACATTGTCTGGATTCTCTGAAGCCTTCCCTGATCTGGGTGTGTCTCTCCCAGGATGTTGACTCTTGGGAAGGCAGCCAGGAGAGCCATGTGTGTATCTGTATCTTATCTCAGCCTGGGTGTCTTGTATGCCATGGCTATATTTGGCACTGCCTTGTTGGAAGGGGAATCAGCCTTTCTGGTGTTACATGAAGCTGTGTGTTAGATAATAAAGTCTATATTATCCAGTTGTTCAACCCACCTATCTTCTCGCCCCCTTGCTACTGTAGCTTCCAGACCACCAGATTACCAGAAATCATATTCTGGGGATTTAGTCTACTTAACTGTGAAACTCTCACCTTGAGGTGGAGCTATCCCTATTGGTGAGTGAGTAAACACAAACTCATATAATCAAATGTATCTAGCCAGCCCCAGACCATGCTTCATATCTCTCCCAGTCATCTACTTGAATTCTACTCTGCTTTTGGAAAGAGTAGGTCAACTGACTGCCCTATGGCTTCACATACTATCCCTGTGACTTCCCAGATCAATATACCCTACCACTGGCTAACAATTGGAAATTGAGGGGATGCCCATCAATTGGGGAATGGCAGAACAAATTGTGGTATATGATTGTAATGGGATATTATTGTGCTGTAAAAAATGACAAGCAGGCTGATTTCAGAAAAACTTGGAAAAACTTAACATTAACTGATACAAAGTGAAGTGAACAGAACCAGGAGAACATTGTAGACAGTAACAGGAATATTGTATGATGAACAACTGTGAATGACTTAACTATTCTCAACAATAAAATCACCCAAGATAATCCTAAAGGACTCATGATGAAAAATATATCCACCTCCACAGAAAGAACTGATGGCATCTGAATACAGATTAAAGTATACTATTTTCCTTCCTTCCTTCCTTCCTTCCTTCCTTCCTTCCTTCCTTCCTTCCTTCCTTCCTTTCTTCCTT